>NC_080067.1:114076628-114676628 GCF_949987535.1 Balaenoptera acutorostrata
GTGTTTATAAGCAGATTGGTTTTATTTCCTAAAACATTAAGAGAGAGGTGAAAGGAAAATAAGAAAGTGAGCCAAAGTGTCCACTTAATCTAAAAGAAGCTCTTTAATATGGGGTGGACATTATAGTCAAATTTAAGGTAGGAGGGAAGATAAAATGTTTCTTTTATTCCATGACCCTGTATAAATTAGGATAGTATAGGTAATAAACAACCCCAACATCTTGGTCACTTAATACAACAAAAGTTTATCTCTCACTTCTGCATGGTCTGCTATTGGTTTTGGTGACTCTGCAGGGCACTGCTTTCAAAACATGCTTTCGTGGTGACTAAGAAAGAAGAGAAGTCTGTGGAGTTAAGCATCAGCTTTGAAATATCCACTTGGAAGCAATACATACCACTTTGTTGCTTATATAAGTTGCACTGAGAGCTTTTATTAAAGCAAGAGTTTAAAGGGATTTCTTTGTAAAAGTCTTCCCAACCTTTGTGTGTGTGTATACGTACATGTACATATACATACATATACATACATATACATGTGTGTGTATATATATATATATGGCTTTGAAACCTCCATAAGAGCTTCCCTGGCTAAAATCTGAAACTGGTCCCTGTACAAGAGGGTAGGGAAAGAACAAAGGAAAAAGGCAGACCACTCCAGAGTGGTAGGTGGCAAGTTTAATAAAAAAATGGAACTTAAGGTTTGTCTTGAGCAGCAAGAAGACAAGTAGGTTTCTGTGCACACCCCGAAAATCATAAAAGTTTATATAAAGGCCTTAGCTGTGTTCTTTCACATATATAGGAGGCTTTAACTGAGTTCAGTCACATAACAGTCTAGATAGCCTCAACACCACATTTCTATTTCAAGGCTGTGTTCATGGAGCAGTATTGGGAGCAGGAAAGGCAAGCAAACCTCACATTCCAATGATAGGGGAGAGGGTGCGAAGCCTCCAATTGCCTGGGTTTAGCTTCCAGGTCAACTGGAGATCATGTCTTTTTGTTGGCCTCCCCAACAGTGTATATACATATGAATGTACATATATATACTATTTATATATATGTATACAATCTCTGTGTGTATATATAAAAATTATTATATTATATATAATATAAATTACATACTATATTATTTATATATTGTGTATTACATATAATTTAACATGTAGATTTATTCATTTATTCATCTTTGAATTGGAATTAAAAATGTATTTTTCTGTTCCTAGACTGACAGAAGCAGGGATCAATAGATTATACTCTTAAACATGTAACTTTTCAGTATTATGAAAATGTAATATAGTTATTTCCATCATTTTCTTCCAAATGTCAATGTATGATAGTCTCACTCCTTCCTCCTAGTGCTATAAAACCTAATCCCATGATTTTTTATTCCTTATTGACTGGACTTCTCTGACAGTTGACATATTTGACCATGACTTCTTCCCAAATCTTTCTCTTCTCTTGATTTCTTTGACACTGGCATTTTTGTTTCTTCTTCCTCCTCCTCAGTTTCCTTCTCTGACTACTCTTATATTTAGGATTAGATCTACCCCAGAATTACTGTAAATCCCATTCTCTTCTCATTCATCATATTTTACTTCAATATTATTTGCCCAATACTGTCTTGATTTGTGGGATTTAACCAGTGGCCAACTAAGGCTACAATGAGGCCTTCAGGTTTGGAAAGAGTTGGGATGATGATGTTTATCTGCAGAAAAAGGGAAGGAGAATATTATTCCCAGGAAATAACATGAATAAGAAACCAAAGTCTGACAACTAAGGCCAATTGGTCATGCAGAAAAATATTCAGTGGATCATAAGCAACATTCAGGGTCAGATAAGATTGAATTTCTGGTATAAACAGAGGGTTTTCAGAGTCAGATAATGATAATTATACCAGTAGCTAATGTTTAAGAGCTCATTCTATGTTGGACACTTACAAGCAATTTACATACTTAGGTTTGCAGTGATTTCTCTGAAACTCTTGGGGCCAATTATGTTTTGTATTTCAGAATATTTCAAATTCTAGAAAGCTAGTACACTATATTATTGGCAATTCCTCCAAATAGTACATGAATATTCCCACTATGTGTGATATATAAAAATTACAAATAGCCTCTCTACAGGTCGAGTCAAATTTTGTCATCGAATGATTTTGCAAACAAACACAACAACAAAAAATAAAAATAAAAACTTTCAGTTTTCAGAACTGTGGGTTTCAGAATTACAGAAAAGGTATTCTTTGCCTAAATAATCTCATTAAATCATGGCAAAATATTAAATCACTATTATTATTCACATTTACAGACTGGAAAACTAGAACGTAAAGAAAATAATCCACAATATGTAAGTGGTATATGACAAAGCTAGTGTTTGAACCCAAGCCTCTTTGACAGTCCATTCCTTCCATTATCCCCTCACTGTAGTGTCTCAGTGAGGACATTCCAAGAAACATGAGTGGTCTTTAAAGCAAATCTCTGTAAACTACATTGAAACAGTCTCTAATTGCACATGTTCCAATAATCTTTATATACCTGTGACTTCCAAATCCATCTCTAGAGCTTGTGTCTCTCTGAATGTCTCTAGACCCATATTGCTAACTACCCAGGTATATATCCATCCGCATGAGTCCTCAGGCTCCTCTAAGCCCATAAGTTCAAAACTCTACCAGGATTTTTGCTGCCAATTGAGGACCTCCTTCTTTAGCCTGTATCTTCATTAGTACATTTTCCACTTTTAAATCTCAGAGTTCCTTTTGATTGCTCCTTCTAATAAAGATATCTATTGTTCCTTGCTTGGATTATTTCAGTTAAGGATATACCTCTTCAAGTCTTTCCCTCTTCAATTGGTACAAAGATTTTGTTTACAACCATTTCATTTAATTATACTCTTCAGTAATGATATATCAATAGCTTCCAGTATCTACAGGAGAATTTTCAAATTTCTTAACAAGCCATAAAAGGTCTTCTTAGATCTGACCCATTTTACCATTCTAATTACACCTCATACCATCCCCACAATCTCCTCTATAATCATATTGAGCTTCCAAATTAGTTTTTGTTGTCTGTGCTTTTTATTTTTATTTTTTAAACATCTTTATTGGAGTATAATTGCTTTACAATGTTGTGTTAGTTTCTGCTGTATAACAAAGTGAATCAGCTATATGTATATGTATATCCCCATGTTCCCTCCCTCTTGCGTCTCCCTCCCACCCTCCCTATCCCACTTCTCTAGGTGGTCACAAAGCACCGAGCTGATCTCCCTGTGCTATGGAGCTGCTTCCCACCAGCTATCTTTTCTACATTTGGTAGTGTATATATGTCAATGCTACTCTCTCACTTCGTCCCAGCTTACCCTTCCCCCTCCCTGTGTCCTTGCTCTTTTGTGCCTGGGTATGTTAGCATACAGTCCGTGCTGTCCGGATTTTCTCTCTTCCTCTGTTCTTCCTGATAAACCCATTTCTCACAACCCAGGTCATACATTACTTCCCATGTAGCCTCATATAGTACTGAAGCAGAGATAATATTCTCACTTTTAGGCTCAGATGGCACTTTATTCAATGTTTGAGTCAATAATTATCACCCTGCATTTTATTTATTCACGTGTCTTGATCACTCACTATTTGAGTTTCTAGATGACAGAGATCAGTAAAAAAAAAAAAAAATAATAATCATCTTTACTCACAGATTATTAAAGATATAGTGCATGTTTGTTAAATAGTTGAATTAGAATTTTAATTTAATTTAGGTTATTGTGAATTATACCACAGCCTACTCTTAATTATCTTTGATCATTAAACAATAAGAATAAAAAAGCAGGATTTAACTGTAGTAGATTTTGGACCACTGTGACCTAAAAAAATCTTAGAAATTCACAGGAAAATGAGGAAAATGATCCTCTGTACCTGTATGCTCCTATTCTCTTCTCTACTTTTATTGACATGAAAGCTACCTAGATATGAGGGTAATGGATAGTTCAACATGGAATTATCTAGAGTTGCAGAGTATTACATAAAATAAAATATTTTCAGTTAAATTTGCAAAACTGAAAGTGGTAGATTCACTATGAACAATCCAAAGCAAGGTACTTAAATGATTTTTGGGCAAAAAAGAGTGACAGTACTTTAAATTTATGTTAACTAGCTTCATGAGAATTTAAGATGCACAGTATGAGATGAGGCAGTCTACTTTTGCTTATCATACCATGAAGAAAGTGATACTTCTTTACCATTTCAGGATCATTTTCATCTTTTATCTGTTAGTAAATCTTCTACCATTATGTTAAAGTGAAAGCCATCAGCATAGGCTTAAATAACTTAACTACTAAAACATACAAGGAAATAAAAGAAAATGAAGTGGAGCAACATTAAATATTTATTTTTGTTGATTAAAATTTCAATTGGGGAGGGTTACTTATAATTAAAAATTATTCAAAACTTGAAGTTTTATCTTAGAAAATGGTTATTCTGTACATAAAAAAGAACAAAATTAAATTTTAAGTAGGTTAATATATTAGTATATATGACATAAAGTCTATTATTACATAATATATTTTCATTAAAAATAAAAACTCTTCCCAAAGTAAACAGTGTGGAATTTAGAACCATAATTTACTATATGTCCTGAAAAAAAATTATATATATATATATGTGTGTGTGTGTGTGTGTGTGTGTGTGTGTTAGTCCAGGTCCTATTAGCAGATGACACCAGGATGGGATTAAATGTGCAATCACTGATTAAATGTGCAAACACCTATGTGAGAAGAAATGGGGAGGGGGCTGAAAGGTCTGGGAGAACCATCAGATCATGCTGCAAGTCTATCGCCAAGTGAAGGAGAGAGAGAGAGAGAAAGAAGATTGAATGGAAGCATTCTAGATTGCTGTACAGTTTGAGGAAGGTTCAACGGGGCCATACGGAGGCCATGAGCCAACTTCAGTCATGAAAGAATTAGTTCTCCAGTAATGAGCATGCCTTATTCTGTCCACTGCACTTAGTCATTGGGTGAGATCAGCCTGTGCTCTCCATATTCGGAGGACTGTGAGGTGCATTCTCATGTCCACTGAAATATCTTCCTCACTTCTGTTTCTTTGAGATACAATACCATGTGTTGGAATAACAGGAAAACTGGTAGTTAGATGTTCTGAATTCTTAACTTTGTCAACTTGGAGAGATTGGTTTCTTCATAAAAAGTTCAGAGGAGAAATTATCTAAGGCATCCATGGATTCGGTAAAATATGTAACTTCTCTGCTCAGTTGACAGGGCAATGCCTGGCCACGGGAAAATTAAACTTTGGAAGTTTCATTTAGAATAATTCTTATGTTTATATTTTCTAGTAGATGTTCTAGGACGGCAGTTCATCATAATCTTTTCCTGATCCCCTACTTCCCCTTCTCTTCTTCTCCTGTAGAGACGATAGGGATTAATACTCTCTATCTCAGGTTCCTTTGCAGGCAGGGGAGCTACATGATACAGTTCCGGAAAATGAAATGTAAAGGGATATCTTTTGAAGAGTTAGGACTTGTTTTGTTTCCCAATAAAAAGAAACAGATGTTCCTAAGCACCGCCCCTTCCTCTTCCTTTCTTCCTTGAATGTGGAAGGTATATCTCAAATTGCAATTGCTAACTTGCAACCATTGTGAAAAGTATGTTAACAAAAGTCACCAAAGGACAGTATGATGAAAGACGGATCACTGAGCAGCCTGATACATATCCAAGTATTTAGCATTCATAGTATCAAATACTTCCTCCTACAAATTCTATCCCTGAAGTGATCTGACTTGTCTGTTCTCAACATAATCACTTGATATTTTTATAATGTTTTAAAATTGTTATTTACCATATCCAAAATTACCTTTTCAGTGACTCATTCCTTCAATAAATAAATATATGTATTTTGAGTACATGGCTAGCTAGTGTGATACATTAACACATGTTAGGATATTAAAGGATTATAAAGAGTTAACACAATATATTTGTACTTTAGAGGGTCTTCTGGAGAATGGGCCTTACCTCTAAGATAGTTTTTAAAACAGGGAGGCATCATTTAAACAATCCTTCACCTCCCACCAGGATTCAGTTATTTACTCTGCATTTACTAAGGGCTTATCCTAGAACCAATAAATATTTATCAGATTTCTGAAACTTCTATATTTAAAATAGTTTACTTATATGAGTTTTGTTTGGGTTGAGTATGTTGAGTCAGAAATATGGTTTTGAGGGAATCAGAAATGGAAGCAAAAAAATTCCAGAAGTTGCAGGTATTATGTTGGAAGTGTTTTATTTCTCTTATAAAAAAGACTTCTTTCATTTTTAACTCCAGTTCAGGATATTTTTATTTAAAAATTTTAAGACTAACAAAGGACCAATTTATACCATCTGCTTCAGTTTTACTCTGATGCAGATTTTCTCTCCATTTTTTTTTCTCTTTAAATAGACATTCTGTTTGGCACCTTGTGCTTAAGTACATGTCTTTGAGTAAAAAATGTAGTTTGTCTGACTTCCTGTCAAACCAATATTTATTCACAAATATCTGTTGTGTTGCTTTCTCACATAAAATCATATAGCACTTTTTCCATGTGAAGAGTTGGCTAGTCGGTGGTAGTATGAGCGGCCAGCTGGAGCTTTTACAGTTTTTAGTATGCCAGCTGCTTTCATGATGGACAAATTGTTCCCTGCCTTTAGTTTTACTTTTTTTTTTTTTTAATGGGAGTGCATTCCTTTTGCTTTAATTATGAGAGGAGAGGATATTGCTTCTTATATTCTACATGTACACATTTTGATTGCTCAGTAACAATAAAAATAACATTTCTTTTGAAACTATTATCCTGGTGAACTGTTCTTGAGACAAAGGCCAGCCAAATACCTAACATGCATCTCTGTAAGACATCTTTCAAATATCTTAGAAGAGTTCACTGCAAGTTCCTCTTAAGATGGCACATATAAAGAAGATGGACATGGAATAGTTGCTGGACAGGTAGACTAAGATATTCTACTTGAATAGTTGCTGGAAGGGTAGACCAGGGTATTTTACTCATGAAGGTATATTTTGTGTGGAGTTATTACTGCACAACTCTACATTTTCGCCTATCCCTGCTACTGCTCTAGGAATGTGAGGCTTAGACCTGCCTATCTTGACTCACCTTTGGACTACTTCACAATGAATGAGAATATCACAAAATTATTTTCTGTAAGTTATTTGACTATATTTCTGAAATAAACTTGAAATGTGAATTGTGAGCAAGAAAAGCCCCAGTATAATGAAAATGTACTAAGTTTTCTTGCCTATTTATAAGTCTTCTATAAGAATGCTTCTGTTTCTGTCATTCTCCTCATAAATCATTTATTAGATTAGTGACAGTTGGGACAAAAACTAATTTCAGCAGTGATTAAATAGAAAATTCTTAGTCTTCAAACTCACCATATAAACACCCATTACCTTAAAGAGGCTTACAATTGTCTCTACTAACAATAACACTTCTACTTATTTGCAAGTTAAACCAGAAAAAAATTAAAAACTAAATCAGATTATATAAACAGCCTAGAGTTTGGAAATAAAGATATTACTGAGTAGGAAATTGAAAATTTTAGCCAAAGATGTTTCTAAACTCTTATATGATTTGGAATATAAAATCTTGTATGAATAAGGAAACACACAAATCATGTCCACTTTTGTTAAAATGTGATTATCAAATATTTCTCTCTCTAATACTACCTAAGTGAGCTTAAAGAGAAAAACTTTTTTCCCCTTAAGTGCATTTTTTAGCTAAAGAATTCATGAAGGGAAATAGTATTCACATAATAATTCATTAATTCACTCACTCATTCAAAAACACTGCTATGTAATCAACTATGCACATCAGTTATGTACATACCATCAAATGAGTTTTACTCCAAGGTTTTAACTGTTACTTAAATTGTGTTAACCTGAAAATTGGACAAATAGTTGGGGTAGTATTTTGAGGGGGTGATATTGTAGATCTGAGTTTACCTTATGTATACTTCAGATAATGAACTTAAGAGTTGATAGTCTTCTTTATGCTGCTACTTAGAGAATGAGATTAACATGATACTACCTTGAAAATTTCTAAAGATTGTGAGAATTGAGTAAATGGAAATAAAAAGGAAACTTATACCTAATGATAGTTTATTCTCTCTTTAGAAATTTTAAAGTGTGGGATCATATGTTATGTTTGAAATTGTATTGAATCTAGATGTGTGACAAAAGATTGTTTCAATTTATTTTGCTAGGAAGGAAAGTATGTTCTGTAAATGATCCATAGATGCAATACAAATTAATGACTGTTAAAATTATTTTATTTCTTATAGATATATAGATATACATGTATGTAATATAATTGTACTTGCCTTTCAATTATTTGAAATTTAATAAAGGAGTTTATTTATGGAGTATCTTTCTTGATCTAATTAATGGAGTACAACTGAGTATATTTTAAAAATTGTTATCTAAGTACACATGCGAAAATATCTATCTAGACATGGATTTAGATGAGATATGCATTCACTATTTTCCCTTCATTTTTTGATCCATAGTGTACAAATATCAATGCTGCATTAAAAATCAAGGCTTTAAGAACTTATCAAATTATTTGAGTTAACATTTAAATTTCTGTTGGCAACTATTGGGTGGGCCAAAAGGTTTGTTCATCTTTTTTTGTAAGCTGACTCTAGTAGCACTTAGCTGTCTTTAACTTTATTCGAAACAATTTTGTTAGACTGTATGTGACAGCTGTCATATCAGTGTGCATTTAAAAAAAGACTTATCAAAGTTGGTGAATTTTTGTGTAGCCATTTTAATATTGAAGATGGAAGAAAAAAAGAAACATTTTCAGCATATCATGCTTTATTATTTCAGGAGAGGTAAAAATGCAACTGAAAAGCACAAAAAGATTTGTGCAGTGTATGGAGAAGGTGCTGTGACTGATCAAACATGTCAAAAGTGTTTTGTGCTAGGGATTTCTCGCTGGACGATGCTCCACTATCGGGTAGACCAGTTGAAGTTGATAATGATCAAATCGAAACAACAGTTGAGAACAATCAATGTTATATCAAGCAGGAGATAGCCGACATACTCAAAATATCCAAATCAAGCGCTGAAAATCATTTGCACCAGCTTGGTTATGTTCATCGCTTTGATGTTTGGGTTCCACGTAAGTTAAGCACAAAAAACCTTCTTGACTATATTTCCGCATGAGATTCTCCACTGAAACATAATGAAAACGTTCTGTTTTTAAAACAAATTGTAATGGGCGGTGAAAAGTGGACACTATACAACAATGTGGAATGGAAGAGATCGTGGGGCAAGTGAAATGAACCACCACCGACCACACCAAAGTCTGGTCTTCATCCAAAGAAGGCGATGTTGTGTATATGGTGGGATTTGAAGGGAGTCCTCTATTATGAGCTCCTTCCAGAAAACCAAATGACTAATTTCAACAAGTACTACTCCCAATTAGACTAACTGAAAGCGTCACTCGATGAAAAGCGTCCAGAATTAGTCAACAGAAAATGCATCACCTTCCATCAGGATAATGCAAGATTGCATGTTCCTTTGATGACCAGGCAAAAACTGTTACAGCTTGGCTGGGAAGTTCTGATTCATCTGCCGTATTCACTAGACATTGCACCTTCAGATTTCCATTTATTTTGGTCTTTACAAAATTCTCTTAATGGAAAAAATCTCAATTCCCTGGAAGACTGTAAAAGGTACCTGGAACAGTTCTTTGCTCAAAAAGATAAAAAGTTTTGGGAAGATGGAATTTTGAAGTTGCCTGAAAAATGGCAGAAGGTAGTGGAACAAAAGGGTGAATGCATTGTTCAATAAAGTTCTTGGTGAAAATGAAAAATGTGTCTTTTATTTTTACTTAAAAAACCGAAGACACTTTTTGGCCCACCCAATATTACAACACTAATTGTAATTTTGAATGTTTAGACTTGCAGTAATAAATTGCAGAATAATATTTATTACTAAGACAAAAATGACATTTGCTACTGATTTAAAAATGAACAAAGCAAACACTGAGAACAAAGTAAATAGATATAAATCTTGATTCCTGCTGACTCAGCATTTGTTGTCACCATTTATCCAAATTCTACTCTTACAAAAAATCATGCATAAACAAAACAAAAACACAACCTTGGATCTTGGCTTAAAATTATATATGTTTTGTTTAAATATACTTTTAAATTTGTAACTTTTATTGGATTAAAAAAAAAGCAGAACCCACACCAGGCTAGGGAAACACTTTCTCTTAGTTTACTATTTTGAAATTGTTTATATATTGATTAATTGGTCTAGTTAAATAAGCTGCTCTTATATAGAACAGTTTTTGAGAGACAAATAAATTAATTTCAAAGATATTTTATATATACATAATTTATATATTTATTATATATTATTATATATTATGTTTAAAATGAATTTTCACCAAAATAAAATATGTACATGGTAAAAAACAAAATTTCATGAAGAATCTTATAAAAAAAAGCTGTGTTCTCACAACCTTACCTTTCCTACCTCTGCCCACTTGTATGAGGCAAATTATGTTATCTTTCTTATTTTATTTCTTCTGGTGATTGCCTGCATAACTCTTGAAAGTATACCTACTCGTTCCTTATTGATATATCAAAGTTGGACAGTACATGGTGATATGCTGATTTATCTAACTTTTACCACCTCTTTTCTTCTCAGCTTTCATATTTATATTTTGAGTTTTCCATTTGCTAAGATAGTAGCTTTAATTAATGTAATGAAATTTCTTTGTCTTGTTTCATATACTTTTGACAATATTTTTAAGCCCCCAATTTATAGGAAAGTATGTCAGAAACTCTATCCTTTGCTCTACGATTCCTGAAAATTTCAAGTCTCACCTTCTCTTTATACTCTGTCTTGCAGCTATAATCAAGACTTTCTGTTTATACTTCAGTTGATTCTTATATTTGAAAACTAATATATCATGACTATTCCAATATTGTTCAAATTGGGACTAAGTCACTAAGATTACATTTTCTTCTCACCTATACATTGTCTTAAACCTGAGCCACTCTAATTGAATATTCTTAGCATTTAGGATTAAATGTATTCAATTTTTTAAAGCTCATTATTTGCTAAAAGACGTGTCATAGTTTCATTTTTTTTAAATATTTGACAAACTTTTTTGTGTTGTTTGATTTGGTTTGAGTTTTTAGTTTAAGTGTATGTGTGTGTGTATTAATTAGCACATCCTCAAGTCAGTTAACTTTTCTGTACCAAGTGTAATAGATCCTGTCTCAGGGAACCCTCTATTCTCCTGGTACATTATTCCTTATTCATTCCTTTAACCAATGTTTTTCAGCACCTACTAGGTGTCAGATATTTTAGGCACTTGGATTATATTAGTAGCTGGATGTTCCCTAGACCTTCATTTTGGGACCTCTTTTTAAGTGCATTTATAGTTTAGAGTCTATGTTTTTCAAGATTCTGCACCTTTCAACTTCTTGATTTTTATTTCACTTTATTGGAGAATATCCTGAAGTAAGAATAGGTGTACCAGAGCTAACATTTTTGAGTCCATCAATATTTGAATGTGGCTTTATTCCGACCTCACAATTGATTTGTATCTATGTCTTCTAGACGCCAAACTTTCCTTCAGAAGCACCAAGACATTTCTCTATTGTCTTCTTGCATCAATTTTTCTGATGGTTAGTTTGATAGTACTTTGTACTGGGCTTATTTTCTCCAATTTAGAAGGATTTAGGATATTTTATTTAGACACAGATTTCAGAAATTTTATGAGACTAAAGCTTTTATCCCTTTTCTGCTTTTGAAACTGTTGTTCAGTATTTCTAGTAATTATCCATTACCACTTTTCCATTGTTTTTTCTGCTCTCTAATTCAGGGACTTTTATCATATTTTAAATTCCAAGTGTTTATTCTTGTTCTCCAATATATATTCCTTTTTATTAGGATAATATTTTATGTATGTCTTATATTGTCAAAAATCCTGCAAATAATATGCAGAGTTTAAAATATGTTTTCTCTAATCTCCTCAATTATCTGTTTCCCCAGAGATCAGTGTTTTTATTTGATTTTGATCTTTGTATTCCATGCTACTGATTCTCTAAATAGACCAGCTTATTGACTCTCTGTTTACACTAAGATGGTAGGCTTGAGTAGCTCCCATGTGCTTCCTTCCTTGCCATGTGTTGTGCAAGTATATCTATTTTTCTATACAATCCTAGAAGGAATTAGTGAAGACCCCCTATGGGAGAAACTGATGAAATTTCTTGGAGTATGATTAAGATTTAATCAGAAAAAGATGTTAGAAGACTACTAGCTAGAAAGGCATGTGAGTAAGAAACAGAATGATGCTGTGTAGAGAAAACTAGACAGTACACTCATGCTTATTGGATAGACAGAGAGTTGTAGTCCATACACAAAAAGAACTGATTGAGGATAAAAGATCATTGATTCTGATTGGAACATGTTGCATATGAGGGGACACTGAGGCATTCAGGTGGGATATATAATAGTGAATTTTAGAAATCTGAAGTTTACTAAAATAGCCAAGGTTTAAACAATAGAGTGGAGAGTCAATTCCACATAGATAGTAATCAAAAGCATGATAAAATCTGAGAAAATATAGTAGGAACAAAAAAAAATTGAGATAATTTGAAGGAGAAATCCTAAAAAACCCCAAATGTTAAAAAGGTAGTTAAAGAAAGGCATCAGAAAACTGAAATATGATTATCAGAAAGTTAGGAGTTGTAAAATAGGGCATGAGTATATGGGAACTGAGGGAGAAAACAGTTTTAGATGGAAGGTGTGGTGAACATTTTTTTCTTTTTTAAATTTAATTTAATTTTTAAAAGTACAGCAGGTTCTTAATTAGTTATCTATTTTATACATATTAGTGTATATATGTCAATGCCATCTCCCAATTCATCACACCACCACCCGCTACCACCACTTACCCCCCTTGGTGTACATACATTTGTTCTCTACATCTGTGTCTCTATTTCTGCCTTGCAAACCAGTTCACATTTTTCTAGATTCCACATATATGTGTTAATATACAATATTTGTTTTTCTCTTTCTGACTTACTTCCCTCTGTACGACAGTCTCTAGGTCCATCCATGTTTCTACAAATGACCCAATTTCATTCCTTGTTATGGCTGAGTAATATTCCATTGTATATATGTACCACATCTTCTTTATCCATTCATCTGTCGATGGGCATTCAGGTTGCTTCTGTGACCTGGCTATTGTAAATAGTGCTGCAATGAACATTGGGATGCATGTGTCTTTTTGAATTATGGTTTTCTCTGGGTATATGCCCACTAGTGACCCAGCAATGGCTGGGTCATATGGTAGTTCTATTTTTAGTTTTTTAAGGAACCTCCATACTGTTCTCCATAGTGGCTGTACCAATTTACATTCCCACCAACAGTGCAAGAGGGTTCCCTTTTCTCCACACCCTCTCCAGCATTTGTTGCTTGTAGATTTTCTGATGATGGCCATTCTGACCAGTGCGAGGTGATACCTCATTGTAGTTTTGATTTGCATTTCTCTAATAATTAGCAGCTTTTCATGTGCCACTTGGCCATCTGTATGTCTTCCTTGGAGAAATGTCTATTTAGGTCTTCTGCCCATTTTACGATTGGGTTGTTTGTTTTTTTAACATTGACCTGCATGAGCTGTTTATATATTTTGCAAATTAATTCTTTGTCTGTTGATTTGTTTGCAAATATTTTCTCCCATTCTGAGGGTAGTCTTTTCATCTTGTTTATGGTTTCCTTTGCTGTGCAAAAGCTTTTAAGTTGCATTAGGTCCCATTTGTTTATTTTTGTTTTTCTTTCCATTACTCTAGGAGGTGGGTCAGAAAAGATCTTGCTGTGATTCATGTCAAAGAGTGTTCTTGCTATGTTTTCCTCTAAGTTTTATACTGTCAGCTCTTACATTTAGGCCTTTAATCCATTTTGAGTTTATTTTTCTGTATGGTGTTAGGGAGTGTGCTAATTTCATTCTTTTACATGTAGCTGTCCAGTATTCCAAGCACCTCTTGTTGAAGAGACTGTCTTTTTTCCACTGTATATCTTTGCCTCCTTTGTCATAGAATAGTTGACCATAGGTGCGTGGGTTTATCTCTGGGCTTTCTATCCTGTTCCATTGATCTATAATTCTGTTTTTATGCCAGTACCATATTGTTTTAATTACTGTAGCTTTGTAGTATAGTCTAAAGTCAGGGAGCCTGATTCCTCCAGCTCCATTTTTTTCCCTCATGATTGCTTTGGCTACTAGGGGTCTTTTGTGTCTTCATACAAATTCTAAGATTTTTTGTTCTAGTTCTGTAAAAAATGCCATTGGTAAATTGATAGGAATTGCACTGAATCTGTAGATTGCTTTGGGTAGTATAGTCATTTTCACAATATTGATTCTTCCAGTCCAAGAACATGGTATATCTCTCCATCTGTTTGTCACCTTTGATTTCTTTCACGAGTATCTTATAGTTTTCTGAGTATAGGTCTTTTACCTTCTTAGGTAGGTTTATTCCTTGGTATTTTATTCTTTTTGCTGCAATGGTAAATGAGATTGTTTCCTTAATAACTCTTTCTGATTTTTCGTTGTTAGTGTATAGGAATGCAAGAGATTTCTGTGCATTAATTTTGTATCCTGCAACTTTACTACATTGAGCAACTTTACTAAGGATTAGCTCTAGTAGTTTTCTGGTGGCTTCTTTAGGATTATTTATGTATAGTATCATGTCATTGGCAAACAGTGACAGTTTTACTTCTTCTTTTCCAATTTGCATTCCTTTTATTTCTTTTTCATCTCTGATTATCATGGCTAAGACTTCCAAACCTATGTTGAATAACAGTGGTGAGAGTGGACATCCTTGTCTTGTTCCTGATCTTAGAGGAAATGTTTTCAGTTGTTCACCATTGAGAATGATGTTTGCTGTGGGTTTGTCGTATATGTCCTTTATTATGTTGAGGTAAGTTCCCTCTATGCCCACTTTCTGGAGAGTTTTTATCATAAACGGGTGTTGAATTTTGTCAAAAGCTTTTTCTGCATCTATTGAGATGATCATATGGTTTTTATTCTTCAGTTTGTTAATATGGTGTATCACATTGATCGATTTGTGTATATTGAAGAATCCGTGCATCCCTGGGATAAATCTCACTTGATCATGGTATATGATCATTTTAATGTGCTGTTGGATTCTGTTTGCTAGTATTTTATTGAGGGTTTTTGTGTCTATGTTCATCAGTGATACTGGCCTGTAATTTTCTTTTTTTGTAGTATCTCTGTCTGGTTTTAGGACCAGGGTGATGGTTGTCTTGTAGAATGAGTTTGGGAGTTTTCCTGCAATTTTTTGAAGAGTTTGAGAAGGATAAGTGTTAGCTCTTCTCTAAATGTTTGATAGAATTCACCTGTGAAGCCATGTGGTTCTAGACTTTTGTTTGTTGGAAGATTTTTAATCACAGTTTCAATTTCATTACTTGTGATTGGTCTGTTCATATTTTCTATTTCTTCATGGTTCAGTCTTGGAAGGTTATACTTTTCTAAGAATTTGTCCATTTCTTCTAGGTTGTCCATTTTCTTGGCATACAGTTGTTTGTAGTAGTCTCTTATGATGCTTTGTATTTGTGTGGTGTCCATTGCAACTCCTTTGTCATTTCTAATTTTATTGAGTCCTCTCCCTCTTTTTCTTGATGAGTTTGGCTAAAGGTTTATCAGTCTTGTTTATCTTCTCAAAAAACCAACTTTTAGTTTTATTGATCTTTGCTATTGTTTTCTTTGTTTCTATTTCATTTACTTCTGCTCTGATCTTTATGATTTCTTTCCTTCTACTAACTTTGGGTTTTGTTTGTTCTTTCTCTAGTTTCTTTAGGTGTAAGGTTAGATTATTTATTTCAGATTTTTCTTGTTTCTTGAGGTAGGATTGTATTGCTATAAACTTCCCTCTTAGAACTGCTTTTGCTGCATCCCATAGGTTTTGGATCATTGTGTTTTCATTGTCATTTGTCTCTAGGTATGCTTTGATTGCCTCTCTGATTTCTTCAGTGATCTCTTGGTTATTTAGTAATGTACTGTTTAGCCTCCATGTGTTTGTAATTTTTATATTTTTTTCCCTGTAATTTATTTCTAATCTCATAGTGTTGTGGTCGGAAAAGATGCTTGATATAATTACAATTTTCTTAAATTTACTAAGGCTTGATTTGTGAGCCAAGATGTGGTCTTTCCTGGAGAATGTTCTGTGCGCACTTGAGAAGAAAGTGTAATCTGCTGTTTTTGGATGGAATGTCCTATAAATATCAATTAAATCTATGTGGTCTACTGTGTCATTTAAAGCTTGTGTTTCCTTACAAATTTTCTGTCTGGATGATCTGTCCATTGGTGTGATAAAGTCCCTTATTATTATTGTGTTGCTGTCAATTTCCTCTTTTATAGCTGTTAGCAGTTGTCTTATGTATTGAGGTGCTACTATGTTGGGTGCATACATATTTATAATTGTTATATCTTCTTGGATTGATCCCTTGATCATTATGTAGTGTTCTTCCATGTCTCTTGTAACATACTTTATTTTAAAGTTGATTTTATCTGATATGAGTATGGTTACTCCAGCTTTCTTTTGATTTCCATTTGCATGAAATATCACTTTCCATCCCCTCACTTTCAGTCTGTATGTGTCCCTAGGTCTGAAGTGGGTCTCTTGTAGACAGAAAATATATGGGTCTTGTTTTTGTATCCATTCAACCAGTCTGTGTCTTTTGGTTGGAACATTTAATCCATTCACATTTAAGGTAATTATCTATATGTATATTCCTATTACCGTTTTCTTAAATGTTTTGGGTTTGTTTTTGTAGTTCCTTTTCTTCTCTTGTATTTCCCACTTAGCGAAGTTCCTTTAGCATTTGTTGTAGAGCTTGTTTGGTAGTGCTGAATTCTCTTAGCTTTTGCTTGTCTGTAAAGCTTTTGATTTGTCTGTCAAATCTGAATGAGATCCTTGCTGGGTAGAGTAGTCTTGGTTGTAGGTTCTTCCCTTTCCTTACTTTAAATATATTGTGCCACTCCCTTCTGGCTTGTAGAGTTTCTGCTGAGAAATTAGCTGTTAATCTTATAGGAGTTCCCTTGTATGTTATTTGTCAGTTTTTCCTTGTTGCTTTTAATAATTTTTCTTTGTCTTTAATTTTTCAATTTGATTACTATGTGTCTCGGTTCTCCTTGGGTTTATTCTGCCTGGGTCTCTCTGAGCTTCCTGGACTTGGGTGCCTATTTCCTTTCCCATGTTATGGAAGTTTTCGACTATAATCTCTCCAAATATTTTCTCAGGTTCTTTCTCTCTTCTTCTTCTGGGACCTCTATAAATGTAAATGTTGGTGCATTTAATGTTGTCCCAGAGGTCTCTTAGGTTGTCTTCATTTCTTTTCATTCTTTTTTCTATTCCGTGGCAGTGAATTCCACCATTCTGTCTTCCAGGTCACTTATCCGTTCTTCTGCGTAAGTTACTCTGCTATTGATTCCTTCTCATGTATTTTTCATTTCAGTTATTGTATTGTTTATCTCTGTTTGTTTGTTCTTTAATTCTTCTAGGTCTTTGTTATACATTTCTTGCATCTTCTTGATCTTTGCCTCCATTCTTTTTCTGAGGTCCTGGATCATCTTCACTATCATTATTCTGAATTCTTTTTCTGGAAGGTTCCCTATCTCCCCTTCATTTAGTTTTCTTTCCTGGGGTTTTATCTTGTTCCTTCATCTGGTACATAGCCCTCTGCCTTTTCATTTTGTCTATCTTTCTGTGAATGTGGTTTTCTTTCCACAGGCTGCAGCATTGTAGTTCCTCCTGCTTCTGCTATCTGCCCTCTGGTGGATGAGGCTATCTAAGAGGCTTGTGCAAGCTTCCTGATGGGAGGGACTGGTGGTGGGTAGAGCTGGGTGTTGAGCTGTTGGGCAGAGCTCAGTAAGACTTTAATCCACTTGTCTGCTGATGGGTGGGGCTGAGTTCCCTCCCTGTTGGTTGTTTGGTCTGAGGCGACCCAGCACTGGAGGCTACAGGCTCTTTGGTGGGGCTAATGGCAGACTCCAGGAGGGTTCATGCTAAGGAATACTTCCCAGAACTTCTGCTGCCAGTGTTCTTGTCCCTGCAGTGAGCCACAGCTGCCCCCCACCTCTGCAGGAGACCCTCCAACACTAGCAGGTAGGTCTGGTTCAGTCTCCTATGCGGTCACTGCTCCTTCCCCCTGGGTCCTGATGTGCACACTACTTTGTGTGTGCCCTCCAAGAGTGGAGTGTATGTTTCCCTCAGTCCTGTTGAAGTTCTGCAATCAAATCCCACTAGCCTTCAAAGTCTGATTCTCTGGGAATTCCCCCTCCTGTTGCCGGACCCCCAGGTTGGGATGCCTGTCTTGGGGCTCAGAACCTTCACTCCAGTGGGTGGACTTCTGTAGTATAATTGTTCTCCAGTTTGTGAGTCACCCACACAGTGATTATGTGATTTTATCTTTATTGTGATTGCACCCCTCCTAATGTGTCATTGTGGCTTCTTCTCTGTCTTTGGATGTGGGGTATCTTTTTTGGTGAGTTCCAGTGCCTTTTTGTCAATGACTGTTCAGCAGTTGGTTGTGATTCCAGTGTTCTCACAGGAGGGAGTGAGCACACGTCCTTCTACTCCACCGTCTTGAACCAATCTCCAGTGAACATTTTCTGACAGAAGGGTTTTATACCAGTGGTCTCTTCTTCTTGGAATGTGTGCTTACCTCCTCCACTCAGGCCATCCCCTGATTATCCTTCAAGTTGATGCTTAAGCATAATCTCAAAGAGACCTTCCAAGACTGCTCTGTCTAAAGTAAGTCCCCACTATTATCCTTTTCATAATAACTGGTTCTTTTATATAAGTAAGTTTTCCTATCACAATGATCCCCCTATACATATATTTACTTATTTGTTTGTTCATTATTGTCTATTTTTTCACCATTATTCCTTCTAGACTAAAGAGTCATGGAGAAAGAAGTGTTCTTTATTCTATTAATCACTATATAACATAAATTTAGCTCAGTTCTTAACACATAGTAGTATTTTCTCAGTAAATATTTATTGAAGAATAGAATTATAGTAGAGAGGGAGAGGAAGATAGGGAAGAAAAAATTTCCACTGGATTTGAAAAATGGCAGATTATTAGATATTTAATTAAGAGAATTGCAGGTGGACTAATAGTAATAATAATTGGAAGAAATTCAGTGTTTACTGTGTTTCAGGTACTGTGTTAATTACTTTTCACATATCCTCTCATTTAATCATCAAGATAACAATATAAGGTTATTATTTACACCTCAATTCTAAACATTAGACAACAAAGGGCAGGTGAGTTTAAATTTCCTTGCTTAATAAGTGTTGAAGCTAGGAATCAAATCCATGTCATCTGTGTAGATACCATGTTTTTAATATGCCCTGATTTTAGTGGGTTGGGAATTAAATGAGAAATAGTGAAGTGACTAAAACTATTCTCTGCTTTTGAGAGTCTTAAAGAAAGAATAACACATGCTGAATTGAGGATATTTGGGGAGGGTACATTACAGAATCTGAACAGATTTATATGCTAAGACTAAGAGGTACTTAAATTTTTGTCCATAGATGTTGAAACAAGAAAGGTCAATTGATTATGTAAAATTCTGGAGTGTTTACTTGGCCATGAAATGATAAGACAGCACTACATACTCTTACACTGAAAAAAAAGAAACATATTGGGAGTGGGTGTAATAAATTTATAGTTGAAAAGGGGCACAAAGTTAAAAGATTTTATACATAAAGACTTCAGGGAATTTGTAGGGGGGGGCATGTAGAACAAAAAGGCCATATGATAGATGAGAATGCCATGGAGGAATAAAAAATCTGGTCTTCACTAAAATGTTGGTCATAAATAAGGTATTGGGACTGAAGATGTGAGAAAGCAGCAGGTTGACCATCTCCCAAATTTCATAGTGCTGGGAGTGGAGCTCAATCAAATTGCACCTGAGACAAATAAAATTACCTTCAGAAGAGTTAATAGTTGTTTTTATGAGCTCTCTATGACATATTATTTAGATGTTACATTGAACAGTAAAGGACCTTGTGATTGATAACTATTAAGATATTAGAATTGTTTGAGATTCAGAATGCTCTAAAGTATGATGTTAACATTCCCTGTTTGTGGGCTATACAAAAACAAAAACAGAAAAAAAAAATAAAAGAACTCTAGCATATGTTCAGTTAATTAATATTACGATTCTAATACAATGACATTTACACAGCACTTTATATTCAAAATTGCTGCAAAACTAAGTTTGAAGAGTTTTAGTGGTGAAATATAAGCAAACAGTAAATCAACATTTTTTTCATTACTTTTTGCACACAGTGCATATTCTCAGCTTAGTATGTTACTATTGTAAATATATATAAATATAATATATATATATGTGAAATATAGAGCATGACCCTTGCCTTCAACAGGCTAATGATGCACATCTGTAGTAATACAAAACATATGAAATAATTAGGGAATATTCATAAGATAAACTGTGAAATTGAATTACATATACAATAGAAGAAAAAGAAAGGAAAGGTCAGTGTCAGCTAGAGTAATCAAAAGAAGGCTACAATGAAGTAGACTGGATTTATTCTGGATCTTGGGAAATAAGTAATATTTAGATAAACAGAAGGTGAGTGAAAATCACAATAGGATAATACCCGGAGCCAAGGGTTGAAGGTGACAAAGGGCAAGGGTCCTAAAGGATGTAAATGCTTCTGCAGGTAGCTGAAGTCATCAGACCACAACAAAAGCAACTGTACAAAAATCTCAACAAGAACCAGAGGCACTGTAGCAGATATTCTGACTGCTTGCAAAGTGAAGAGCAGCAGATCGACCAGCTGGGACTGCAGAAACCAGAGATGGGGTGGATCTTTTTAAAAATAGGCATCAAGCTACCCATTAAATTGAAAAACAGAGCCCAGGATGGTGACAGGTTTTGAAAAGAATGGGCAGAAAGAAACATAAGCCACAATATTGTTTTTCAGAGCCACACTTGTACAATGGAAAATATCTTAAAATATGAAAGATGAGAGTGTGGAGCACAAAACTCAGAGACCTTTATTTTCCAATTTGAGTTTTCTCTATGTTTGTGTACTTCAAGTCTTAAATGGAACATCATTTATTATTTCAAATATTATCCTCTGGTTTTTGATTGTATATTTAATTTCTCTAATGAGTTAAAATGAAAAAAAGTCCACTTTGGATAATAAACAAATCAGTAATAAACAGTATTCATGAGAAAATAGTGCTATTTAAGGTGACTGACATTTTAAAAATGTACATCTACTCTGCTTATTTAAAAAATTATTGCAGTAATTGCTATTTTGTACCACTTGTTACTTTTCTTATGGCTTAGATACGACTTTCTTTCTCTGAAATCCTTTACTAATTTTGAATTATCCTTTTCACATATGGTTGGATTTTAAAATAGGTTATGACTGAATTTGTTGATACCTCAGTTAGATATATTATATTATATGTATGCCTACTTTATGTTATTGATAAGTCATCATGAAGTCTATTGAGAATTTCAAATTTTCAATGTATTCTGGCACAACAGATAAGAATGAATGATTTAAAAATACATAGATGGATGAATAAATTACAGGACATAAATGTTTTTATGAGATTAATAATCTAATGCTAGTGGAATGTAAAAAAACTGTAATTTTTTGCCAATCATTTTTCTTCTCTCCAAATGGGAGAAAAAGTTATTATAAAAATATATGAGAACATAAATTTATTATTTGTTATAGTGGTCTTACTGAGCCTTAATTTAAATGAATATTAGTCTGGAGCAATGCGTAATTAAAACCTTCCTTTATGCCAGAGTGATAAGAGGTTTTATCTTTATTTGGTCCTTCCCCACTCCCCAGAATAAGATGAGTAAAATTACAATGTAACAATTAAATATGTCATAGTATATAGAGTCAGTAAATAGTGTAGAGTTAGTAAATTTCCCTTTAGTTGAATTATTGTAATGTTTGAAAGAATTATAGCTATTATTCAAAAGTGTTTTCTTCCAAAATCATTATAGAAAGCCAACATAAGTTTTCTACTAGAACCTTACTAATATCAGAAGAAAACTATACAACTTGTATCATAATTATAGATAAAATATAAACTTAAACAAAATATTAATAAGTGGAATCCAGAGGTATTAGAAGAGAATACTGTATAGTTCCTGAACTGACTTTATTCTAATAATGCAAGGATAGTATAATATTTGGAAATTAATTAATGTAATTCACCACATTAATAGAATAAATAGAAAAATCATATATGCATAAAACATATTTCATAAAACTCAAAAAAAATTATAGTAGAAATGCTTATTCAGTATGTAATATTTAGGAATTTTTATTCTGATAGAGTACCTTAAATAATTATACAGCAAATATGATATTTTGTGATGAAATACTGGAAACTTTCTCTTTGAAATTGGCAAGAAGACAAGGGTGCCCTCAATTACCACTTCTACTTAGCATATATTTGGGGTAATACAGCAAGAAAAAGCAAAAGTGATGATGAAATATAATTGCTTCTATTCTCAGATGACATGAGAAAATCCCAGAAAATCCAAAATAATCTATAGGCTAATTATCAGAGTTTAAAAGCAACTTTATAAAATCGATAGATTCAAAGTCTATATAAATATCCAATCATATTTTATATACTGTAAATAGACAAAAATTAAAAATTTAAAAGATAACATCCTCAATAACAGCAAGATTTTCAGTTAACTATGACATAATCTAATGAACAACACTCAAAAATTCTACATGTCAGGAAACATATATAATATTACTGAAAAACATCAAAGAAGATCTAAATAAATGGAAAGATTTATTACATTTATTGATTGGAAGATTTAATTTTCAAAAGATGCCAGTACTGTCTATATAGATCTATTTAACCCAATGCAATTCTTGTTAAAAGATAAGTTTTTTTTCTTTCTTTTTTTCCCCAGGGGAATTGATAGGCTGGTGCTCAGTTTTAAAGAAAATCAGAGGGGCAAGTGTAGCCAAGATAATTTTAAAAAAGAACAACAAAATGTAGGCTTAAACTATGAAGACATTATCAAGTGTCAGTATTTAAGACCATGTGATATTTGTGCATGGAAAGACAATTTGAGAAACACTCACGCTTATATAATAACTTGATTTATGATCCTTTCGTGCAGAAAGAAAGTGATGGACTTTTCAAAATTGTGTTGGGTCAATTGAATAACCATAGTGAAAAAAAATGTCCTTTTTGTCTGTCCATCATACACAAAAATTAATTCCAGATAGATTGTATATCCACATGTCAAAGGTAAAATAGTAAACCCTAGATGTAAGTGTGAGCAAGTATTTATGACATTGGAGTAGGTAAAGATTGTTTTAAACAAGACACATTAGGAATGAAACATGGGAAATACTGATAAACTTGACTTCATTAAAATTAGGGATATCTGTCCATTAAGTGGCATCAAAATGAGAGTGAAAATTCAAGCAAGAGTGGGAAAAGATTTTTTGTAATATATTAATCTGACAAAGTACTCCTATATGAAAGAGCCAAAGAAATTTTAAAATTCAGTATGATAAAAGAGAGACACCCAAAAGAAAAAAGAGCAAAATCGTTGAACAGGCACATTTTAAAAGCAGTAATCCTTATTATCAATAAACTTATAACAAGGTGCTCAACTTCATTAGTAACCATGGAAATAAAAATTAAAATCACAATTATAATTCACTGTCCCCACTAGAATGCCTAATTATAAAAACTGGAAAAAAAAAATCAAGTATTGGCGAAGACATAAACAATTGTAACTTGCATAATGGTATTGTGGTGTATTAATGGGCATGTAATTTACTCCAATTACTTTGGGAAACTGAGTTTACAAAGCTGAACACACATTAGTCTATGAAGATTTTATGTGTGTGTTCATATATGCACAAAACATAAATGTACATATAAGTGTGCCCAAACAGGGTATATTTAGCAGCACTATTCTTGGACAAATAACTGGAAACAATCCAACACTCATCAACTATAAAATAATAAATACATATTGATATAATCATACAATAAAACACTAAACAATAATAAGAAAGAACAAAATGCTCCTAGATATAACATGAATAAATCTTGCAAGCATAATGCTGAGTAAAAAATCCATATATGGAAAAAAACCCACACATATAATGTTTAACTTCAAACCACACAAAACTAATTTATTAGACAAAACTAACAGATACCAAGATAAAGATGATTAACTTTACAAGGTGGTATCACTGGAAATTCTGGTAATATTTTAATTCTTAATACCGGTATTGGTTATTTAGCAAAAATTCATCAAATTATAAAAGTCAAAGTCTCTGTATTCTTCTTTATATATGATTATATATAAAATATATATTATCTATATATTAGTTTCCTAGGGTTGCTGTAACAAGCTGGGAAGTTTAAAGCAACAGAAGTTTATTCTTTCACAATTCAGAAACTAGAATTCCAAAATCATGGTGTTGGCAGGATTGGTTCCATTTGAAGACTCGAAGAAGAGTCTGTACCATACCTCTCTCCTGGCTTCTAGTGGCTGCCAGTAACATTTGGCATTCCTTGTAGATAGATCACTCTAATCTTTGGCTCTATCTTCACATAGCCTTCTTCTCTATGTCTCTGTGTGTCCTTTTCTGATTTTTTTAAGTACACTTATTGAATCAGAGGCCGCCGTAACTCCAGTATGAAATCATCTTGATCCTTACATTAACTACATCAGCAAAGACCCTATTTCCAAATAAGGTCACATTCTGATGTTCTGAGTATATATACATTTTTGGGGGAAACTATTCAATCCATTACAGTTATACTTCAGTAAAGTATTTACAGAAGATACATATACATACTGTCAAAATAATATTAGGTTAATCAAGTGCTTAATGGTTACTCATGGGGGTACATTAGTTTTAGCTAAGTTGATTTCATGAGACATCAGAATTTTAGCTTGGGTCCCTTTTTATCAACAAAATTATATAAACAAGCATATATATATATTCTTATAACAAAAATGTTTCTATCGTATTGAAAAATATATAAATGTTTTCCATTTTTTGTGCTAGATGTTTATTTTCCTTTGCCTTTGATAGAATAGATTTACAATTTTAAATCTGACAAAATGGAAAACCAAAAGAAAATTAATTTTGTGGATACTGATTGACTTTAAATAACTAAATCTATAAGCTTACAGTCAGTGATCATAGGATGATAGACTATTAATATATTGTTAATAATTCTACACCTTAGTATGCTATGGAACTGAGTGTGATCTGTAAGGTTGAAATTTAAAAACCAAAGAGGCTTTATTTCTTATACTGGCACATGATTTTATAAAAACTTCAAACACATATCAGACTAAAGACACTAATCACATAAATGTATAATTACAGCTTTCTTACTTATAAAAACTGATTTTTTAAATCTAGAGATAGTTTTGGATTTAGTCCTTACCTTTTCACAAACAAATTCATTTCTCTTTTACATGCAATATGTTCATGATTTTCTATGTGGCATATTAGAATAAAGAATTCTATCTTTATTTAATCCATACAGCATTTAAAACTAAATCTCAATTTCTAAATTAAGAAAGGAGCGTTTTAGCATTGCTTGTTTATGTGCATACCAAAATACTTTATCTTGGTTTTATGATGTTGTTTGTAAGCTCTGGAGATACTAATGCTAATTTCATCTTTGTTACATTCTTGGATAATCTGTTCTGAGGCTTTGTGTATTGCTGACATACAATGTTCAGATTTTATTTTTCCTTAGTGGAGGCTGTTGTTTAGCCTTGCTATCACTAAAGCTTGTTATCGTTTATCCTGCTCATTCAGCTGCAAGGTTCAATCCCTGTCCATCATGCTCTCTAATGCCCGATGTCTGTACTTTCTTGCAACTTTTTGTTTCTGTTTATTGGCATAAGCTCTTTTTCCCCTTTGGGAAGATCACAGCTGGTCTTATGGTAAGAACCATTTAAAGATATTCTCTCATTTTAAAACTATAATTTAGCCTTTAAATATAGAGAGACAGAAAGAGAAAAGGGAAGTAAGTTTTTTAGGAATATGTTTGAAATAGAAAATTAAGTAGCAAAAGCTATTGGAAAACAAATTTAGTCAGTGTAGAGTTATAGCATTAGGGAAATCAATATATATAAAATTTATAATTAATTTATTTATTTTTAATTTTTGGCTGTGTTGGGTCTTCGTTGCTGTGCACGGGCTTTCTCTAGTTGTGGCCAGCGGGGGCTACTCTTTGTTGTGGTGAGTGGCCTTCTCATTGTCATGGCTTCTCTTGTTGAGAAGCACGGGCTCTAGGTGTGCAGGCTTCAGTAGTTGTGGCATGAGGGCTCAGTAGTTGTGGCTCGCAGGCTGTACAGTGCAGGCTCGGTAGTTGTGGCGCACAGGCTTAGTTGCTCCATGGCATGTGGGAGCTTCCTGGACCAGGGATCAAACTCATGTCCCTTGCAATGGCAGGCGGATTCTTAACAACTGTGCCACCAGGGAAGCCCATAAAAAGTGTTTTAAAAAACACACAAAAATATTGGCCTTTCCAGTCGTCTAGTAGGAGAAGTATTAAAACACAGAACTATATCAGAAAAGCTATACCCCCAGTGGTATGAGGTCCAGTTAATAAAGTTTTATGAAATAGGACTATAGACTTTCTGTCATCCCAAAATGTATGGATTAAGAAAAATTATTTGATAAAACAGCATGCTTCAGATAAGGAAAAATCTTCCATTCTATACCATTTATGTGTAATGTAGCAAGTGATAAAAGACAGTTCTAAGGTGAATGGCAGATGTTACAGGTGTCCCATTCCATATCACCTTGGCACTCGCCATTCCAGGCATTCAGAAGTCTTGTTACTACATGCACCTGCAAATATCCAACTGATGACTTTCTAACAAGCATTTAGTTTGACAGCAGGCTAGAAATGCTGGGCAAGTGAATGCCCAGGGAGCATCCCTCATCCATTGACAGACCAGAAGAATAACAGCAACTTCCTTACCTCATGGTTGGGACAAAATATATGTACATACATTCTCTGCCAGGGCTGCACACTGGCAGCATCAGTATTAGCTGGGGGCTGGTTAGAAATTCCAGGGGCCCATCCAAGACTTAATGAGTCAGAATCTCTGGGGAACAAGCTTCAGAATCTGCTTTAACTTGATCTTCAAGTAGTCCTTATATTTGCTAAATTTTGAAAAGCGTTATTTTACACCAGGTGTCAGAAAACTTTTTCTTTAAAGGGTCTTGTATTAGTTTCTTATTGCTGCCATAGCAAATTACCACAAACTTAAGTGGCTTAAGACAACACACTTCCATTATCTTACAGTTCTGGAGGTCAGAAGTCCAACATCAGTCTCACCAGGCTAAAGTCAAGATGTTAGTAGGGCTGGTTCTTTTTGGAGGCTCTAGAGGAGAATCCGTTTCTTTGCCTTTGCCAGCTTCAGAGGCTATGTGTTTTCCCTGACTTGTGGTCCCTTTATCTTCAAAACCAGCAGTGTAGTATTGTTATATCTGCTTCACTGACTATTTCTGTGGTCACATCACCTTCTTCTGTCTGACTTTCCTGCGTCGCTCTCATTAAGAACCCTTGTGATTACATTGAACACAAAGGATAATGAGGATAATCTCCACACCTCAAGATCCCTAAATTAATCACATTGTAAGGTCCCTTTTGCTAGGTAAGGTAACATATCCACAGTGTCTGGTGATTAGGACATGGACGTCTCTGAAGGGGGCATTATTCAGCTTTCCATAAGTCAGATAATAAATATTGTGTACTATCTGCCAAGAGGCAAAATTGGGGATATTATGTAGGTACCTATATAACAAAAGAAAACTACCTTCCCTTATTTTCCTGGGATGGGCCATCCAACCCAGATGGTGGGCCTACTTTGGCTCAGTTGGAGAAATTCTCCAGAGGAAGAACACCTGGCTCAAGAGGGGTGCATGGTAGCAGGAAGTGTTGGCTACACCCTTTTTAGTTTTATTCTCTACCCCAAGAATTCTTAGGAATAATCCCTTCTCACCTGACGGAGTTCTGAAAACTCAATTTGGGCAGCTGGACAGAAATGAGATGACTTTTTTGAGTCTCTGACACAAAGACTAAGACTCCAATGCTTGGTGCCCAAAAGTTGCCAACAGAGGAGTGCCCAATGTGAAGGTGGCAACTGGCACAGGTCCTGTGCAGCAATAAGGTGCAGCCACTGGCTGAAGAGGCAGGTGCTAGGAGTACAGGAGAAATATGGGAAAAAGGGAACATTTAGACTTGACTTCCATGGCTCACAGTGCTAGACTGCTGGAGTTGTGCCCCTGACTGCAGGGGGTATAAAAACAGGTGGTATGCCAGGTTTGACTTAAGGGCTATAGTCTGCTGATCTCTATTATGCACTGTCTCCTAGAAATCACATTGGAATTGACTTCCAGTTGCCCATAGCAGTGACCTGCTCATATCTGTACCCTCTATTCACTTCCTTCCCTTTCCTGTCTCACTGCCTCTTCCCCCCACTAATGCTTCCTGAAATAACTTCCCAAATAAACTACTTGCACTTAAATCCTTTCTTCAGGAGGATTGTTCAGATAACACAACTAGTGTGTGTTATGATCAGAGATGGTAGAAATTTTTTTTAAAAGTCAATTCTATTTGTCAAATGCATATCAATTATAAACTTGACAATCACATGTAATATCAGATTTTTAGTAGCTAGAAAGATATGTGCTTTTTTTTTCAAATACCTATATTTTCCAACGTGTTTGTTTGTTTATTTTCATGGTACTGTGTATACATGGGAGAGTATAGTAATGTGAATAAAGCAAAATCCATGGAGAGCTCTAAATGAAGCAACAAGGGAAAAGTATCCACAAATATCAGAAAACTAATGATGACCAAAAGACCATTCTGCACTGCAATTTGTTTCTAATGCTTGAAAATCATTCTAGAAGAATAAAGAGCTAATCATGTTTTGCCCACTTGGTGGGGTAATTTCTAAGTCTACTAGTAGCCAGTGCTTTGCTGAAGGCCTGAATAATGTCTCTCTAGAACAAAGTCAAAATACAAGTTTGAAGTCAGAAAATAAAAAAATGCTTGCTTTCTATTGGATAAAAGGAGGGACCATTTTAAAACTAACTTCAAATTTATAAAAAAGTATTTTTCCTGTCCTAGGGCAAAATAAGTATAAGATATCAGAGGTGGAATATCCAAGAAGGTAATTCATATAGTACAGTTATTACTTGATCTGTTTGGGGTAGAAAATAAAATCCAAACTTTTAATCCAACGCTAAATACACTGTATTTTTTCAAAAATATGTGGCTCATGCAACAAGAATCCACATTTTATAAATTTTGACTAATCAAGCTAATAGTTTTCACAACATATCATCTTCTAATATCATAATTAGGAAGGAACATTTCATGTAGTGCAATTGTCACTAGCTAGATTCCAAATTAACTATAATAGCATTAGTGAGTAACAGGGCATGGAAATAAGCTCTACAGACTGGCAGCATAAGGAAAAGATTTTATATCCGCACTCTAATTAGAATGTGATCACCACCGTCTTAGTGCCTCTGTGATTGCTCAATTTCTCAGGTAAAAATAAACTTAACATGTTTAAACAATTAACACTTAAAATGAAAAATCTAAGTATATATAGAGTTAGTTAGAGTTTGAGGCAATAATTCACATTTTCTTTACCCACACCCCCTCATACACACATAAATATGACCTACGTATTGCCTCAATTTATAGTAAATTTCATATAGACTAAATTTCATACAGACTAAAATACCTATTCATCCATTTTAAGCTAGTCTATTGTCTCAGATTTTCAGTGTACTTTGTTATATGTAGGTATAAAGATTAAAGATTTAGACTAAGATAGAAATCTGCAATATAGGGATTTATGCAGGTATGAACAAAGATATAATGGTGGAAGTAAATATATTTATTAATTACAATTACTTTTGGACATGTGACAATGGGGTAATTCCCAGCTGGGAAACACTTTCACTATTTTTCCAAACTGTGCATTCTGAGAGAGGTAGTTTTAATAGCGTATCAACTGATAAAATATATTTGACTATAAAATAAGTGGAATATTATTTCTATAAATCAAACCACAAGAATTGAAGTGCATTAAATTTTGGCCTGTGGTGAGTTATTAAAGATTAACATATCTGTGTATTTCAATGGAGCAGGAGTTGGAGTTCAGAAAATTTGCAGGTGTGTAAGATATTTGCATTTTCAAAAGGGATCACAAGTAAGAAAATAATTGAGAAACACTGCTCTACTCTAAGGATTTTATACCCAAGGAATTCTTAATTTTCAAAAAGAATCAAATAATGTCACTTGTTCCACAAGTATGATTGACTTGGCATGTTGATGATATTTCTTATAGTTTCTCCATGACTTATTAGTAGTGTATAATGGCATGTATCTTTTCCTACAATATGTGGTACACTTTTGGTGAATATATATTTGTTGCTTCCATGATAACCCTTCAAATTATCTAACAAAAAGCTGTCTACACAATGAGTACAGATAATTTTTTTTAAATCTCACTTCTTTTTTTAAAAAAATAAATTTATTTATTTTATTTATTTATTTTTGGCTGCGTTGGGTCTTCATTGCTGCACACGGGCTTTCTCTAGTTGCGGTGAGTGGGGGCTACTCTTCGTTGCGGTGCGCAGGCTTCTCATTGAGGTGGCTTCTCTTGTTGCAGAGCACGGGCTCTAGAGTGCAGGCTTAGCAGCTGTGGCACACGGGATTAGTTGCTCTGCGGCATGCGGGATCTTCCCGGACTAGGGCTCGAACCCTGCACTGGCAGGCGGATTCTTAACCACTGCGCCACCAGAGAAGCCCTAAATCTCACTTTTTAACATAATGTTTATCGATACTCAGTTTCTCTAGCATTTTGCATATATAAATTCTAATTAGAGAAGGCATAAAAAAAGATGTCTTATTTTAAAAGATAATTTTTATTCTCTATATTTATAGTTTAAAATGGAATTTTAATGTCTCCATTTACATTAATTTTTAAACTATTTTTATTTTGTGAGATGTAATTAACTAAAATAAAGTCTACGTATTTATAGAGTACAATTCGATAAGTTCTTCAATGTATACACCTGTGTAATTATGAACACAATCAAGATATTGAACCCACCTCCACAACACAAGAGTTTCTTTGTGCCCCCTTGGTAATCACACTCTCCTACTTGCCTACCCCCTGCCTTTCCCAGGTAACAACTGATCTTATTTCTGTCATCATTGGTTAGTTTGAATATCCTATAATTTTGTATACATTAGTTCATATAGTTCACACTCCTTTTTGTGTGGCTTCTTTCATTACAGCATAATTACTTTGAGATGTATCTATGTTGTTGCATGTATTAATAATTCTTCTTTCCCTCCCCTTCTCCCCCTCCCTCCCTCCCTCCTGTCTTCCTTAGCCAAGTGGTACTCCATAGTTAGAATATAATACTATTTGTTCACCCACTCACTTGTTTGTCCATATTTTGGTTGTTTCTAGTTTAGAATATTATGAATAAAGTGCAATGAAAATTTGTGTACAAGTCTTTGCATGGGTATTTGCTTTTTTCCCTCTTAGACGAATACTTTAGTCGGATCATATGGCAGTATATGTTTAACCCGTTAAAGTTTAAATCTATTTATTTGTTTCTATTTTTTCCATGTGTACTCTGTTGCCCTTTTCCTCCCTTCTGCCTTACTTGATATTAATTGAATATTATTTATGCTTCCATATACTACCTTTGTTGACTGATTAGCTATAAATATTAGTTTGGTTATTTTAGTGGTTGCAGGTGTACAGTACATACCTTACATTTTCAAAGCTTCAAGTGATATTATACCACTTCATTTATAGTATAAAAGTCTTATAACAGAATACTTCCATTTTTCCCCTCCTGGCCATTTTGTTACTGTTATTATACATTTATTTCCTCACATGTTATAAGCTCCACACTGCACTGTTATTATTTTTATTCAAACAATAAATTATATTTTTTTTCCAATTTTTAAAATTGTGGTAAAATACCTATAAATTTAGCATCTTAACCATTTTTAAGTACACAGTTCAGTGGTATTAAGTACATTCATATTGTTGTGCAACCATCACTACCATACAGCTTCAGAACTCTTTCACACTTCAAAAATGAAACTCTATACACACTAAATAATAATAACCCATATCCCTTCCCTTAGCCTTTACCAATCATAACTCTACTTTCTGTCTATTCCTATGATTTTGACCACTTGAATTACCTCATAACAGAATTTGTCTTTTTGTGTGTCATTTCACTTAGCATAACGTCTTCAAGCTTCATCCATGATGCACCATATGTCAAATTTTCCTTTCTTCTTAAGGCTAAATAATATTCAATTGTAAGTATATACCACATTTTGCTTATCCATTCATCTATTAATGCACACTTGTTTTGCTTCCACATTTTAATTACAGTGAATTATACTCCTATGGACATGGCTGTACAAATATAATTTTGAGACCCCATTTCAATTATTTTAGGTATATCCTCAGAAGTGGTATTGCTGAATCATATAATTCTATTTTTAATTTTTTGAGGAAACACCTACTGTTTTCCACAGTGGTTGTACAATTTTACATTCTGACCAACAGGGCACAAGGGTTCCAATTTCCTGGAAAATATCTCAGGTGCAGTTGAGAAGAATGTGTATTCTGTTGGTGTCAGGTAGAGTATTCTGTACATGTCTGTTAGATCTAAATAGTTTTCTTATCTATTATCTGGTTGTTTTTGTCATGAGAGTACTAAAGTCTCCAGCTATTATGGGAGACTGCATTTCTCCAAGGTTTCTGCCTAGGTTTTCTTCACATATCTTGGTCTGTTATTATGTGCATAAATGTTTATAATTGTTGTCTCTTGCTGTACTGAAACTTTTTAAATATATAATGTCCTTCTTGAACTTTATTTACATTTTTTTCATTTAGAGTCTATTTTGTCTGATATTAGTATAGCTACCCCTATTCTCTTTTGGTTACTATTTGCAAGGAATATCTTTTCCATCCTTTCACTTTCAACCCATTTATATCTTTGGATCCAAAGTGAGTCTCCTGTAGAGATCATTTAGTTGAGTCATGTTTTTTAAAATCCATTCTGTTAATCTCTGTGTTTTGATTGGATTATTTAATCCATTTACATTTATTTTATTTTTTTAATTGAAGTATAGTTGATTTACAATGTTGTGTTAGTTTCAGGTTACAGAAAAGTGATTCAGATACATAAATATATATATACACATATATACATATATATTCTTTTACAGATTCTTTTCCCTTATAGGTTATTACAAAATATTGAGTATAGTTCCTTGTGCTATACAGTAGGTTTTTGCTGGTTATATGGAGGGAGTTATTCTATCATTTTGATATTTGGTTTATATGTGCCTTATAGCCTTTTTGTCCCTCATTTCCTGAATTGCCATCTTCAGTTGTGTTTAGTTGATTATCTGCAGTGAAACATTTGCATTACTTTCTCATTTCCTTTTGTGTATATTCTATCAGTGTTTTCTTTGTGGTTACTATGGGGGTTATATTTAACTTTCTAAAATTATAACTCTCTAATTTGAATTTATATCAGCTTAACTTCAGTAACATATGAAAACTCTACTCCTTTACAGCTCTATTCCTATCCTTTTTTTTTTTTTATTGAAGTATAGTTGACTTACAATATTCTATTAGTTTTAGATCTAAAACATAGTGGCTTGATATTTTTATATATTATAGTCAATATAGAGTTAATACATTAATATTTTTTAATGCATTAGTCTTTTAAATTGCATAGAAAACAAAAGAGTTACAAACCAAAGTTACAAAGATACTAACTTGTAGACTAATAGTTGTATTATTGTAAAAATGTATTAGTTTCTCAAATCATGTGTAGAAAACAAAAAGTGGAGTTACCAACCATCATTACAAAAATACTAGGTTTTATAATTGACAATATATTTATGTTTACTGAGATCTTTATTTCTTCAAACATCTTTGAGTTGCTGTCTACCATCCTTTCATTTAAACCTAAAGGACTTTCAAGGACTTCTCTGGCAATCCAGTGGTTAAGACTCCGTGCTTCCAATGCAGGGGGCACAGGTTCGACCCCTGGTCAGGGAACTAATGCAAGGGGCATGGGTTCAATCCCTGGTCAGGGAATTAAGATTCCACATGCTACACAGTGCGGCCAAAAACAAACAAACAAACAAAGAACACCTAAAGGACTTTCTTTAGCATTTCTTGCAAAGCAGGTGTAGTGGTAACACTCCCTCAGATTTTGTTTATCTGAGAATGTCTTAATTTCTTCCTTTGAAGTAGTTTTGCTGAATATAGGATTCTTGGTTGGTACATATATTTTTTCCTTTAGAACTCTGACTATATCAGCTCACTTTATTCTGGCCTCCAAAGTTTCTGATGAGAAATCTACTGCTAATATTAATAAGGATCCCTTGTATGTGATGAGTTGTTTTTCTCTTGCTAATTTCAAGATTCTCTCTTTGTGTCTTTCCTTTGGCAATTTGATTACAATGTGTCTTGATGTGGTCTCTGGTTTCATCCTATTATACATGGTTTGGGTTGAGTTTTTGGATGTTTATATCCATGACTTTCATCAAATTTTTGGCAGTTTTGGCCATTATTTCGTCAAATGTTCTCTCTTCCCTTTTCTCTCTCTCCTTCTTCTGAGACTCCCATGTTGGTCCACTTCACAATATCTCATGGCTCTGTTCACTTTACTTTAATCTTTTTTCTTTCTATTCCTCAGACTTGATCATTTTCTTTGTCTTTTCTTCAAGTTCACTGATTCTTTCTTCTCCTTGCTCAAATCTGCCTTTGAATCCATCTAGTACATTTTTCATTTCAGTAACTATAATTTTCAGCTCTAGAATTTCTTTTTGGTTTTAGAGATTTTATCTCTTTACTCATATTTCTATTTTATTCATACATCCATTATTTCTTGACTTTCTCCATATATTCCTTTACTTCTTTGAACATGTTTAAAGGCAGCTGTTTAAAAGCTTTATCTAAAAGCAGCCATCAGTTCTTTTTTTCCAGACAGTTGCTGCTGGTTTACTTTTTCCTTTGAACAGACCATACTTCTTTGTTTCTTTGTATGCCATGTGAATTTTTGTTGTTGTTGTTGTTATTGAAAAATAGCCATTTGAATCTACTAATGTGGTAACTCTGGAAATTAGACTCTCTCCCTTTCCCAAGGCTTGTTTGTTTTATGTTGTTACTGTTTTCAATCATTATGGGCAGTCTCTGTTCCAAGGATCAGAACGAGGTATAAACTTAAAGTATTATCAAGTGATTTCTGAGCCTACCTCTGGGCATGGGTTGTGACTTTCTAATTTTCACTGTATATGTGGTTGCAGTTGAATGTCCTAGTCTTTAATGTCTGGCTGCCAAATGAGAGAAAAACAGAAATAGAGAGAAAAAAAGACATGAGCCCCTTATATACTCTGGAAGTCACTTCAGCTGAAGGGGGAGAAGCTTGGAACAATGAGAGGGGGTATGCAACAATGGCTGCCTGCCTCTTGTCTGCACTTCCATGATTAGAAGCAGCAATCATCAATGAGAACACAGATCCCTAATATCTGTAGAACAGGGTCCTTATTGCCCACTCCAGCTCCTGTAAGCTGCATGCAAGCTGTTTCAGGAACATGTGTGGGACTGCCCAACATGAGCTGGAAGGGGAGGGATGAGTAGTCACTACTGAAGTAAGAGCTGAAATTGACTGAAGTTAACCACAGTTTACCTTTGAAGACTCCCCCTGGAAGTTGCCCTACAATAGACCCCAGAGTTCCAAAACAGTTACATCAGACTGAGTCTACAAATGCAAAAATTGTTTTCTACATGGGTATGCAGATTTCTGGTGACTCTTAATGGGCCATCTTCCCAGAATCCTCTTTTAAACCAGTCAATTATCTTTCAAGGAGAATTAAATAACAACAAAAGATCTTGTATATTTATCTATGTAGTTTTTTCTGGTGATGCTCATTTATTTTTGTAGATATATATTTCCATTTGTTATCATTTTTATTCTCTCTGTAGGCACTTTGATAACATTTTGTGTTGCAATGTTGACAAATGTTTTTGAGCTTTTTAAATATGTTTAAGACTTTATTTTGCCTTTATTTTTGAAAGGTGCATAAAATTTTAAGTTGGTAATTCTTTTCTTTCAGTACTTTGAATGTATTGCCTGACTGTCTTTTTGCTGGCAGCATCTGAGATGAGAAATCTACTGTCATTGTATCTCTGTACTGTGGTACGTAACATTTAAGTTTTTTCTGACTGCTTCTAAAATTTTTTGCTTAACACTGGTTTTAAGCAATTTGATTATGATAAGATTTAGAGTAGTTATTTTTATGTTTCTTGTGCTTGGGTTAACTGGACTTTTTGTATCTGTATAGTTTTTATAGTTTTCATCAAATTTGGAATATTTTCAACCATTATTTCTTCAAATATATTTTCTCTGCCTATTCACCTCTCACCTTTTTTCCGGAAACTCAAATTATACGTATAGTATGTCAACTGATGTCATACAACTTATTTATACTTTTTCACTCTTTTAAATCATTTTTCAATTTTATTTTGTTTGAAAAATATTTTGTATTTTGTATTTTATTTTGTTTATTAAGTTTCTATTTCATTTTCTTCAATTTCATGAATATTTTCTTTTGCAATATCTAATCTGCCATTAATTATATCCAGTGTATTTTCATCTCTGCTATTGTAATTTCTTTTCCTCTATAAGTTCAATTTGTGTCATTTTTATATCTTTAATATCTCTAATTTGAACATGTGAAATACAGTTGCAATACCTATTTTAAAGTCATTGCCTGCTCATTCTAACTCCTGTTTCAGTTCTGCAACAGTTTTTTTTTAAATAAATTTATTTATTTATTTATTTTTGGCTGCATTGGGTCTTTGTTGCTGCATGTGGGCTTTCTCTAGTTGCAGCGAGCAGGGGCTACTCTTCATTGCATTGCACAGGCTTCTCATTGTGGTGGCTTCTCTTGTTGTGGAGCACAGGCTCTAGGTGCTCGGGCTTCAGTAGTTGTGGCTCGCAGGCTCTAGACCACAGGCTCGGTAGTTGTGGAGCACGGGCTTAGTTGCTCCACGGCACATGGGATCTTCCCGGACCAGGGATTGACCCATGTCCCCTGCATTGGAAGGCAGATTCTTAACAACTGCACCACCAGGGAAGTCCCTGGATCAGTTTTAATTGATTGGTTTTCCTTCTCATTATGGGTTGTATTTTTTTGCCTCTTTACATATCCAGGAACTTTTGATTGATTGGTAGTCATTTGAAATGTTACTTTATTGAGTGATAGATATTTTTCATTTTTATAACTGTACTTGAGTTTTTTCTGAGACCCAGTTAATTTACCTAGAAAGTGTTTGATCCTTTCAGGCCTTGCTTTTAAGATTTATTATGTGAGAAAAAGCAGCACTTATTTTGTGGCTATTTCTGTTATGATCCTTCTGATTATTCTACCCAGTGAAATATGAGGTTGTTGTCCTGCTTTAATACATTTCTATTCACATCACTCCTCTGTTGGACAAATTATGACTTATTCTTCACATTGAGATTGTTTTGTCATTTTCTTCAATTTCTTATCTCAGCTAAGTCAACAATCTTTGCCCTTATTTTATTATTGTTCTCCATTTTTGTTATTGCATTTTAAATCTCTAAGTCTTTTATTTTTCCGTATGGTTTTTTGAGTATATTTAAAGTAGTTTCATTTGTGAATGGTATAATTTTATTCTACTTTGTGAATACTTTGAGGGAAGAATTTCACTATCATAAATGTTTTTATTCTCCTTATCTGTTTTCATTTTACAGTAATTTTATATGGAGTTGATCTGATATTTCCCATTCTTAACATTTCATGGACAGGTTCCTACTTTAAGATTATACCCTTATATCAGTGTATTGAAATCACCTTCATTAGTAGATAAGTGTTGTGTTAGTGGGAGCAATGAACTTTCTGTAATTGGAGTGCTTACTCATCTTCTACTCTGTTGTTAAATTTGTAACAGTTTATCTGCAATTTTTATTCCTAGGCATTTCATGGTAAGATTCTTAGTTTAAAATACCATCTTCCATCAGCAGAGTGATATGTAATTTTTTTAAAGAAAAAGAAAGTTCTTGTTCTCTTTTGTTTCTTCAAAATACCTTTCACTTTTGTTTCCTATCTCATCTCAAATGGTAACTTACCTCCTCTATTAATATCCTTCTTCTGCAGAGCAATGTTTCTCCAGGGTTTCCATCTCCAACCTCACTAACTTCCAAGTTTCATCCGTGGAGCACATGTTGTGTATTACCAATTTCTAGACTTTTTTGTTTACTGATTTAGTTTTTAATGTTGGACTTGCTCTTTCTGGGAACATTTATGTCTGTGCTTTGACTTAATTTCTACACACCTACTTTCTTCATGGTGTCTCTTAAGCCTCCTTTACTGAGCTGAATAGTGTCCCCCAAAATACATATCCATTTAGAACCGGTGAAGGTAGCCTTATTTGAAGAAGGGTCTTTGTAGATATAATCAAGTTAAGATGAAAACATACTGTATTAAGATGGGCCCTAAACCCTATACAACTGACATCCTTATAAGAAGAGGGAGATTTGGACACAGACTAACAGGGTAGAACACTGTGTGAGGACAGAGGCAGAGAATGGGATGATGAATCTACAAGTCAAGTTATGCCAAAAATGGCTGGCAACCACCAGAAGCTAGGAGAGAAGCATAGAAAAGATTCTCCCTCAGAGACTCCAGTAGAAAGCAATCTTGTTGATACCTTGATCTTGGACTTTAGGCCATGTGAGTTGTGAGAGAATAAATCTGTTGTTTTAAGCCAACCAATTTGTGGTAATTTCCTAGAGCAGCCCTAGGAAATGAATAAAACTCCCTTCCCTCATTCTTCATGTTCATAAGCTTGCAGGTGATGCTGGAGCTTCAGTTGTAGATCTATTAGAATATGTTGTTTATTTCACAAATTAAGATAGTAAGTTCATGTATCCTCTATCTCCTAGTAATGGTGAAGGTTTAGGTCATGTGAAATTACATACTGTAATGGTATTTGGAAAAAATATGGAGAGTTTTAGACTCATGTGTACACAATAAACCTGGGGTCCTTGCTTTTTGTTGCCCTTTTAAGATGTGTCCAAGGATAATCATGGAAAAGGAAGGATTTTTCAGAGAGAGAAGCTGAAGGCTAAAGAGGTCAACAGATTTAGGAGCTATTTCTAAAAAGGGAGAAATGGTCTGCCACAGAGAGAACATCAATGGTCCATTAGTCTTAGGAAGAATAGCAGGGATAAAGAAGATAGAACTACAGCAACTCCCAAATGAGTAACCACATGTCCTTTTCCATTTCAGCACAGGAGAAGGGACCCCAGAATAGCAAGAAAAGTGAAAGTAAAAGAGCTATAGCCTCACTCCTACTCTTGGGATAGCCATCTGGTTAGTTTGGGGGAAAATAAGGAGGTGAGCATTAAAATGGATATGAAACTGAAGCTTTAAAGTTGGCCAAATTTTTGTCTATAATTGAAATGACCAGAAAGTTAGAAACGTACCCAAGAAATGTGCTACTGTGGAACTGAAAGGGAGATTTATAAAATATGGCTGAAGGCAGTGTGTGGATACAAATAAAATAGGTACAGTTGATTCTTTAATGGTGGATAGTTATATTCTACAAAGACATCACAAACCCTGAAATAGTGAATACAGAACCACTGTTTGAAACATAGGGTTAGATTCTTGAAAATCTCTGATCACATTTTATTAACTGATCAATATATAGCCTTGTTTTATGTGTTTCTGTTTAAACACATAAACAGAGGCTTTTTTGGCTTTTTTAGTTTGAGGCTATTTCACTTGTAAGTAAGAATTGTTGAATGTACTTTGGTTTTAAGATTTTGTAACATAATGCAAAGGTGAAGAATTTAATTATTTAATATATATTGTTGATTCATTAGCTTTGAACTCATGGCAAATAGCACTATAACTCTTTCCTGAATGCAGCTTATCTAACACAGGTATTTTCTTTGTAAGGTACACCTTAGGCTTTTGCACTTAGGAACACTAGGTACATTTGAAGATTAATTTAAGCAGCAAAATCAACAAAAAAAAGCACAAATACATAAAAAATAAGTGGCAATAAACAGACTGAGGTATATGATAGGAGGAAGGATGATTGGTTTGAGGCTATTTCACTTGTAAGAACTGTTGAATGTACTTTGATTTTAAGATTTTGTAACATAATGCAAAGGTGAAGAATTCTAAGAAGTGTTGTGAAAGAAGAGCAAACCAAGGTATTTCTGTGATTGGAGTAGGGAGTTCTAGTTTGGAATTTGAGAAGAACAACTTTGAAGAAATAATATTTAATTAATTTTGAACAAATAATAAATGTATATAGTTCAAAAATTTAAAAATTACAAAAGGGCACAGAGATCAAAAAGGAAGTGTCCCTTTTACTTAAGTCCTTCAACTACTCAGAACTCCTTATTGGATGGCAAATATTGTTATGCAGAGGGAAGAAATCTAGAAGGACACAGCATTTAAGAGGGGCTTTAATGGGTTTTCTGGATTTGGAGAGATGGAGATGGATTATCAGTGCACTTGTAGAGACATGAGAAAATCTTGATTGAAAGAAGTCACAGAGAGAAATTGTGAGGAGGCCTGGAATAAGAAGAAAAGTGCCAATCACAGATTTAGTGAAAAGTTCTAAGTTATGTGATCATAGTCCAATTCTCTTTTGAATCATGAGTTAAATATGCCAAGGAGTACAAATTATATCAGTTGATCTCAGAAGTGTATTCTTAATTTTTCTTTTCTATTAGAAGTGTTCCTTAATATCCAATGAAAATCTCCACCTATTAATTTTATCCCAGTGATTTATTTTAGTAGGAAAAGGATTATGAAAGACTACAAGAACACCAAATCAAACAGTGAAAAGAAATTAATAAAATATAATCTTGTTTGAATTTAACAGTTATTTCCGATCGTTTCAAAAGCCTTTGGGATTTTAAACAAACTAAACTGAAATAGTTCTACAGGCCCATGCAGTAGGGGCTGGCATTATAATCTCTATATTACAGCTGGGAACCTTGAGGCACAAAGCCATTTAAGTGATATGTCCAAGGTCACTGAGCAAGTCACTGGTGAGGCCAAAAATAGAATCCCAATTCTTCAGCTAGTTCTTTGTTCAGGAGACCATATTGGTTCTTTTATTACTCTGAGGATAAAATTTAGCTTTATATCAGAAGCTTTTTTTTTTTTTTTCTTATATGCCAACCTAAAAAATCAACATTTAAAAAGACCACTGAATTGATATTAAATCAAATCATATTTCATGCTTGAGATTTTCAAGTTACTCTTAGAAAAGTGTTTTCTTGTCGTTTAAGAGGAAACTATCCATAGGTAGTTTTTCACTGTTATCATCTCAATTCACGAAACTTTTCTCCCTTCCCTAAATATTTAACGGCTCTATTTAACAATGAATATGTTCTGGTTTCTGCACAAGGAAATGCAAGCCATAGTAACTGGCTTTGCCTTCAGACAGCTGAGTCAGCAAGAAATCAGGCAGCCTACAGAAACCTTTTTATTTCCTATCAGGTTTTCAGAGTTTCAAGCCATTGAAATGTATTGAAAAAATCTGGGAGGCAACTAAACCATGCAAATTAACCTTACATCTGCTTTATGCGACTCTTGAACTTCCAGATTTGTAATTCCTTATCTGTGGCTGCTCAAACAATTTTCTGGTTCATAATGCTGTCTGTGCAATGGTAGGAAAGGAAAGGGGATTATAGTCTCTGGTACATATTTGTCTAAAAGTACTTGAATTTTTCCAGTTATAAAAAGAATCTTTTTCCCCTCTTGTGGGAACCCTTGAGAGCTAGAAATTCTACTTTTTGAGCTTCATATCTATACATAGAGATTTTGTGGAAAATGATTTTACAAAGTTCCATGTTGTTAAATATTTTTAAAGAAATATACATTCACGTACACTAAAGAGGACTAGAGATATACTTACCTCTGTGTATGCACACATACATATAAGAACTCACACGTATATATGTTTAGATATACTGTATACTGTTTTGTAATTATATGCAATTATAATGTAATAATGTATAACATTTATTAAGCAACTACCTTGTGCCAGGCACTCTGTGAAGGTCTTTGCATATAATGTTTCACTTATCCTCATCACAGCATTATAAAGTGATTACTATTATTATACCAATTTACTTATTGAGGAAACTGAGACACTAATAGCAGAAGTTAATTGCTCAAATTTATATAGCTTTTAAGTGGGAGAGTAGGATTATGAACACAGGTGACCTAGTTCTTCTACATTGTGTGGGAATAAGAATTATTTGTGAACATGTGAGTGTAATAAAAATGTAAAGCCTAGAGGTTTAGTCAAAATTGACTAAATTCATAAACTGAGATACAGAGAAGATAAATGTCTTCCAAAGGTTGTATAGCTAGCCAGTTCCCAAACCTAGAGTATGACTCAGGTAGCATTCCACTGTAGCTTGCAGAGTTGGCATCATTAGATGATGTCATAAATTGCAAACCAGGTAGGGTAGGAACTGTCTTTTATGAAAATTATGCAATAGATATCCATTTTTTTTTTCTAGTGACATTTTCCCAGCTGAGATAATTTTTAAAAATAGGTAAGTAAAATATTTTTTATTTTTAAATTTTCTGTTGATGTTTATGAAACAGTTTGTTTTTTACCACATGTAGGGGCTCCCATACAGCTTCATGGTTGGTATTCAACAACTTTTCCCCGCTCTCGTTCATTATTCAAACTACTTCTCTCTACATGTTGTAGAAATACTTTTTGCCAAGACAGTTAGATCTCCAAAATACTACCCTCAGTGGAACATCTTAGTATTTACCCTAGGGGAATTTTTTTGCCTTCATTCTTCCCTTCCTTCTTTGAGTTTAACCCCATGTTATTCTGGTCCACTTACAACTTTTTAACTGTGCTTCCTCTCATTTCTCTGTGAGCAATTCTTTAACAAATATTGATATCTTTCAATGTTCAGTCTGTAGAACCTTACTTTTCTTGCTGTATAAACACCCCACAGGTGAAGGTGATCATATCTCCTGTAATAAGTGTATATTTGGATAATTCTGTATGTGTTTGAGCATTTGTGCACACATTTGAAAGCCAGAGAAAGCCAGTGAGCTTCAGATTCCATTTGTCTACTGTATTTTCTCACAATTGAGGCTACAAAAACACTTAAATTTGATAGTAAGAGGTGTCTCTATAGGGATGTAACACCTTAGCTGAGAGCTTAAGCCTGGAAGGATCCAGTTATGTGAATGTATCTGACATAAATTTTTCAGTTTTATTTTTTAATAACTATCCTCAAATGGTACCATGGTAAAATTTCCTGCTAAAAGTTCACTAAACGACCAGATTTAAAACATTCTCTGGTCTCTCTTGGTTTTTAAACCAATCTCACCTTCCCATTTAAGACTTCGACTTGCTACAAGTTAATGCTCAGTTTCAAACTCAACAGTAAGTTTTCCTCCCTTACCTTTCCCACATCCAGCACAGACTAGACTTACTATGGGCTACAGAAAAATGGAGTTAAGAAGAGAAAATTATGGTCTGTCCTTTATATACCTCCTTCTCCTACTTCTTTAGGTACTAGTTCCTCTTGTTTGTTAAGGCATGAGAAGGAAAAGGTAAAATGTCCAATATTTCCTTACTTCCATAGGCAGGATTGCAGTCTTTTCCTTGCTTGGAAATAACTATTCTATTCCTTGTCTGTGAGCTCCAAACACCATGATAATAAGGTGTTCATTTGTGTGCAGCTCCCCTAGGCATTGTTACATTTGTAGGTTTTATCTCTTAGCTGGCCTTCAGCTGATGACCTTCGTATTGCATTCCTCTAATGCCTACATCCTTGTCCCTTTTTTGTCCCTTTATTCCCCAAATTATCAGGTGTAATGACAAGACTATATCCTCCAATTGTATCTGTCCTTGTAGGTCTGCTGAACCCCTGCAGAATGCTCCTCTATACACTTAGAAGAGAGGTTCCTGGCTCCCTGTATGTCTTACAGTCTACAAACACACACTCTCTCACACCCTCTCTCGTTCACTCTCTCTCTCCCGCTTTTGCTCTCCTTCCTATTCTTTCTTCTGTTCTGTTAGCACAAGACCATATAAGTAAGTCCTCCTAAGCAAAGGCACAAAGAATGAAAAATGTTTCCCCTTATTGAAGGCTGTAGCAATTTTTAGAAGCAAAACTCATAGACCTCACTTCCATGTCTTCAAAGTGAGAAAGGCTCACTTTCCATGAACGAGAATCTTCCCCAGACACCAATCACATTCTTATTTGGCAATCTGCATTCTATAGTAGTTGGTGGGGATGAACAGGGTCGACACATGTGCATTCTCTAACTTCCACCTCTCAATAATTCCAACTTCTGGTGGCTCTCTGAATGCAAAGTGTGAAGTACTTAAGGTAGTTTATTCTCAGCTTAAGCCACAATTATAGAACAACAGACGAAATCATCAACATCTTGCTATATTTTTATCAGTAGAAAGATAACTCATGGAAGATAAAGTAGTAGTTGCAAAAGCCCTGAAGTAGAGAACTCATGTGGCATTTTAATGAAACACTCTGACTTCATTTTTGACATTTAACTGCTGACAGTTTTCTACCACTTCTTCCCCCTTCTGCAACACAACTTACTAAGCTGATGAGAAAGACTAGGTGTTCCCTCCTTTGGCAACAGCCAGAAATTCAAACCATGCAAACCCTAGCCTACTCACAGGAACGCTCACTCCAACGCTATCCCTGAATCACGATAAAAGCCAAACTAGTCTCTTCTTTCGCTCAAGCTGACACTTTTGGACCTGCTTGGGAGATGTCCCTGCTTTCTAAAGAAAGTTTCATTACGTGAGTAATAAACCTTTTCATACCTTCTTAATTTTTTTGTAAAAAAATAATTTTTTATCAAGGTATAACTGACATATAACATTATATTAGTCTTCGGTGTATGACATAAGGATACGACATTTGTATACAATGCGAAATGATCACCACAATACGTGCCCCCAATTTCATGCCCCAGAGGAAGGAAAATCTGTACCTGAAGCCGATCCAGAGAATAATCCTTACGATGGGACGTTATGTGGAGCTCAACGAGGACATGCCTTGGAGGAACATTATGGGCCTGCTGGGCATCGACCAGTTCCCAGTGAATACGGGCACCATCACCATTTCTGAATATGCCCACAACATGCAGGTGATGAAGTTCAGCGTGAGCCCCAGTTGTCAGGATTACTTTGGAGGCCAAGTACTTGGCTGACCTGCCCAAGCTGGTAGAGGGTCTTAAGCGGGGGGCCAAGAGGCCGACGCTACAGTGCAGGGCATCATAGAGGAATCAGGTGAGCACATCTTTGTGGGGGCCGATGAGCAGCACCTGGAGATCCACCTGAAGGACGCGGAGGAGGGCTGTGTCTGATTCCCATCAAGAAATACGACCCAGTTTTCTTGTGCCGTGAGACCTTAAGCGACGACTTGAACGTGCTCTGCTTGTCCGGGTCCCCCAACAAGCACAATGGGTTGTACATAACGGTGTGGCCCTTCCCTGACGGCCTGGCCAAGGACACCGAACAGGATGAGGTTTCCACCTGCCAGGAGCTCAAGCAGCAAACTCGCTACCTGGCGGAGGAGTATGAGTGGGATGCGGCCGAGCCCCGCAAGAAGAGGTGCTTTGGACCCCACGGCACCTGCCCCCAAGTCCTCACCGACACCGCCAAGGCCGTGCAGTACCTCAACGAGACAAAGGACGGCGTGCGCAGCTTCCAGGGAACTACCAAGCAGGAAGCCAGTGTGTGAGGAGAACCACCTGCGTGACATGCGCGCTGATGTCCATGATAATGAGGCTGCGCGCAGACGTCACTGAGCGCGGGGGCGGCCGGATCATCCCCACTGCCGGGCCGCGCTCCGTCTGCGGGGCCTGCTGACCGCCCAGCCCCAGCTCCTGGAGCTCGTCTTTCTGTGGGAACGCTTGTTTGGAACACGTGGTCGGTGGCATCTATCCTGTCCTGAACTGGAAGCAGGGACACGTCTTTGAGGACTTCCAGGTGCCCGGAAGCCCCATGTTTGTGGTGCAGGCCTACGTGCCTGAAAACGAAATCCTTTGGCTTCACCGCCAAGGCGAAGTCCCGCCCAAGCCGAAGTCCCGCCCAAGCCGACAGCCGGGCTTTCCCCCAGTGCGTGTTTGACCGATGGCAGATCCTGCTCAGAGATCCCTTTGGCAGAACCGGCAACCCCAGCCAGGTGGGGGCTGAGACCGACGAGCAAAGAGGCCTGACGGAAGGCATCCCAGCCCCGGCCGACTTGCTGGATAAATTGTAGGCGGGACTCGGCGCCGCACGGGCTCCCAGCCGCGATATCCACCACAACAATAAGCCTTCGCGTTCTCCTCACGACACCTTTGGAGAGTCCAGACACAGCGATGCTCCGTCTGACAGATTTCTGGAGCGTACTCTGGGCCAACACTCACCAGGAACACGTGATGCCATTTCTTCTGATGTTCATTTCAAGATTTCAGAGGCAAGAGAAGTGCCCTCGCTACAGGTATTTATTTGGCTTGTGGAGCTGAGGGAGGGGATGGGATACCCGATACTTTGACTTTCTGTTCCTCAGAGGGAAACTCAAGTGCCCCCCAAATTTTAAAAATAGGCGCAGTAAGAGGTTTAATTGCGTAAATGGACCATAGGGGATTTTCCCCCAGAAAGAGGGAACGAACAGGCGGGTAGACGTTCTCTTTGGACAGAAACTAGAAGGTAGGAAATCTTGTGCAGTGTCACTATAAGCACCTCCAGCTGCATTAGTGCCATTGGAATAAAGATATGGTACTGACTGTGAAACAAATAAACAAAAAACCCTCCTAATTGAATGTGGCATAATACGTCTTAAGAGCCTAACCAAAAGTTTTGCGGGAGGGTCCATTCCACCGCTGTGGGGTGAATAAAATCATTGGCACTGTGACGAGGGTGGCCAGACAGTGACCACCACAGGAAGGTCTTTGTTTTAATGCTTTTGCTTGTTGACTGGTTTTGTTGCCTGCTGGCAAGCGTGAACTTTTAGGGGTTGCCTGCTGGCTAATTTGTGCTTTGAGCTGTGTTGCTTTGTGTTGCATTTACTGAGCCCTCAAAGTTTCTCTTACAGATTTAACTGATCTAAGTTGAAAGTGTTGATAATTGGCATTTAGGGACAGTAATATGAAATTGGAGGCCTCTTTCAAATGGCTGTAGTTATGTGTCTTGGCTGGGAACTATCTGTGCATCTCAGATTGAATTATGTGTCTTGATTCTAACATAAGCCATAATTGACTCTTATCCTGTGACCATGATTGTGTGTCTCAATCTGGCACTCACCCCCACCCTATAGAGTGCTTAAGGGAGAGACTGATACCCTGTGCAATGTGCAAGCCAGTCAGTGGTTTCCCATGTGGAGGAAGAGTAGTCACTGGGTAGCACGCTGAGGGCCACACTCCTAAAACAGATGGTTCACTACAACTTTTTAAAATGCCTTTGCCTATATTGCAAAAATATCCTTGTACTCCGGGATATAGGGGAAAACACCCATGTACCCTAGTGACACAGCTAAGTGGAGGGGATATTCAAACCTGATTTCAGTTGAGGATCCTTAATCCCACTAAAGCTACTGTTGCCATGGGAGAGGCCTCTAACCCTATGAGACTGATTTGCAACTCTCTGAAGGAAGAAACTTGTAAGTGTGAGCAGGATGTAGAGGACTCCCTGGAAATATATCCAGTAACCACCAAGAAACAAACAAAAAACTGAAATGTGCCAAATGTGCCGAAATGGAAGTTCAAACTTTGCTGGAAATCTAAAATTTACTGAAAGAATTTCTACAACAAATAGATAAAAGAGTACCAGTTAAAATTTATGTATCTGCAGCATAGGTTCTGAGTTAATGTTAGCATTTGCTCAGATGCACCAACTGGAAACATTTCTTGCCTTTTATAAAAACTGAAGCTTAAATTTCATTTATCTCTGGGGATCCCACTAAATTTAAATAAGGTATCCCTTTACTCTTAGAGAAGTTGTAAAATATAAAATAGAAGAAAAAAAGGTATGCTTCACCTTAACCATCAGAACTACCACTTTGCTTAATTTCCCATGGTAAGAGTACCCATTACCCTAAAATACCCTGGAGTGGGCATGGGCATTCTGAACCTGTTACAGCAGGCAGGTAGCTAGATATGAGAAGAGAAATGGTGGAAGGGTCCAGGTGGCAGAAATCTTGCATCTTGTAAACAGCGGGGGGTCCCCGGGCAGACAAAGAAAAGCAGGAACCTCCAGACTGACAGAAAACCACATCTTTTGGGTGATAAGTGTCCTGGAAGCAGACAAAGAAAGGTGGGGAAAGACAGGAATCTCCTACATCCGAATGTAACCTGTTGCTCACTGTCCTCTCATTACAATAAAATTAGCCTTACAGATAAGAAGTACCCATCATGCACTGACACCATGACACTTCTGATCTAAGCTAAGTAAGGACAAAAGTTCCTCCTCCCCTTGGGAAGATGGAGCTGGGATGAAAATCAGGGAATATGACCCCCAAACTCCTCCTTCCCCAGTGAATATTCTGCCCCTTCATTTGTATGCCCCTCATAACCGGCTTGCCAAAGAAACCCAGGGCCGCAGCTCCTCACCTGTCTGCCTGTTCTCCCACTGAGAGCAGCATGTTCTTTACTTAAATAAATTCTCACTTTACTTTCTTAACGTCCCTGCTTCGTCTCCAAATCCTTTCGCAACAAAGCAAGAACCTTCAGTTCACTGGGAACAAACCAACCGGTAATAAATTAAAATTAAATGAAGTCTTTGGTACTCACAATCAGACTTTTAAAATGGGACCCCATCACAACCTTACATTACAAAATGTTTCTACATTTTGGGCTTGAGAAACAGATGATTGAGCAATGTCCTTTTTGCTCCACCTCTTCCATTCATCTTCACTAATAAACTCAGGATGACAAAAGAGGAAGCAAGGAAACAGCCCATGAATGGAAGGGCTGAGGTAGATGAGGTGAGAAAGGATCAGGTCTTTAGTGCCTCGAGTCATCCTTCAGTATCATCATTTCAACCTTAGAGGAGCTTATCCTTACTCCTTTAGTAATACAGTTGTCCCTCAGTATCCACAAGGGATTGTTTACAGGACCCCTGTGGATGCCAAAATCCACAGATTCTCAAGTCCCTTATATAGAATGACATAGTATCTGCATATAAGCTACACACATCCTCCTGTATACCTTAAATCATCTCTAGATTACTTATATTACCTAATACACTGTAAATACTATGTAAACAGTTGTAAATACAATGTAGATGCTTTGTAAATAATTGCAGGCACATGGCAAATTCAAGTTTTGCTTTTGAGAACTTTCTGGAATTTTTTTTTTTTTTTAATGTTTTCAAACTGTGGTTGGTTGAATCTATGGATGTGGAATGCCCGATTGACTGTAGTCTGAAGAAGTCTAGATTTGGATGAGGCTTGGATTTGGGGAAAATATTTGAGGTGGTTACTGGGATCTGCTGTAGATAGGAGGATGGGGGAAGGGTGAGAATTCCTAGGAATATCAGGGAAGTAAAGGATTCCTTGTTCGAATTTATCTTTGCAAAGGGTAATTTCTGAATGAGTGGCTGGCCTGAGGCTATTCTAACTTTTCTACTCAGCCCAAGAGAAGATTATAGAATTTGGGGAAGGTTCTGTTTTTGTTCAGCTGTCCTGTCTGTGATCAACCTCTCTTTATTCTAAACCATTTGAGACTCAGCTTGATGAATTTAAAGAGAAAAACATTTACTTTAAAAAAAAAAAATACAGTGCTAAAAACTAAGTACAAAAGAAATAGCTGCCAGTAGGGTAAGATTCAGGTAAGTTATCTGCTTAAAACAAAGTAGCACATTTTCATGCAACTGTTTATCTATTTCCAGGTTCTGAGAATTAAGATATTAAATTATCCTACCTGAGTCACTGTTTTTTGATGCAATAAGTAATAGAGCAAATAGTAAAACATGCTTTTAGTTTTACAAATAATGTTTCTCAAAAAGAAAATCTTACTAATTTTATTTTTGTGTTCTTAATAGAACACATGGATATGATTTGGTTGTCAGTTACTCAAAAATATTTAATTAGTGTCTACTACATTTCTGTTCCAGCAAAAAAAAGAAAAAAGTATGTGAGGATAGAGAGAGAGGAATATTTAGGAAAATAAAAAACACAAGGCATGGACTATGATCTATATTCCCCAAATAATTTTAAGTTCTCTCCCTGTTTCTCCAGAGATGCTGGATGTACATAAATTGTAGCTTGTGTAACTTTCTCACAGCCATCATATTTTAATAAAATTGATGATTTATTATGTGTTTGTCCTAAGCCTCTGAACATGTTAAAAGACAGATACGATTGATTTCTCCTCTCTGTATCTTTAATGCCAACCTTGTGTTTCTAAATGATGGAATCAGTAAAGATTTGATAAAATAGGTGTTTAGTTAATATGAGCCAATAAGGAAATAAGAGCCTATAAAATGGAAACATATAACAGTGTGTTAAGAGAGGAAATAAAAAATAGTTTACATAGATTTTTGTTTTGAAACCATTAAATTTATTCTCTTTGATAATGCATAAATGATATCTAGGTCATCTTGAGTTGGAGAAGTCCCAGTCCCTTCATAGGTGAGATGTGAGCTTTGATCTAGACCCTGAGGGAGAGCCGGTATTTGGGAAAAAAATTAGATTATATTAGTACCTGTAAGTTCAGCACAGAGGGTCATGTGGTTGGAAATTATTTAATCTGAAAATACTGACTCCACCTTCTAAAGAATAACCGGATGTTTTCAAGAATGGAAAGATTTGGTAAGATACTTGTTTACAGATATAAAACAGGAATTGCCAATTGATCTGGCAGTTGAAACAATCTGAAGCTTCATCTTTACATTGGAATTTGCATCTTGAGCCCAGATATCATTGCAGAAACAGCTTTAAAATTTCTGTAGTATGTCTTCACATGAGTAGCTTGCAATCCAAAGTGTACCCTATTTTGTTGTTGTTAAAATACACTGTCATTTTATCAGTTGTTAGTATTGAAATGTTAAAATCAATGACAGTTACCTTTATTTCATCTCTGAATGTAATTAGTTTTCAAGATCTATTAATTCTTCTCTTTCAGTATTTGGTGTTCACTCACTATCTCAGGGTAGCATTAACTATGGCCAGACTAAGACACTTAAAGTAGTACTTCTCATAGTTAATTGTGCATATAAATGATCTGAAAATCTTGGCAACATGTAGATTTCAGTTCAACAGTTCTGGGTGGGTCCTGGAATTCTTCATTTCTAAGAAACCTGTAGGTTTGTTCGTGCTATTGAGACTGGGCCACATGTTGAGAAGCAAGGCTTTAAAGTCTTACCAGTGTCCCCACAACTGCAACCCATATGTCACTCCAAATTAAAAAAACAAAAAACAAAAAGACAATCCATGAAATAAGTCTAAGGGCATACAATAAAATTCTGATTTTTCTCATATTTAAAAAAAATGTACTCTCTTGGAAATTGCAGAATTCAAATTCTAATTCACACTTACTTTGTTTAGGTCATTTATCACTTCATGTGCCTCTTTGTAAGAGCACCCTATTTGGTATTCAATCTTTACCTCTTCCTACAAAACTTTCCTGAAAAGTATGTGACCAGTATTACACAAATGAACGTGAATCAAATGCTAATAAAAAAAATACAAAACTTAAAATCTTTACTTCCTTTTGGTTGCAAACAAGTTAGACTGATAATGAAAGCTCTCCATCAACTGACTTCATCTTTTTTAAAAATTTATTTTTAGCTGCGTTGGGTCTTCATTGCTGCGTGTGCACTTTCTCTAGTTGCTGCAAGCGGGGGCTACTCACTGTGGTGGCTTCTCTTGTTGTGGAGCACAGGTTCTAGGAGCGTGGGTTTCAGTAGTTGCAGCATGCGGGCTCAGTAGTTGTGGTGCGCGGGCTCTAGACCACAGGCTCAGTAGTTGTGGCGCACAGGCTCAGTTGCTCCATGGCATGTGGGATCTTCCCAGGGATTGAACCCATGTCCTCTGCATTGGCAGGCGTATTCTTAACCACAGCACCACCAGGGAAGTCCCCAGCTGACTTCATCTTAAGTAACTGATATTATCTTATTTTCTAATCTAAACATTTTCTTTCATCTAAGTTAGTCTCCAAACTACTTCTGAAAAGATGTAGAACTTATTGCATGCTCATTTATTCACTCATTTATGTACCAGCAAAATACACTGACTCTTTACTATGTTGGGTGTTATTTTAGGCTCTTGGGCTATACTGGTACACAAGAAAGATACAGTTCTTGTTCCTGTGGGATTCAAAGTTCAGCAGGAGAACTGAAATATTTTTTAATACAGAGGTAAATTATTGCGTTTTTGTTTTTCAGAATTCAATGAGATTTTAAATGAATAGAAGCTACTGTAATTGGGGCTAATGCATGTTTCAGCAAAGGCTTTCATGAAGAAGAGACCTTAAATTAAAATCTGAAGAGTAAGCAAGATTTAGGCAGATGAAAGGTGAAGAGAATATGTGTGACAGTCTGGAGATGAGGAGAATCTGAGCATGTTCAACAAAATGAATGCCAATGTAGTTAAATTACAATGAATGTATTTGAGATGATGTGAAAGTTTAGAGAGGTGGGTAGAAACCAGATCATATAGGGGATGAAGGCTGTGTAAATAATGTCTTTATTCTAAGCCTTTAATCATACTCTGTCCACTGCTTGGACTGTACTTGTTTTGCTCCTTTGTCTATGCTAATTCTCATTCTCCAAGTCCCATCACCTAGAACAGAATCATAGTGGTTAATATTTATTAAATACTTATCATTTGCCAACCCCAGTGGGAAGTGTGTCACATACAGAATCTAATTTATTTCCTAACTTTAGTATACACATTGGCTTTATTATTCTTTTTGCAAGAAAGTTATACATAGAGAGATTGAGTAGATTATCCAAGATTATATGTGGCAGAGTCATGTTGCAAATTCAGGCTGTCTAATCCACAGATTGTTTAACTACTAAGCAATACTGACTCTTTTAAAAGATATTTTATTCCATTAGCCTCTGCTGTCTTTTTAAAACTCAACTGAAACTCTGGGGTTCTTAGTTTTTCAGATATATGTGGTCCCAGTGCAATCCACCACCTGGCACTAATTTCTGTCATGTAGACATTATGAAAAGAGTACTCAGACCAAACAACATTGCCTAGTATAGAGCTAGGTCCACAGAAGGCATCCAGTTAATATTTTGGGGTAAATGTCTCAGTGACTATGTTTCAGATTAATCTCTGGTTTAACTTTACTGTGGCCATCCAGAGGCACAGTTTCCCTGAGTCACTTCAGACTAAGCTGGGACACAAAGAAGGTAACACTTGTTTGTTTTAAATGTACCAAAATCCACAGTGTTACCCCAAGAACCCTACTATACCTCCCAGTGAAGGAAAAAGAGACCCAAGAGTGAGTGGCTCTTCATTTAATACAAATATACAAGAGTGCACAGTTTTCCACCAGGGAAATGTAATAAGCTTAGTAATCAGTGGAACTCGGAATTATAAAAACTTGGATTCCAGCATGCCCAAGTATTCAGTAATAATGCCAATTAATCTTACACCCATTTGTGAATTGGGATAATGGCATTTAGGTCCAGCCTTGCTAAAAAAAATATGTAATTTTGGCAGAATTCTCTGTGCCCTCATTTGGGTATCAATATCAAGAGAGAATCTATTATATATGAACCTTTGCTTAAATAAAAGAGCTCTTGAAAATTAAAAATCATATTTATGAGCGTAATAGAAATGATTTAACCATGAGTTAATATCTAGAGACTCTTGAATTGAGATTTCTCTTCCATTCTTTAAATGGCTTACAAGCAAAGGAGCTTAATTAACAGAAACACATGGCATAACATTTCCTGTCTACTATTACTGGCATTCAGTGAATATAAGGAGAAAAGTTCATAGTTTGTTCAAAATCGTGGTTCTCTGAACTAAGATGGTGGTAATTTATATCAAATGAGGAATAGTAAAGGGAAGATATTTTAACATTCTATGTCCCAAGAACGACTTTTCCGTTAAATAGAAAAGAAGTGCCCTGAGTATTGGGTCTGTCCATTGATACATTCATTGTTATATAAAAATTGCTTTATTTTTAGTATGTGTGTTTGTGGATGATATTCTGGTCTTTTGAATTTCTTTTATCTTTTATATTCAAGTATTTACTTGCTTTTCCTCTTATAACTTCCAAAATGTAGATTATTTAAATTTAAATATTAGGATAATAGTATCACATTCTTCTTCCATAAAGAAAAATAGAAAATAGACACTGTTTAAGTTGTCAGAGTTTGTGATTGTATTATATTAGTAACACAGTCTGAAATCTGTGTTATTTGCAAGGTACTAAGGTCATAGTATCACGTTTGTTGCTCTTGACCATTAAACTGCCTTGCCTGCAGCTATAATACGTAACAGTCTAAGGAACTAGACACACATACCTGAATGGTTGCTATTGCCTCTATGTACTTCTGCCATGAGTTAGGACTTGTTTAGCTGTCTATTTGAATCACAAATATGGCTCCCTTTATATGGTTATTGCATCATCCATTCTTTGTTGGAAAATTGCATTTACATATAAAACTTTTCTGAATCCAGCTGGCTTTGGTTAACTTTCCTTCTGTCCTCTTTGTGTTACACTCTTTCACCTCTATCTAGAGAAACAAGGTCAAGGCATGTTCTCGGATGCCTGTTCATTAACAGCTCTGCGGGTGATGCTCCTAGAGAGGTCTGATGTGTTGTGTGATGTTCTCATACAAACTATGTTAAGTTTTGATCAGTGATTATGAGTTTTAATTGTGTTTAGGTAACTGGAGGTTTGTTAAATAGGCCTCACTTTGAAATGCTAAGTTGGAGCAGTGAATCTTAAAACTAAGGAATCCCCAAACTTCTTGTGCTTTATTTTTGCATATTAATTCCTGAAGAGGAAAAACTGGTAGATTGATGAGTGTTTATGCAAGGCTACAAATGTGAATATGACTATAACTCTGTTATTTTTTCTTTTAATAGCATGACTGTTCTCAACTTTTAAAAAAGAGTCCCAAGAGGGATAGAGAGGAAGGGGAAGGAGTATATGTCTTAACCAAGTTTGCTTAGCTGATATGACCCAAAATTTGGATTCAGAACTAGGCAGTCTGACTTCCAAGCCACCATACAAGTTAGACTGCTCCAGAAACTCTGGGTCTTCTGTTTGATATAAATACAGGCCATTGCCATGGAAGTAAACATATTTTTCTTTCTTTTAACTTAAAATAAAGATTTTCATTTTGTTTTCAACATTTAGACTTTTTGCATCAAAATTCTTAGTGACTGCTTGTTACTGTTTTTATAGTATTTTTATAGTTTCTTCTTGTTTCCATCACTGGTAACTTAGTCCCTTTGCCTTTGCAAAGGCAAAGGGATTATGCACAAAAAAATCACCTCTTTTGCCTCTTCAAACACTTTCACTGCAGTCTTCTTTTTCGTGCTTCTTGGAAGAAGAGAAAGAAATGATACTGCTTTTTCTTGAGATAAAAAAAAAGCAGTATCTTGTTTTCTTTTCTTATTTCTTCCTCACTCCATCCTATTATCTTCCTTAGGAAGAATTGCTGAGTCCTTTGATAAGTAATTTTTGTTTTAGTCCCAATATCCTATCGCTATTTGAAATGGTTTGAGAATAGTGACTTAATATAGCCAAGAAAAATTCTTTAGCGGTGCTTTTCTGTAATTTCTCTATCTTTCAAGAGAGTATTATTTCTCTCTCTGAAGTTGATTTTGACCACTTGAAAGTCCTAATGCCTAATTTGTTTTTTTTTTTTAATTTAATAGTACAAACATCAAAGTTTCAATAGAGTATGTAGTGAACAGTAAGTCACCTTCAAACCTCTGTTTCCCACCCAACCAGTGATTTAAATTGTTTTCATTAAAAACGGCCATATCTACCCTCTACTGCCCCTTAAAAGTATTTCTTCTTTCCTCAAACTATATTAGGGATTTATTTGGTAACAGTTGTCTTCAATTATGTATGTAGTTTGATTGGAATAGAATTCCATCAGATCTCAGCCAAGCTCCTTTATGAGATAATTTTTCTTCAAAATGTAATGCACTAAAATTTCTAAACAATAACAGTTAAATTTAACTGTATCAAATACTCTTTTTGTTTATTTAAGGTAGCCTGGACAAAGATATTTTAGGATTTACATCTAATTTCAGAGTTGTACTCCGTAGGAAATTACTAAATTAGTTTAAAGGAATGGGTCAGGAGGTCAGGACCAGTCAAGGTGTTAATATGTTCACAGATTTTACCAGGCAAGTTGCCAATATTCAAGTTCCTTAGGCAGGACTAATAGGGACTCTTTGGAGCTACAATGTAAAATACTTGAGTATATGAGTTATGTAAAGATTCTAAAAAGCTTGGCTTTTGATCTCATATTCCCAGAAGTTGAATAGATTTCAGGGGAATGATAGTGGTCAAAAACTGGTGATTCTGAATTAGAATTAGATCGTGAAGTATCCTTTGTTACACTTGAGAAATAACTGGGTGGTATGAAGCTGGAATATGCAAAAACTGCATATTTCAAGGGCTGTCTTTCCCCTAGAGGGTACACTTTGTTAAGGTCAGTATTCTTACTACCTGTGTTGTTACCCAAGCTTAACACAGTCTGATGGCCCCAGGCTTCAGCTTGGTGTAAGGTAAGGATTGACCTTAAGAAACTGCAGCTCTATCCAAAGATTTAGTTTCTTACAGACCAATTTTGGCTTCTGCTTCTGCATGACCTTGAGCTATCTCTTTGAGAGATCCCAGGGCTAGATGAGGCTTCACATATGACAGGGAAGTCTCATTAGGGCACTCTGTTGCATTGTCAGAAATTAGAAATTCAGGCTGTAAATGTATGGACTACTATGGGAAAAAAAAAAAGAACTTTAAAGAAAAAATGAGATTCTAGCTCGCAAAAACATTTTTGTCAATTCTATGCATAACTATTTGGTCTGAAAATGAGCTCAGGTCAGCATATTAAGGCCTTGCCATTCACAAGCATGGTGCTAGACACTGAAGAGATAAAAAAGCAAAGGCATAATTCTTGATCCCAGGTTTTCAAAAATTTGGATCTTTGTTTGTTCTTGATAACTCCTTGACTGGGATTTGACACTAAGTTTATGCCCTAAGTGAAAAAGAAAGGAAAGAAAAGGGGAGGAGGGGAGGAAGGGAGGGAAAGGAAAAGGAAGGAATGAAAACAATAAGCGATATATCCATTACAGACCTGAAAGTTGGCTGTGCTTGCAGAAAAGACAGTGGATATAATTTGCCCAATTCACATCTGTTTAACTTTAAGCATAACATAAAGAGTAGAGTTCTCTGGTTATTTAGTGATGAATTTAATAGGAAAATGCATTGTTTTCTCGCACAGTAAAGTTTTAATAACTTTGGAGAGTGTATTGGTGATTTAGAGAGGCAGCAACTCTCATTAAAATCTGTTTTTAATAGAATTATCATGTACTTGAAATGGTATGATAGATTATCATCTTCAGTAGTATTATTTTAAGTAAGAGTTCTATGACCAAAAATATCAGTAAGGCTCATTCTCTGAGACCATAGGAAAACCAAGTCAGTATCCCCATAGCTACATCATATTGATCATTCATTTGATTTAGGGAGAAAGAAGACAAATATGTTAGTGAAAGAGACAAATGAGTAGTGTGCCTGGCCAATTCCTGACTCATTTACAAAGGAAGCTAATGCAACTCTCTTACTCATTTATGGGAAATATGATAGATCTGATTATATAATTTATGCCTTCTCTCAGATTTTGTGTACCCCACTAATTGTCTCTTCCTTTCTCTTCTCTACTTTTTGCTCAGATATTTGGCAGTTATTATACTTTTTGGAGATTTTTTTTTTTTTCTTTTTAGGATGTTAGTATCAATCTTTTGCCTACATCTAAACAGCATACCTATAAAGAAGATCCCATTTTTAGCCTTAATATTTGCAAATTACTTGAGAAGTAATATAAGGGAAAATTAAGCATTCACCCACATATGTCACTGTAGTTTTAACGTTTTACTTCAAATTGCATAATCAAAGCCTATCACTATATTTTGCTGCATAGAGTTAAAAATAGCAAATAGATTGCTTTAAATGGATTTTTCTTTATCTTGGAGCTTTGGTGCAATAAATTATTTTAAGTAATGTTAATTTTGACTGGAATTATAAATCATAGTTTTCTAAGTTAAATACACTTTAAAACTTTAGTTTTACATTTCAGGATCTATACATAATATTGTGAAGTTTCTGGTGTGAACAAAGACACACACAGAAACACACACAAAACTCTTAAAAGTTTATAGACATCAAAAGTGTGCTTTAAAAAATATGTGTAAATTAGTTCAAAATGTGTAGATTAATTTGCTTTGAAATACATTTGTGTTTAAAATTTAATGTGAATAATGCTTAGCTTGAATGCGTGTTGTGTTTTGCTTAGTACAAACATTCGAATTATCATATTAAACTGAACCTAAGCTTTTAACTAGGAAAGAATATGCAAACATAATTCCTAAATTTGTTGAAATAAATGCACTGTTAACACAAATTTCTAAGAAACTCATATACAGTATAGTTTATATTTTTGTTGAAGTTAATCTAGACCAGTGCTTCTCAAAATTCATTGTACATATATGAATTTGATAAAAGCAGAATGTAACTCAGTCTGTGTGGGATAGGACCTGAGATTCTGTCTTTTTAAGGAGTGTGCATGTGGTGCTGCCACTGATATTCCATGAACCATGCTTTGACAAGCAAGAATCTAGTTCACAGACCATATGGGAAAGGTATATTTGATTTTTTGGATTAAAATTTCAAGAAAAATACTTCTTTTGCATGATCTAATATATGGATTATATATTCTAAATCCTCCCTTCTAGACTGCCTTTCAGAAAGCTCTAGATGTGGTAACCTCTGAAGAGGTATAGGCAACATATGCACATGAGATTACTAACTTCTCTCTGCCTCTGCTTAGTGAATTTGTTTTTGTTTTTGAAAAATATAGGGTTAATCTGATCCTGGGTTTTAGGATTTAGGAAGCAGTTGACTACTATAGTTAAAATTGCTGTCAGCCATAGGCACAGGTTTCAACTTCAACTAACCATATTTAAGCAGGCATAAACATTGAGAGTCACGGTAGTGCTTCCAGCCAAATTAGAAATAGAGTTTAACAGTTAATATCTCAACAGGACTAAACTTGTCAGAGAATATGGGGAATTTGCTTTGACAGAGCAAGCTTTGGAATTTTATGTTTGTGGTTTATCACAATCATAATCATTCTTACACCATACAAAGAAAATGATTTTAGTAGATGTGTTAAGTATGAAGTTATCATTAATATGTAGGATTTTTTTCATTTTCTGCTTTGTCATTTGATTTTCTAATGAAGAGACAAAACATCCAGGGTTCTTCATACAAGAATTCTTGATAAAAATGGTGAGAATTTTCTTTCATGGTACCTAACGAGAAGACAGTATATTTAATAAATTCCATTTGATTATAGTAATTTACATTTGTTCATTGGTCAAGTTAATGAAGACATACTTGGTCATTTTACTAGAATTCACAGACCTGTGAACCAAAGTGAGACACACAGTTTGTTCTAATTAATCATTTAAGCAATGGATTTTCTTCCAGTACACTGGATTTAAAGAGATCCTATATATTATCACTATATATATATATAATTATATATAATATTATAATCCTGTGTGTTATGTATATGATTATATATAAAACTTATGTTGTATGAGAAATATTTAGCACATTGACAAAAATATTGCTACTTGAGACTATAGTTAGGTCTCACTCAATAATTTTATTTCAAAATAATAGCTCTTTGAGAGATTAACAATGAAATGAACAGTAGAGCAGAGCAGAAATGTGCAGATCATTGACCTACTTTCCAGGCCTATGTGACTTAATTGTTAGTAAAAATATGTCAGTAAAAATACTAACATAGCTGGGAAAAAGTGGATGTTCTTGTGGAGAGTTGGTCAGTGACAAAATCTTAGATAAAGGAGAGTAACTGGGATAAACTTTGGCATCACCCACCCATGTCTCTTGGATGGAATCTTAATCAATAACATGAAGACTCTGCACACAGATATTCTTTCTCCCCTCCTCCATTCCCACTCCTCTTCCACCCACCCTCCTGTTCATGATGCTGTCTTAACTGTGAGATGGATGATGACTCTCCTAGCTTGCTGTCACTGAACATTTGATACACCTGACTCTTTTATTTTGATTCTTTGCAAAACAAGGGCATTTTTATCCAGCCTCCCCTTGTAGATCTGACTAAAACAGAAAATACACAATTCACATGGACTTGAGTATTTTAGGTCTTGTGACAACTTTTATTTTTTATTATGAAATAACAAATAGATATTACAGTGTTCCATGTGGAAATCCCAGATTAGGTGCTAGGCTTTGAATACCTGCATGTAACTGAACACGTAAAGTGTCTTTGAATTCCTTGTTCAAATTGTGCAATATATATATCAGAAGTGCAATTAAAATTATTCTTTTTTATAATATACCTTCCATTTTAATAAATACAAAATTACAGAGACTTGTCTCAGTACTGGCTTTATTTGTATAATGAGAAGCCACCAATTTAAAAGCTTTTTTTATAGGGGCATCCAGAATACCTATGAATAGCTATACTATTATGAAAATAGCTAAAACAATCAGAATGTTTAATATACAAGTTTTTAACATATGCACAAAATACTTTCTACATTTTGGATTTTTCTTCCCCAAACACTTTATCAAAAAGTAAAATTGTGTCCTGCTTTACAAGACACAAAAAGTTAATGAAGAGACAATTGACATAACTAAAGTATAGCAAAAAACTTATTCAGTATATGTGGTGTTCTAATAAAGTCACATTTTATATTACATTTTAATATAATCAGGAAAACTTAAAGTGAATTAAAGTAGCTGGGGAAAAAAATGACAGAGAGACAGCAATAAGTACTATAAGCAAAAATGAAATTGTCAACACCTATTTTAATAGTTTTTCAAGCCTCAAATTGCAGAATGCAATTTTGGGGTTGTGTGTTTCTGGGGCAGGTCACTGTCATATGGAACAGCTGTTTGGTTATATAAACTTACCATTTGACATCGACAATGAAATGCTGAGACTGATGTTTAAACTTCTTTCAACACACTGTATAATAAACTGAGATACGAGAAGTCCTAATAACTTAGCAGAATCATTCTAATGGTGTTCTTGTATCTTCGATGCTCAATTCGCCATCTAACCATTATTTTTACTTTTCATCTGGCTGAAAAATCAAGGAAAATTTCAGTGAAAGTTATGTAGCATTTATCTAGAAGTGTTCTGTAGTTTCTAGTGTCTCCAGTCAATGTTGGGAATGAGCACTTGCTTACCGATGTAGGTAATCTTATTAATATAGTTTTGATGGTTTAAAAAATTGGTAAAACTAGGTTAATTAGCAAAATTGTAAAGTCGTTATAGTTTTTACCATTAGCACCACACATCTCCCAGAATTTCTTATTTCTTCAGCCTTTACTACCCTTTTGTGCTTTTGTCCTTCAAGAAAACCAAACAATTTGTAGTGTCAAAGTTTCTCCTATTGGGGAAAATAAAAGACACCTCAAAAACGCGTGTTATTTTTTCAGTCTCATTGCTACTTCTCAAACTTTGTTCTTCTGTACATGATTGCCAAAGAGATTTTTGGTGTCTTTTGTCTATATCTCTTATCTCTCTAACACTGGTATTCCATCTCCAGGTAGAAAATATGATTATAACTCAATTGTAGTATATTTCCCAAAGTAAATAATATATAACTAGTATTTATCATTTTCTTATGTTTCCTTTTATCTTTGTGCAACAATTTTCTTTCCTATCACCACGTCATTTCTTCTCTTCTTAATTGCTTTTGTTATCCATGCTGATATCAGAGGATAGATATTAGAAGATGATAAATGCTGGAGTTTTTTCAGTGTAACATTTTGCTAATTCACATATTAATTGGATATTAAATTATTCAAAATTGACTGAAAATTTTCTATATACAATATAACCCTCATGAAGAAAAGGTAAATTTAATTTTTGACACTATCTGGATAAGTTTTCAAAGTTGGCAAGTCTTTACTAACTGGAGGAACTCATAATTTTAATTAACATACTCCTCTTAGATTTTACTCCACTCTACCTCATTCCATCTTTCTTTGTATTTTTATTTTTTGGAATCATGGACTGTGATATTTTTTCATTGGTTTGTCAGTTTTTATTCATAATGTCTACAATCTCTTATGCCATTAATTATATATCTTTATCTCATAAGTCATATACTCTTACAGAAATCCAGTAGATTTGAAAGTATTCAAAAAGCATTTTTGTGATTTCCTTGCATTTATAAATACCATGATTCTCATGTTGAAATGCTAAATACTGTAGTTCCATAACTAAAATGTTAAAACTTACTGTTTTCCCATGTACTTTAATTCACTTTTATTTAGGTTATTTTTATTCTGTTAAACTGTAATATAAAATGTGACTTCATTAGGACATCACATTTATTGAATATATTTTTACTAAAATTTAGGTATGCTGACTTGTCTTTTTAACTTGTGTCATATAAAGCAGGACACAATTTTAGTTTTTGATAAAGTATTTAGGGAGAGAAACCAAAACTTAAAAAGCATTTTGTGCATAGCTATTTCCCTAATAGTGTAAAAGATATTCTGGATGCTTCTTATAACAATAGTCTCTAATTCAGTGGCTTCTCATTATACAAATAAAGCCAATACTGAGACAAGTCTTTTTAATGTCCTATTTATGAAAATGGAAGATATATTATTTGAGAGATGAGGTAAGACAAAAAGAGCTATTCAAAAAGAAGATGTTCATTCTTTTACAATATCTACTATTTAAGTGAGAAAATTTATAACGCCAGTCATAATACACAGTGTTGACTGGCATTGCTAAGTATATACTGGATGTGTTAGTCAGGATTGTCCTGCTGGAATAAACAAATCCCAAATTTGTTAGTGTAACCCAAGAATTTTATTTCTAGTTCATGTAAATCCATTTCAGATTTCCTTGATCAGGTACATTGTGGGCAACCCTGTCTAGGCAGTGATCTCAGAATCTAGGGTCTTTCTCTCATGAGACTCCCCTTTCTCTCAGTCTTTTGTGTTCAGTAGTGTGAGTAGGGAGGACACATGAGAGGGGGTGAGAGATATTATAAGGTGTGACATGCCTGTGGCACAAATCATTTTCACCTTCCAGGTCTCATCTATAAACATGAGGACTGGGAAAGGTAGTCATTTTGCTTCCCCGAATGGAAAAATTTAAAAAATTTTTAAAAAACATACCATGGGAAGGGGACTGATTTTTGCATCTGGGTATGTTTTGCTAAGAAATACCCACTTAGTTGCAAATAGACCCAAATAATTTTATGTAAGAAGTTATTTAAATTGTTGTTCCTCAGAAACTTGAGCAGTGTGCTGATATGTTCTCCCCATTCTCACCCACATCATCAATGAGCTATCCTAACTGCCAGCCTTCTCAAGATGGCAGCCCAGAGGGACCAGTGCACCTCCCCAAGATGGCAGCTTCTGGGGATGATTGTGGAGGCCACAGTCCAGGGAGTGGTTACAGTGAAAGCTGAGTCTCTGGCCCCAAAATTCTCCTGCCCTGTTCTAGCTGTTCAGGAGGGTGGTGAACCCCATGTCCTAAGCCCAGTATGTCAAGGCATCTTACTGTGGCTCAGTACATAATACTTTGTGAAGATTGAGGAGACAGCCCTCAAGAAAGGCCACTCCACTTAGGCCATCTGATGATTGCTCTGGAATGAGCTGATGAAGACCAAGCCTTCAGTTTGGATATGAAACAAATAAGGGAAGGGTAGCAATCACAATGGATGACAGACCTAGGTTTCATAGAAGTCTTGGCATGGTTGGAACAATGGAGAGCTCTAACAAGGTTTACTCTAACAGGAGTAAACTGGTTTTCACTTGAGTCTAAAAAAAGTCAAATTACATGACCTTAAGTAGGGAGCAGAGGAGCTCAACCTAGAGCAGATTCTATAAAGGAGATGTAGGGGATTTTGTTCACAATATGCTGAAGCCATCTCATAGTGACTGTGCCATGAGCTTTATGAACTGGTGTAAATATAAGATGAAGGACACGGAGGGGAGATGTGATAGCCCTGCTTGATTCTTCAGTGGTCAGGCTACTTCTGAAGAATGGAGACAGAAGTTAGAACCACACTAGTGAGCCATATTTGGAAGACTGGGAATGTTTTTCTTGAAGAAGAAAAGTTGCAGGGAACATGAACTGTCTTGAAATGTTTGAATGCTTGTCATATGAAAGAAGGTATTAATAGGTTTGCTCTGGGTGGAAACTAAAGGAGGATTAGTTTTGCTAACCTGAAGGTAGAACTTTTAGACTCTGAGCATACTGGTGATGAAATAAACTAATTCTAGAGGTCATAAGCTGCTCATTATTAATTGTTCAAATAAGATGTTGTAAAGGGAGTTCAAGCATTGGAAGATTGTTGGGCAAATGACCTTTAGGGCTCCTTTCAGCCCTGAAAGTCCCCATGATCCATTTATTCAGATACAACTCACTTGGGCCCTTACTTAAGGAAAATTTCTTTTGCTGCTCCATAATTAGCTGGTAGGACTAATTTAGTTCAATACACATTTTTTTAAAACTTACCCTGTATGATGTCTTATACTGCATATTGGAAGTACAGACACTGTCCCTAATCTTTAAGAGCCAAACCAGAGAACCCTGCAAACTGATACATCACTGTGTAGTAAGGTATGTCTTGTGATAGAGGATAGAAAAGAGGATCAAGGAGAGGAAAGCAAGAAAGGGTTACCTGGAAGGAACATTTGACCTGGGTTTGTATGGTAAATGAGACCAAATAACAAGAAAACACACTTGTATTAGGATTTTGAGATTTAATTTAGGGAGATGTACTGGATTCAGTGATATCTAGCTCTATATGCTTTAGCTTTTCGACATTAGATCTCAGTTTTGACCATTGGAGTACAGGATGATGACACTAAGGTCAAACAAAATCCTCAAGCACTGTTTTCAGGAGTTAGGCCTTCTGAGACGTCTACATTTAAATATGTGCAGTTAACTGTATGTCAGCTATACCTCAATAAGCTGTGAAAATAAACAAAAAAAACCCTTTAAAACACCATTATTCCTGACCATCAAATTTACCTCTAGCTACCAATATTTCTAAATAAAAGATTTTTGCCAATTCTAAAAAAAATAAATAAAATGGGTATAGTATTGCATGTTTCTTTCCTGATGAGAATGATTCAGGAAAAGAAGAGAAATTGATGACTCAAGAGAAAAAGGGAGATAATCAAGCTTGTCATGTTACCACCTACAGTAGCAAAGTCACACTTTCCATTATTCCTGTAAAAGCAGGGATCTTTGACATTTTTCACATTTCATGTCTCTAATGTTCAAAGCAGAGAAGCAGAGGCCCAGAGCGTGAATGCTCTGTCTTATCAATCAAGAATTCCCTATGAGATAAAGGGCCACAGCATCATCAACATCCTTAGCTATCTGCCTCTTCCTTTCAAAAATAAGTACATCTATCCCCACTCTTGCTTCCCACTATCTTATTTCAGTGGAATAAGTGTCTTTCCTTCTACCTAAAGATAATCCTTTGTTTTACAGATCTGTTCAAAAACAGCTAACTCAAATTGTTTTCCATTCTTTTCAACCAAAACAGCATCGACAAGGACACACTGAAAACATATTTTACAATTGAAGAATGAATGAATCTAAACAAATTTCTCACCACCTATTGTGTGTGCTTTAGACAGTGAAATAATGATATCAAAACATAAAAGTAAGCATGTGTGCGTATACACACCATTTTTTTTATCATCTAGTCCTTAATTTTTCAGAAATCTCAATTGCAAAGTATAAACAAATTACTGAAGTTAACTTCATTGAACTAAAAATTAATTTATGTCAGAAGCAATCATTTGTTTGTGATAACGGACTTTAGCAGGTACCAAGGAGCAAAAATCAACCAAATTCTGCTACAACAATGTGTTTCTTAATGTTCTGCCATTGCAATAACCCCACCAGATATTTGTTATTTGTTGCCTTGTTGTTGGATTCAGCTTTTCCTGAATTCTCATCATCCATCCCAGTGCCACTGTTGTCATGGATAATCTCTAAATGGTTGGCAGAGCATAGGCCATGTGACTGTTCTCCAGTTGATAAGGAATAGGAAGAGGATTATTCTCCTACTTTCAGTTTTCATAAAAAGAATTTATGATAAAACTTTACTTAATACATGTTAGGGAATAAAAACAAACCTGACCATTGATTTGAAATCTGTGTTGAAGTAAAAACAAATCCTTTAGTTACACGAACTTCTGAAAACATGCAAAGTATCCAGTGAAGTTAGATGAACCCATACTGAAGTTTTGTCTCCATCAGTGTTTTTGTTTCTTTAACAGAACCCATCATGAAATAGATTGCCAAATTTACTTCTTGGAAGATATGACCAAAAGCATAATTATCATCCAGTGCACATTTCTTTGGGAGTAAGACAAAAAAAAAAAAAAAAAAGGCAATAAGCAATGTCTGTAGTTTTTCTAATTTTGTTACAAGACATGGCTGGCACTTGGTTTTACATTCCTCAGTTACAGTAGCTTTTTACTAGTGGAAGGATTATCTCAAGTCAGCACTAGATGTGCTCAAATACTGTAAAATCTCCAAAAACCTTTTGAAAACATGAATTTTTGAATTGACTTGATTTTTCAAGATTTTCTCTGTCATTATCTAGCTGTTGGGAGATGGTCAAGTTCTCTAATTCCTCTGTCTTCATCTATAAAATTGTTACAATAATACCTCACTTCCAGCATCAAACTTTATATTAAACATGAAAAGCATAAATATAAGTAAATTTGGGTGGAACTATTCAGTATCTGTACAAATTATAGATGTTATTTAGAAAATTATGTTTATTTCTTCAGACAGAGTAGTTTTAGAAAGCAGTGTTAGGTTATGGGAAAAAAACTAAATGGCTAGAATTCTTCATGTAGTACAAATTATAATAAAGAAGGAATCTAATTTGAGAAATATAGTAAATAATACACTGTTTTCTTCACTATCTCCTTCAGATTTTAGCCTTAACAGTCTCCTATTCCCATTACAGATACAATGCTAATGAAAACTGGAAACATTGTAATTATTACCTCATGATCACCAATTTTTATGAAATATTCCTAGCAGGGAAAAGTGCACTTTCCTCAGTAGGGCCTAAAACAATGCCATTGAACTCTGTGAGAGCCCCATGAATACTTTATGATAATTCAAGAGGCCACATGTTCAAATCTGCGGTCATTGATACGTTTTGGCACACATATCAAAGAGTGGCATATTGACAGCTTTGTATGTTGAATTGATGCTGGGGACTGTTCATTTTCATTAAGAGTTGGAGTATCTTGGCATGAAGCACATAGAGAGCCTAATGAGTACTTGAGTAAGGAATCAGAAAATCTGGGTTCTAGACCTAGTTTTGCTTACCAAGTGTGAAATTTATATATTTTTATCTCTCTTCATATACTAAGAAAGAGACTATAAGAAGTGCAACAAAATGCTAAATTATAACTCAAAGATACATTTTTCAGGCTAAGAATATTCTCTAATTTACTAGCTCTACAAAACTTATGCTATTATATAACCCATTAACCTTTATATATTCAGTTTTTTAACTGCCATGGAGTCGTGAGCATCAAATAAGATAATAAATACTTAACCTCTTTGAAAACTCTAAAACACTATGCAAATATAAGATATTATGTTTATGGTTATAACTGTATCAGTATCATTTTTAGCAGTGCCTAAGAGTGAGGGAGAACAACATTTTCATGGCATGCATTAAACTGATTTTTGTATTGATGAGTCTCTATCTCAGTGAGATTTGTTTTAAGGAGTATCTCTTATGTGGTATGCAGAGGCGACACAGAGAAGTTGTAGATGTCTGTCATCCACCATCATCTAACATTAGTCTAATATATCAGGATTAATTGGGAAGTACCTGGGCTTTAAAAAAGGTCTATCCATAAGTCGTTAATCTTATGGATATCTCTTTGCACTACCACATAAAGATAGCAGTTGCTAGAAATGATCCCAATGGGGATTCTGGAAAAAGGCATATAACTAAACAAAAGCTTTTGTTTGAATCAGTACTATTCACTCTTATAAGCAAATTCTTTGATAGTCAGCCTTACACTAGAGAAAGAATTCAATTTAAGCAGATATCTGTCATCCTGTTATAATGTATCTCCTTCTACCAGAAGCAAAGATGAAATACCTTAATCAATTCTTAAGAGAATACAATATAGGCCCCCAGGGGAATTGTCCTCATCCACTTGGGATCCATGTTATTGCCATAGACTCCTTTTAAGAAAGTCCTCTTGGGAGGGCTATTTCAAATGAGAGAAGAACACACTTCCTTTAGGATGTGGTGACATTTGAGGGGCATAAAAGAAAATATATGCCTTAAAATACGGCATCTTTATTTTCTTCCTTTTTATTATTTTGAGATAGGATATTTGTTCTTTGAAGGAGCAACACATTAAGACTTACCTGTCATTAATAATTTAAATGGTTCATTAGAGCATTCCCAATGGAAGACTACTGGAAATGAGATTTTTCTGCTGGGTAGGTTGGGAAGTCAAGATCCAGAACATGGTTTGGGAATGGAAGAGCTCATAAGATGGAGAGAGAACATTGGGTTTGAGAGAATAGGGTTTAGAGCAGTGGAGGTAAACATACATTAATGAGTGGGAGATGGATCATAAAAAAGAGAGGTAGGGAGGAGTGATTTCTCAAAGGATATTTTCTGCTTTTGTAAAGGGACATACAAGAAAAACATTGGTTTGGTTATCACTGAGGCAAATCTGATTGTTAAAATGACTATGCCCCATGTTTTGGCCCCGATAAGCTACGCCCTGATATTTGGCAGTTGCCATGTGAGCATGATGCTTTCAGCTGGTGCCAGGTTGGCTAATCAAACAGATGTGAAGGCATTAGTGAGAAATACTTACTGTTTTATTGACCAGTTCTTACCTTTCCTTACAACAATTTCAGCACTTCAGTCTCTAGATATGTCAATCATCTGTTCTTCTGATGCTGGAAGAAATGCTTTGTGATAATGCCATGAAACGAGCATTTGATACAGGGAAATCTGCAAATCAGCTTTTCACGTTAGTTACTGATACAACGATTCACTCCAGGGGTGCCATTTCTAGGCCAAACCATACATAACTATTATTCAGTAGCAAAACAGAAGAGAAATAAATGCTAAGTCTGGGAAACAAGAACGCATTTTGTGAATTCTAGAGAGGAAGCCTCCACAGAAGAGAGAATCTGAAACAGTTTTTCTCTGCGGAAGAGTCACTTGCTGCAAGGTACTGCACATCCCAGACATGTACGTACTGATAGAATATGGTGTGAAAATCAGCAGTTGTGTTGGGTCCCTAAATGCTGCTTCTACAACCCAAACTGCTATATTCTCCCTTCATCCCTGATTTGAAGCAGTAGGTCGTCCTTGAGCATCATTTTTTCTTTTCATTTTTCTCTTTTAAAATTTCATTTTGCTTCCAGTAAATTCTGTGGGGATGGTAACAGATAGAAAGCAAAAAGACACAGTGAGAAAAGAAGCTGTGTGCTAGTTTAATTGTGTTCCTCAAAGTCATATTCCAATATTATCTTCAATTCAGTCACAGCCCATCCTGCATTTCAGATGAAATCTAAGAGGATAAACAATTTAAAATAAGTTTTATGTGCTGCTTGTAGAGAGCAGACAGATCATTGCATCCATCAAATTCCTGTTTACATCAGAAGAGACTGGCATGATCTTAAACTAGCAAAAACTGCTCTTGCTTTGTTGCTATTAGTATTCTCAGCTGCTTCATGGTCCAAGGCCAGCAGCAGGAGATCACTTAGACTTCCATCACCCATAGTGGTTCTTACAGAATATAATCCCTAACTCATTTTAGCACGAAGAAGTGCCTTTCATTCTGAAGTGCAGAAACTGGTAAAGTGAACACAGTGTAGTTACTGACAATGTGGCTGATAAACTCTTGATAATTTGGTAGAGGGCTCAGGGTGTTATCATTGTTCAATTACAATTTTTTAAAATACATGGGTATTTTGACTCCTTTGGCTTCTTGGGTTCAAGCAAAGTATTACTGAACAGGGTGAACTAAAATTTCAAAATATGTGGGTACAAATGGATTGGAATGCAGAATTCATGGCGTGCAAATGTGATTTCTCTGTCAATAGTTTGTAAAAAAAATACAGAGTTCCTTCAATTCACAATACAGCTCTAACCTCTACTTACATGTTTTTATGTGTGGGTGCAATTTAATTGCTATCACATCTTTTGGAGATGCAGAAACAAATTAAAATAAAAACAGCACCATAGACTAAGCAATTTAGAAACCTGTAAATTGCTGTTTTAAGAATCATTGACTTCATTGTTCAATGATTTTTATCGTCTAGTACAGGATAGATGTTATCACTCATATCATCATATGAATTGATTGCTTAATTTTGTGTAACAGCTATCTCATGATGATAATAAAATAGTGTCTGATATTAATGAAAAGTTCAAGTTCAAGCACTTTTATTTTCCTAAAATAGAAATAAAAATTAATTCAAATTTCTAATGCAAAAATACTATATTTTAAAAAGTTTATTTATTAAAGTGTTTGTGAAAATTCACCTTGAAGTCAAGTGTTAATAAATCACAGCTTTTTAGTATGGGTTAGTCTGGGGCTGATTGAATTTCTTCATATGGCCTTTTTTTAGCAACTCCAGTGGTGAAACATAAATCCATTTCTATATATGCTAGAGTTAAGACAAAGAACTAAAGTTACTCTATTCTTTGCAGCCACAACTAAGGTGTTGCTAGTTAATTTTCCCTAGTGGTTTCATAATTACCTTAAACTTGTGCTGTAATATAGATTGATATAGACTCATGCAGTACTCCTAATCTTTATCACAACTAAGGCAATAATAGTTATTATCACAGCTGTGGACAAGAATTAGTGTAAAATGCTTGGCTTATGTTTCGTAAATAAATTTACTTTGAAGGGGTTGTGTTGTTTATTACTAATCTCATTGGAGAAACAAATTCAAAATTGACCATATCTGATCATACCTTGGAAAGAAATTATATAAATTTTCAACATGTTAAGGACAAATGATAGTCTTCAGTGGAACATGAACTAGAAAACAAATTCAACTATTAAGATGATTTTTACATCACTATCTGAAATCTTTGCTTAATTCCTCAACCATTAGCAAATGTGTTACCCCAGACATCTTTTTCTTCCCTCCAAGTTTCTAAGAAGAGATACAAACCGGGTGCTTTTTTGATCAAGTTGAGGCTTTTTAAAGAAAATTTTCTCTATGTTCTGGCTTTCTCACCCTAAGTATAAATTTTGATGACTTTTTTATATGACAGAAACATGTTGCATATTAAGATATGAGCAGACTCATCTTCAATAAACTAAATAAATGATGTTTCACTGACGTAGGATAAATCACCAGAGTATTTTAAAATTTTTATGATACTCTATAGAATATGGACAGATGATCATCAAGTCAGAATAGGATATCTCTGGCAGACACACACACACACACACACACACACACACACACACACATACACATACACACACACACACACATATTATTCAAGCTTTTTGCTTTATAGTACTTTATAGGGTGAATAATCCATGTCCATTAGAAAATAAAGCCAGTGGAGTCAATTTAATTTCTTGCTTTTCGTATGCTGCCTAAACAGGATATGTAAATCATCTCAAAATATTTAGTTTCTGAGAAGGCTTTGAGAACATCTTGTCATTTTATCAAGTCATTGAAGGTGCTCTAATAGTAAGAATTACTTTTCTTAGAAGTCCCTGAGATTGCTGTGCTGATCACAGGAAAATAATTTAGTATTCCATAAAACTAAAAAAAATTCAATAAGTGTGTATGGAAAAGAAAACCAAATTTTATGGAGCTCATTATATGTGGTAAGATTACTGATGTAAAACAGAATTACTATGCTATGCTTACTTCTGTCCTTTTGTCTTCTCTGAGTTATATTCCTACAGAAGGAAGACAGTACTTACCTATTCTTGGAATATATTACTTTTCTTAGAATAGTCTTTAGAAAATCTACAGAAAATATTCCATAATCACTGAAATTTCTGCCCATGTGTACACTTATCAAATGGAACAGACCCTCATTCTTCAAATCATCATGTTCTAAGTTGAAATAAATCCCCCACCCAATAATTATATGTGAAGAAAGCAATAGCAGGTATGTGGAAGTATAACAGGAGAATAGAACGTATGTTTCAGAAAGAGAGAGGAGAGCTGGCATGATTCAGAGAGGAACATGAATATCAGAGTGATGGACCAAGGAAGCAGTGGCAGAGATGTTGTATGAGTCAGAACAAAGTGAATTGGTGATATTGAGTGTAACTGTAAAAAAAAATTGGGGGGAAGTAGAGAGTAAAGATGAGTAAAAAAACCCCCAAAAAACAGAAGGATAAGGGACAAGAGTGTTACTATTAAAAATAAATTCCGAGTCATCTTTTACTCCACATTTACCTAGTTGCATAGAATTTCTTATCCCTGAGCATGGGCTGACCTAGGAAATAGAATGCTTTTTCTTCCTGTCTATTTTATGCTATTGCTAAACATAGTATCCTTGTCAAAGTGTCTAAGTTCTAAAGTGATAGCTACCATATAAATTTTTAAACAGGTAATAAAAATCAATGTGATACATTTTATACAGCTATCATCTGAGCATTTCAAAACATTTTGCAAACAGTTCTTACAAAGCCCCTTTAATTAATTTCGGTGCCAGGGATGATCAGACTAAACATTTATTGAGGGGCATCAGTGTGAAACATTTCATAAACATTGATTTGATCTAATAAAGCATACAAGGCAATAAACATGTGAAAATAGGTGACTTACCCAGGAGGGACTTATCTGGCATTCACTCCATTTTATATTGTCATGGATTAGGGACCCCCTCCAACAACTTTGGGGTTCAAGGGACAAAACTGACATGATTAAATAAAAGTGAATGCTAAAAATAGATTTTAAAGAGGAAATTAATGTGTCTGACAGTTCAGAAGGAGGCTTTAAGAAATCAGAGGAATTGCATGGAATCATACCTGAGGGAGACGTTAAAAAATGATCAAGACAGGGAGGGGGAAGGGTAAGCTGGGACGAAGTGAGAGAGTGGCATGGACATATATACACTACCAAATGTAAAATAGATAGCTAGTGGGAAGCAGCTGCATAGCACAGGGAGATCAGCTCGGTGCTTTGTGACCACCTAGAGGGGTGGGATAGGGAGGGTGGGAGGGAGATGCAAGAGGGAGGAGATATGGGGATATATGTATACATATAGCTGATTCACTTTGTTATACAGCAGAAACTAACACAACATTGTAAAGCAATTATACTCCAATAAAGATGTTAAACAAAATGATCAAGATCTTTCTAGAAAGCACTAATAATTCCAAAACAATGAATAGTTTCTCTCTATCTACTTCTCTCCCTCTCCAATGTCTTCAGATTTTCAGATTCCCAGTGAAGCCTGTTGTCTTAGACTTCAACCCCAGGTATCCCTTGAGATATATAAATCCTGAGACATATGGTAGTTTTTTTTTCTTCTCTCTCTCTGAATATTTAACTAAAATCTACCCCACTGACTCTCACTGAAGCTTCAGTGGATAGTAAAGTATGTGATTACCACTCTCTGTAAAAGAGTTATGCCAAGACTTGGAAGTCAAAATGAAGACTCCCCTTAGTAGGTGTTGCTCTCTTCTGAAACATTGTATAGCTGGCATTACTATTTTAAAAACATGTAGTCATATTTTAAAATGTATTTGGGCCTTTGTCTAGTTCTACATATCTTTAATTATGAAACTCTGGTAGGAATTTAGCATAGGCAGTCCCAAACTCACTAAAGGTCTGAGCATCAAAATTTCTGATAAAAGTCAGTTGTTTGAAACACATCAAGAAAACATTTTGCTGAGGAAATTATATATATTGCTTCATATCTCTCAGAATCATACACAAGAAATCCTTTCAGTTTATAATGCCACTACCATTTAAAGCTTAGTCACAATTTAAACATTGGTCTCTATGCAAAATCATTCCCCATTTTTTTCAGCTTGAGACACAGCATTGTGAACAGTATTTCCCTTTCTCTTCCATATTTCCCTTTTTGAGTATACTTTAGGAAAAGAAAGTATCCTTGACGCTCCTGAAATGTAGAGTGTACGATCTACTTCCAGAAGTTTTGGAGAAGGAAAAGAGATTTCTGATAGCCCATGTGGAAAGTTCAATCCCCAGTTGGGGTGCTGTTTACAGAGCATATTCATTAATTGTGCCCTTGTGGCCTGGAGATGGATTATTTATATTAAACATAAAGATCTGATATGTGTGTAGAATAGTGTGAAGGTGATGTACATATTCATATGCTTTTTATTTAGGAAAGTACGTGTTTTGATTTCATAAATTTTTAGATATGAATTTTGGTCCAATACCAGTCAACATTTATTTAGTGTGCTCCTATTGAATAGAAATCAGTGGGCAATGTGGTGAATTAAAGAAACTAAGAAATAATTAGACCTAATTCCTGTCCTAAGGGCAGACACTACATATAAGATTAATAATAAAAGATGTTTAATTTTAGTACCAAACAAGATATTTGGCGTATAAACTATAAAGATTCCAAGCAAGAAAGTATTACTTTTAACCGAGATGATCAGAGAAGGATTCATGGAGAAGGTGAAAGTGCAATTGATATTATTTAAGAAAACATAAAATGCAGTAGTTGATATGAATATTTTGAATTTAGTTTTGATTTTTAAAAGATATTTAAGAAAAATAAGAAAAAACGAGAAAAGAATAGATTAAAAGGAACTCAGAAAGGAATAGAAGGAAAAAAATTGAGTTTTCTTTCATTCCTTGTTTTGTTATTCTATAAAGTAGTCTTGGATAATTAAAAAGATTCAAAAGAGAGTTCTCCAAATTTTACCATAGTAATTTAACATTCTTAATACAAATATGCTGAATTAGTAGCACATTTTTTTTTTTACAGTAACAGCTAATTGCATTTTTTCAAATAAGTGAGAACAGTTATTTAGCCTGTTTCTGATAGTGTGTGATTGATCCAGAAATATAAAGATCCAAGTTATTCTCCTGACTTATTAGTTATGAAATAGACCTCTTTAAAGAATTTACCTGAAAACAGAAGTGGAAAAGCTTAGAATCTTAGGGGAAAAAAGTAAATACACATCACAAGATGTATGATTTAATAAAATTTATTATTTATTTAAGTCATGAGCTGCTCCATTCAAGTCAAAAGCTCTTTTGTTCCAGAAAGGATTAAAAATGACTTAAAAATTTATTTCTAGTATTTAAAGCTTTACCTGCCTATAATTTTACAATGAAGTTTCATTCCTGTCACTACATATATGACAAACACAAGCCCCTATCTGTTTTTCTTTTTAAGGATCCAAATAGGTTTTTTGTTGTTGTTGTTTTTTTTTTAGTTGACATTGTTTTTGAGATAATTGTTTATTCACATGGAGTTGTAAGATATAATACAAAAGATTTCTTACACACTTTGCTTTGTTTTTCCCAATGGTAGCATTTTGCACAATGATAGTGTAGTATCACAAGGAGAACATTGATATTGATATATTCCATCTTATTCAAAATTTTCCAGTTTTATCTTTATGCTTTGTGTGGGTGTGTGTCTATGTTCTGCACAGTTTTATCACCCTGTGTAGGTTGTATATCCATCACCATAGTCAAGATATTGAGTAGTTCCAACACCTTAGTACCCTCTTAGGGGGTACTGTAAGGACAACCCACAGTCCCCTAATCCTCACTCAGTTCCTAACCCCTGGCAACCACTAATCTATCCTATATTTTTAATATTTGAGATTTCAAAAATGCTATAAAATGGAACAATACTGTATATAACCTTTTGAGAATGACATTTTTCATTCAGTATAATTCTCTGTATATTCATCCAACTTTTTGAATATATCAAAAGTTTGTTTTATTTATTGCTGAGTAGTATTGCATAGACTGGATGTACCATAGTTTGTTTAATGATCCCATTGAAGGACATATATCTGATTCTAGTTTTCGGCTATTACAAGTAAAGCTACTATGAATACTTGTATGCAGGTTTTTGTGTGAACATAAATTCTCTGCAAAATAATGCCCAAGGGTGCAATTACTGAGTCCTATGATAGTTGCATGTTTAGTTGTATAAGATACTGCACACTATATTAGATTGACTGTGCAATTATATATTCTCACCAGCAATGTATGAGTGATCCAGTTTCTCTGAATCCTTGTCAACATTTGGTTTTATCAGTATTTTAAAATTCACCTGTCTTGTAAAAGTGTAGTGGCCTCTATTTTTATTTTAGGAAGTCATTTTGCTAAGTTCCTCTCCTCAAAAATATTCCTTTGATATTCAGAGGAGTAAAAAACAATCTACCCATAAACCCTGATTATTATCTGTTGTCTCAGGCTGAGTTCTGAATCTAGTGAAATGTCTTTACTCTCCCTGTGAGCTCACTCAAGATGGTTTTGGTTACTGGGAATTTTTGGTATCTCTCATTATGTTTATAGTTCCATTGCATTTCTGCTTATCTTCCCAGAACTCTCTCATATTTTACTTCAATCATGGGAAAGACAAGGCCTCAACATATAACAAGACTTTACAAATCATTTAGAGAAATTAAAACAGATTGATAGTATAGTGTAATAGAATTTCTGTTAGATATAACTGTTCGGAGAGTAACATTACTAACTTTGGATAGCTAGCTTCATGATGAATTTCTCTCTCCCCATTTTGAACAGACCAGCTTCTGCCAATGGTGGCACTGTATATTATGTCCTCTCTACCTGGAGTTCCAGTTTTTGCTCTCAGACTCCTCTCACTACAAATAAACACAGGCTGCATTCTGAGTGATTCTTTGAACTCTGCTCATAATTTCCCTACGAGCAAAACTGGCTCAAAACTACACACAAACTTTCTAAGCCCAAGCAATGTTTTCCAGAGGAAAACCAAATTAAATTGATAGCTTTAAAAACTAAACCTTTCCTAGAGAAGCAATAACGTTTATAAAACTCTGCAAAAAACTCAGACACATGTATTATTAAACAGAACACTTAGTTTTACACCCTAAACCATTTATTTACAGGGGCTTCAGAATTTTTACCCAATGAATGAATGTATCTATTTTAGGACTAACGGAGTTTCAATATTGCAAGTCCTAGTTTAAACGTAAGCTAAAAACAAATGGAAAGTTTACATGCAAAATATACAGTGTAAATTCCCTCTTAGCATACCTAGATCTAGGGATTCAAACAATGTTTTCAGGACTGCCTCTTTTTCTCTTAGTCTTGGCTTTGCTCATCTTGGCATGGCTTAATTCATAGATTTAGTCTCTCCACATAGATACATTGTAGTCCTGGGAGTTTGAAATTTACTAGGTTTTACAGCCTTTGATACCAGTAAAGAGATGTTATAGATTCTAATCAAAGGAAGGGCTCTGATTAGAGGGACACTTGAATCATACTGATGGCCAAGATGATGAAACTCCTTCCTGAATATTTATGCCAGGGTCAAAGATCCATTACCGGGGCGTTGAAATCAGGGCTTCAGGCATACTTTATCCACATGGGCTTAAAAAATTGTCAAATCAAGGAAGGACAAGTATCCATAGAATTGGATTCTGGGAAAACAAAATATCCAAGTACTGTCCAATTTCATGATTTTTCAAAACAAAAGAACAAGAGATTCAATGATTAATTAAATTCTTTGTCTCTGCAAAATGGAAACACTCTCAACTTTAAAGTCTTCACTCCCCATACTCTACCTGTTCCACTGATGTTTCAAAGCTTTTACTGCTGATGTGTGTCAAGTTCATGCTCAGAATAGTATTTTTTCTCCTCTCATTTTAATAATCCGTGCAGAAGAAAGATATTTTTCAAGAACACAGTGGAAAGAAGGAAATGTAATATTGAGATGAAGGTAATGGAAGATTTCACACAGTCTTCCAAAGCCGGTCTTGGGAGGATTTCACTATTCCCTATTTGTGATTTCATTCAAGATAATGGTTCAGGCAACAGGAAACATTTTATTTTTTCAAAGAAAGAACTGATTTAATGCAACGCATTGCCTGCTTGCAAATTATTGGAAAGTCTGGAGAAAAAAAAAGTCAAATGGTTGCCAATGGAATAGTGATTTCAAATACATACTAATACCTTAATTTTATTTAATTTTTTTAGACTTCTCTATTATTTTTAATTTTTAAAATTTTTATTGAAGTATAGTTGATTTACAATGTTATGTTAGTTTCTGGTGTATGGCAAAATGATTCAGATTTCCATAGTGGCTGCACCACTTTTCATTCCCACTAACAGTGTAAAAGCAGTCCCCTATTCTCCACACCCTCTCCAGCTTTTATTATTTGTAGACTTTTTGATGATGGCCATCTGACTGCTGTGAGGTGATACCTCATTGTAGTTTTAATTTGCATTTCACTGATAATCATCAGTGTTACAATCTTTTCATGTGCCCTTTGGCCATCTCTGTGTCTTCTTTGGAGAAATGTCTATTTAGGTCTTCTTCCCATTTTCGATTGGGTTGTTGGATTGTTTGCTTTATTTTTTATTATTGAGTTGTATGAGCTGTTTGTATATTTTGGAAACTAAGCCTTTGTTTGTCGCATCATTTGCAAATATTTTCTTCCAGTCCGTACATTGTCCTTTCGTTTTCTTTATGGTTTCCTTTGCTGTGCAAAAGCTTACATTTGATTAGGTCTCATTTGTTTATTTTTGCTTTTATCTCTATTGCCTTGGGAGACTGACTTAAGAAAACAGTACGATTTACGTAAGAGAGTTTTGCCTATGTGCTCTTCTGAGAGTTTTATGGTGTCCTGTCTGATGTTTAAGTCTTTAAGCCATTTTGAGTTTATTTTTGTGGATGGTGTGAGGGAGTGTTCTAACTTCATTGATTTACATGAGGCTGTCCAGCTTTCCCAACACCACTTACCGAAGAGACTGTCAAATTATAATTAAAATGGCAAAAGGTAAGATAAAGACAGGATTCTAAAGGAGCAAGTTAAAAACAAAGAGTTAGTTACATGGGAACCCCCATAAGGCTATCAGCTGATTTCTCTACTAATGCCTTAATTTTAATCCAGAGGAGAAGATACTACTTCTTTTTCTGCCTCCTCAGCTGTCCCCACTTGTGAAACTGATGGCTTCTGCCTCAGCTGCCTCAAGATTCTCTTGAAGGTGGAATCTAGACTTTGGAGCATTGTGGGCAGCCCCCAATATTTATATCACCATGACCTTCCTGGCTGGCAGTAACTGCAGCAGGAAAATGATCTGTGCCTCAACTCACCATCCACAGCTTTAATAAGTTCCTCTCATTGGTGGAATCTAAATTGGATCTATAACTCTAGCTTCAAGGAAGTCTAAGTTCTATAATATGTTGCTTCCCATGTCTCAACGTACTGAAAGGCTGGTAGTAAAGATTCTTGAGTGCTAGTCAAACATACAATGTGCAATATAATTAAATACGTGTGTTTATGTATGTATATACATAATATATACACATATGCAATACATTTCCAAAACTGTTGGGAAAACCATTGCAATGAATGAAATTAAAGTAAATGTATTTACTGTTTTTGTGTGAGATTTCAGGACATATAATAGTTTTTATTTGATTTATCCTATGACATAAAATCTATAGTCAAGACAATTTGCTATACACTGTGTAGCAAATAGTAATTTTTGAAACTCTCCTCTATTCATTATTGCTACTATTATGAGTAGACTTACGGAAGAAAATGGCATAATGATGCTGGGCATCAATTTATGGCAGTGTAATTGAGGTTGGGCTAAAATCACAGCAATTTTTGAATCAGTACTTTAAAAAATCAGTAGGTTTTCCTTGTGGAAGCAATCTGTATATTCTGTTCCTCAAGTATTTCTTTTCTCTGGGCTCACACAAGAAGGCATAGTGATTAGTTTCAAGGTTTTATTCTTATTCTCTAGTGTAAAATACATTTTCCTGATGGGCTTCATCAACATTTTTTTCTTTTTCTTTTTCATTCCTTTTTTCTTTCTTTCTTTCTTTTTTTTTTTTTAAAGAGACTTCAGCACAACAGAAAAGACTGTTTTGAAATAGATGGGCTGGCTAATACTTTTCCTTCATACAGAGAGGCATTCGTGACAAGATGTATACTATTTACACCTGCTTTTGCAGTCTATCCATAAGATTAAGTTTAGGAAGAAAAAGAAAAATAGATTGTTATTTGGTAGGAGAACCAAAGGTTTCATTAATGTACAGCAATCAATGTCTTCACTGGTAGGCCGGGGTTAACATTATTTAAAAGGTTTCAACCTGGTTATTCAAGCTGTCTTACTCACTGTCTAATTAAGTGTGACAGTTGAAAGAAACCTGTTTTGAAGCACAGTTATTTGACATTGATGTTTAATTTTTATATATTTATTCTCTTCAGTAAAACTGTGTTGCTGAATGTTTAAACCAGTATGCATGGGATTTTAGATCTTCAAAAATTTCTTATCCATAGTGTTTCAGTTGGGATACTCAAGGAGTAATTGTTGGTAACATACAATTTTCTGAGTGGGTGAATTAAATACAAATATAGAAAAGAGAATGTAATGAAAATTGTGAGAAAAGATACCAATACATTAATGCATGTGAACTGGTTATTTAAAGGCATTAAATTCACACACTTTAGCCAAATTTATGCAGCAGAAAAGTTTCTAATGAAGACACTAATGCTTTTAATAAAGTACATGAATTTTTTAACACTTTCAATATTTCCTGTTAAACATCAGTCTTTTAATAATGATACCTTCTTTTGGAATCTCAAGTAGAAATATTTTGTATGGTAAGAGATATATACCGTAATGGAAATGTCTTGAAAACAGAATTGTTTTCTGAGATGTAATGCCTTTCAAAGTAATAATTTGATTTGTATCATGTCTTTCTTAACACATCACATGATTTAAAAGATATTGACTCGTTTATTTTGATCATATATGGATCTGTTGCAATCAAGACCATGAGATGACTTTCCCTTGGCAAAAGGAGAAAATTAGGATCTGCTTCATAGTATCAGATGTGGGTTTACGTGAGAGATGAGGATGCTGACTATAGAAAGACAATAAAATGAAAAGCAACTTTGTACGCAAAGGACATTAAAATCCCTGAATCCCCCCATTTCCAAAGCCAGTTAATTATGAGACGAATTCTCCTGGTTGCAGTGTATCAAAAAGAATTTTTAACCTGAGAAAAAGATTCCTAAGCTATAGAAAAGAGCTGTTTACACCAGTGATTTTTTTTTCTTTTCTTTTTTTTTTTACATTTTACTTTAATGCTAGCTCCTCCTTTCTATCATGAATAATCTTTTAGCTTCACTCTACCTGTATTACAGGCAAGGAAAAGTCAATATGGATGACAGCAGTGGGATGACATTACAGATGGGTAGCCTAAAGGAGAATTTCATAAAATATATATCATAGACTAGCTTTGGTACTTTCAATAATAGAACTCATACTGGGTGCACAAGGTTTGCAGCAATTCAGGTCTGTATTTAAATTTCCATTCCTATTTTTCTCCCAAATTGTTCCTATTTACTTATTAAGTAAATGTGCCTTTTATTATTCATTGATTAATCCCAGGTATAATAAATTTTTAAAAATATTTGATATATATTTTGAACTTCATTGATCCACACTGAAGTTTGATTTGCTCTGGGATGGTTATCTTATGGTTTGATGTAATTGAGTTATTTCCTCACATATTTAAAAATTACTGACATTTATATTTTCCCAATGAAATGAATATTAGATATAAACTTAGGAATTTTTCCATATTTATTCATAAATTCAAGGTTTTCCTAGATGTTTATCCATACGCTTAAACTTCTGCAATAGCTCTTATCCAAATCTGAAAGCTCAGAAATAAAGTAGAAAAAAAATCAGAATGAGATTTAAACTTCAGTAATTGGTAGAGAAATTCATATTTCATCAGTTTCAATTTAAAGACAGAAAATTCAGGTTCTGCCTATCTTATTAAGAAACATTGACCTCTAATTTACTTTAAAATTATTTTAACATAGTCTGAAGATTACAAAGAAACATATCTCTATATCTATCTGTAAATATATACTCACATATATATCTACATATGCAATTTTAGCTGAAAATATGATTAAAACATATATTTGGATTACTTTTGGAAGAATTTTTAACAGCTTTGAAAGCTTAAATAAGAGACTCAAACTAGGTTTTTAACTAGTAACCTCTAACCATATAAAGCCAAAAAACATTTTGTAAGGTTTCCTTTTTCTCATGTCTTATGCATTTATTATCAAATGGGTGTGATCATATTATATATATGAAATTTTACACCTTATTTATTCACTTAACTTTCAATTATAATTGTTTCTCAAATCATTAACTACACAAAAATGTTTTCCAGGAATAGAGCACTAATAGCTATTAAGCATAAATATGTTCATCAGAGTATTTACAGAATGTCAGTGGATGCACATAGCATTGTTATCAATTCTGAGCATGTTTATTGGAAACATGCTTTATTGGAAAACATTCTAGACAGGGATGGTATCAGGAGATTCAGGTTTTGATGTTGACTATCCCTAAATTAATGAGTTCTATATTTCTACATCTAAGTGCTGATGTTGGCTACTATGATAGCCATCTCTGTTACTTAGGAGTCTGTATTACGTAGTTATACTTGGTTAACATTTTTCTCTTCTGTCTTCTTTCCTTTCTTCCTTCAACCACTAATTCATTTACCCAAACAGCCATGGACTCGTCCAGTCATTCTTTTTTTTTTTTTTTTAAATTAATTTATTTATTTATTTTTATGGCTGTGTTGGGTCTTCGTTTCTGCGCGAGGGCTCTCTCCAGTTGCGGCAAGCGGGGGCCACTCCTCATCGCGGTGCGCGGGCCTCTCACTATCGCGGCCTCTCTTGTTGCGGAGCACAGGCTCCAGACGCGCAGGCTCAGTAGTTGTGGCTCACGGGCCTAGTTGCTCCGCGGCATGTGGGATCTTCCCAGACCAGGGCTCGAACCCGTGTCCCCTGCATTGGCAGGCAGATTCTCAACCACTGCGCCACCAGGGAAGCCCCAGTCATTCTTTTATACATTAAAAAAAAGTCTATTGTCTAGTCATTTCCAGGCATTTGTACTAGGTTCTGGGAATAAAGGAATGAGCAAAAACAGAAAGGTCCTTACCTTTGTGGATCTTACTATCTATGGTGAGGGAGGAACCACAAATAATTACTCTATGGAAAATGTATTGAAATGTATCGAACGGGATTAAAAATGCATGAGAACACACTAGTTAAAAGTCTCTTGAGGAGAACCAGCTTGCCCACTCATTGTATGTCTGTTTCTCTGGCCTAATTATTAACAGTGCCCTTTCACTCTCCAAAAATGTCACTCTCAGAAATTTTAGGTAACAGATGATATAGGCACCACACATATCTGAGTTTTACAAAGTAGCAGCCCTCCACCTCCCACCCCTTATTTTACAAATAAAGAAAATAATATTCTGATTGGTTTGATGACGTCCCTATGATAAAATACCAATTAATGGTAGAAATACACAGCTTCATGGCACAGGTACATCTGGGCTTTGGAGTGACACAGACCATGGGTGAGTGACAACTCACCACTAGATCTGTGATCCTAGAAATTACCTTAATTCTCTAAGCCTCAGAGACATACATGATCATGTGAATTCTAATATCTTCCTCAAAGGGTGTTTTAAAACTTAAAAGAGATAACGTTCTTAAAAGGCCTAGAACAATGGACTTAAAATGAGCTCAATCAATGTTAATCCCTCTGCTAGAAGAGAAAGTGCTCTCACCTACTGACTTCTGTAGAATAAGAGAATTCTTACAAGGTCCTTAATTAAACATTGGTAAAATTGGGGAAGAATTTTTTGAATATTCAGAGTGCTGGTGCAAAGACTATTCTGGATTAATCAAAAGTTAAATAATCAAAAGATAAATAATCAAAAGATAGCATAGACAAGTTCATTTTCAAACATGAAAAGAGGACTAATGTGAACCTAAAGGACTGACATGGTTATGCTTCAAAGCGTAAGTCTGCTATAGCTAGGAGAGGTGTAATGACTAACTACGTTTATATTACAACTTCTAGCTAGAAGTTCAACGGAGAAGTGCTTACTATAGTAGAGAAAATCTTGTCAAATATCTCAGGAATGGAAAAGGAATAATACACGTTTTGTCGATATGGGAACAAAGGCCAGTTTAAGCTCTTCGTCTGCTCTGGTATTCTTTATAACATATGTATCCAAGGCAATAACTTTATGTGACATATTGGATACCTTTAATGACATAAGTCTGCATAGGGGCTTTGATTTGAGGAATGATCTGAGTTTATTGCAGGATAATAACCTAGCACAATGTGGAGCACACATACTGAGCAGCTTTACACAGGCAGATCTTTGGTACATCATACTGTAATGTGTAATGATTTATTTAATGTTTTGAGTAGTATCTCGTGATTTACATACTTTTTAAAAAATTTAACATGTTTTTGTAATTTTAGTACAAAATTATTTTTAAATAGTTTACTTAATGTGAGGTGTTTGGAAGTTTATTCCATAGTCATTAACTTAGGAACTTTGCCAAATGTGCTCATTTTATTTTCCTGAGGACTCCCATGGCACTAAATATTTCCTCATGGTAAGTCATAATGGAAAGCCATGACATGTAACATTAAATAAGATAGGAATAAATTTCAAATAGCATTTCTGATAGGCAAATATCATCATCTTTATTTTAAAAAGTGCCATTTTAGCTGAAAATATGATGGACATATATATAGATGGTTTTTGGAAGAGCTTTCAAACAGCTTTGGGAAACTTAAATAAGAGACTTTAACTAGGTTTTTAATTAGTAGCCTCTAGTATCCTGAGAAGAAACAAATTATAATGAATAATAATGATAAGTTAACGGAGAGTAGACTTTGTCATATTATAAATTGTCATATTATGTTTTATTAAGAAACTGACTTTAACACTTTCATTCTGCTTTACACCTCTTAGGGTATTTATTGATTTCATATGCTTGACTGTATCCCATTTCTCTCTATCTGTTTTAACATGTACATAAAGCAGAAATATACTTTAATAAAGTCTTGACTCACAGAGTATATGAGAAACACTATTGTCTTGTACTTGTGTGTACACTCCTCAGGAATGTGTGCAGATTTATTTTTCCAGTCTGCTTATATACAGTTTCCTTACTCAATATCTGTCATGTATATTGAATTTGAATATGATATCTTGAAATTGTATTGGAATAAACTTTTGGAAAGTGGAAAAGGGTTGGAAATATTTCATTTTAACTTCATTTTGGTTTCACCATGTGAAGAAATCAGTTGGCCCTTGAAGGAGGAAAGTTGAGGTAGTGGTGGTGGAAAGAAACATTTACTACTTCTATGCTGCTTCTAACTTACAAAATACCTGAAAAAATTCAGGGATGCCCCATTTAATTAACTAGGCAACCTGTGTATGATTTTAGCCCTTCAAGGCTGTGTTTCTGTTATGAGTTGAATTCTGTCCCCACAAAAGATGTTGAAGTCCTAACCCCCAGTATCTGTGAATGTAGCCTTATTTGGAAATAGGGCTTTTACAGATGAACTGTTCACATTTTATTAGCATATGTCTTCTAAACGCATGTGGAGTACAGTGCACACGAGGTGATCTTGGGAGAATCAAATAACAGATTCTAAGTATCTTATAAGCCACATTTGTCATCAGGCTACTAAGAAGGATTTAGGATAGAAATCACAGTTTTCCAGCAGGGAATCATCAAGCATATGTTTTTAGTGGCTCGTACTGCTTACTTGTGTGAAAATCAAGGAAACCTCCTTTAAAATGGAGTCAGGAAGCCCTGAAGGGGAAGCTCTCACACTTGTTGCAACCTACATAACCAGCAGGAGGAAGGAAGATAAGAATTATTTTGACAAGGAGGGACATTTTTCACTTAGGAATTTCATCTCCTGCTTTTAAGAAAAGGAAGGAAGATCTCTTCTGGACCCAGCAACAATGCACTAATCACTGCTTACAGCCAATAAAAAACTGCCACAGCCTCGAACTCTTGTTTTTATCCAGTGAACTTTTATTCAAAGCAGCCCTCCTCAATTTCCTCCTAACACCTAATAAAAGCTAATAACCTTCCCTTTGTGTCTTCAGACTTGCCTGTAGTTCTCCATAGCTTGCTTGTCCCAGATTGCAATTCCTCTGCTATTCCTGAATAAACTCAACTCTGCTTTTATAATTTGTTAATTATTGCATTTAAGATTGACACTGGGAAGGGGAGGGGATGTGCATCAGATGGGTGCATGATCTGACATGCGGTAAAAGTCTCATGCCCCACAGGCGCCAATACCTTTTGCCACAGTTCCATAGACAGCTTCCAGAATCCTCTCAAGAGATGTGCCTAGAATTAGCACACTCAGTGACGCCTGAAGCTATGGCTTCATATCAAGTATTTTTAGGTCTCTTAGTCCAGATGAAATTTGCCAAAAAAGGTTATTTTTACCATAATCTTTGTGAAACGAGGAGAACTACCACCTTATTAGGTTGCCAGGGGAACATTTAGAAAATTAACCTAAGGTCAAATTCTCAGGAAGCAGGAGAAAATGTTTCATTAATCTGTTACCTACAACATGTAGTAACACAGTATTAGTGGAGTTAAGCTACTGTACAGTAGTATTTTGTACTTAGAGGATGTTGAATACTTTAAATCATTGAGTATTTCACTGTACTCAGCTCAATGCTTCAGGTTGTGGTATTACCCCCTTGCAAGTGTAAAAACACAGCTCTCCTGTATGTTTATGCAGAAACCATGATCCACACTAAGTAACTACTGCCTTTGTTGAGATTTCATTCTCTTTGGGGTTTCTCTCTTCACTCATTACTGCCACGTTCCTGGGGATTCTTCACTGTAGCATATCCTCTACTCCTTTTTATTCTGCTACATTCCTTTGAATATTCTTGCTAACTTCCTTAATTGTAACTCTTTTGTGCCATGATCAACTTTATCAGGAATTTTCTCCTCTAGGAAATTTTCAAAATAATAACTAGTCTGCTCATAGTTTTGGGGTATATATTGCTTAATTAATAAAGTTGTTTCCAGATTTTGGTAACAGATTTTCCTCCTACCAGGAATCTTTAAGTCATTAGCTTCAGGGAATGATTATCATAGGATATTTATGCAACATATCCAGTTTTTAAAGATATTACTTTGGACATACATTCTATCCCAGAGCCCTAATAGCATTTAATCATGTTCTATTGTCCCTATGTGTGAAGTTGACTCTATGTATTAACTTTTATTTTTCGTTTGTCATTGTGTTATGATGTTAAATCATTTTTTCTATTATATTTCTTATACTGATGAATAATATATGTTTACTTTTTTATATTTGAAGCTGACTTTTCTGTTTTCTTTTTGTGATTGAATTTTTTTACCTCTCCAGAACCAGAATTTCTAACAAAATGTGACCACATAAACACACACATACACTTACAAAGACCCTTATCAAAAAGTGAAAGCACATTCAACTTTGATCTTGATCTTGTGCATATATGGTTTTCTTAGATATATACCTTATAAGAAATTTTGTAAATCTTGTTCTTCTGAAGTTTTAATGAGTACTTGAAAAAATACACACACACACACACACACACACACACACATCTGTAAAGAGTACAATACATTGCATAATTAAAAGGACTCATAAGACACCATAGAGCATATTAATGTAAGGCTTTTAATAGAGACGAAGGATACTGTAAACCACAAGTAAAAGAGGGAGAAAGAGAGTTCAGACAAGAATTAGGGACACCAAAACTTCCAGAAGCATCTCAGTTCCTTGCTATGAACATAAGGATCTATTTTGTCTATAGATTGAATCACCAAAATTTGTACAGTGAATATTGATTTGGGGAGAGCTGCCTGAAAATTTCTAATGGATCTTTCATGACCCCCTTTTTACATGATTACTTCAGGTGCAAGGTATCAATAAACCATCTGGGCCTGGGGACCACAAGGGAATTTCAGATGTGAAACAGCATATGATAAATCATTAGTTAGCCCAGTGCCTTTATCTTAGTCAAGAGTCAGTGCCAGATTTCCAGGCATCCCCAGAGATAAGTATAGAGATGGGTGAATTCAGCTGAAAATATCCTAAACACTAATTATTTGTAAAGATTCAATAAATTCAAGTTTATATTTTTAGAAATATTAAGTATGCTTGTATAATCAGATAGATTTTGCAATGTGAAGAATCATCCCAAGGATTTAATGGCTTTAAAAAACAGCCATTTACTTAGCTCCTGATTCTGCTATTTAACAATTTGGGTTGGGCTCAGCTGGGCTGTTCTTCTAACCTAGGAAGTGTTTATTCATGTGTCTACAATCAACTGTTGGGGCTATTCGGTACTGGTTGTTTTGGAATGCCTCAGCTGGGATGGTTCATTTCTGCCATCACATGGCCTCTCATTTTACACCAAGCTATTCAGAACTTGTTTATGTGGTGCATTGCTAAGATTCCCAAAGAGAGTAGAAATCTGGAAGGTTTTTGAAGTGTAGTATAAGAGCTGGTACAGTGCCGCTAATGCCAGATTTTATTGGCCAAAACAAATATCATAGGTTGTGTTTTTCAGAAGCAGATACTGTGATGGTATTTGGGGTTATAAGTTATTTATTATGTACTAACACCTGTACAAGGAAAAGAGAGGAAACATGATAGGGCTGAGGAAGAAGTTGATCCGAAATGCTGGTTCAACAGTCTCAGGCAACGTGGTAAGCTCTAGAGTAAGACTTGCCTGTCAGTGTCCTGCATTGCACCACAGTGACTGAGCCCTTATTCACCTTTCTCAGGCACTGAAATTAGGCAACCTGGAAAGAAAACAACTTTAAGTGATATGGCTCTCTAAGCTCTCTAATAACTGTATACTTCACACCTGGACAGTAAGTCTTTCTTTGAAGGGACATCTAGGCAGAGCGTTTTTGAATTAAGGAATTCAGCAAGTCAGAGAGCCAACCCAGATTCAAGATTTTCTCTCCAGAAAAGAGATTTGATATCTTAATGCAAGGAGCAGGTGGTATCAACTGTGACCATGTTTGCAAACTTTCATAATGTTCAAATATACCTTGAGTACAATTTGTACTTAATACAAGTATATCTAACTGAAAACTTCTAAAAGCAAAGGAGGACAAAGGTTATCAAGTAGGCATGTTTTGTTGTAAGTAGATATATATAGTAGCATATCTACCTACTTGTTCCAAGATGAAATTGTATGATTTCTCTGTTCTTGGGATAACTCTTGTGAACTGTATATTCAGCATCATAAAAAAAAAAAAAAAATTCTTGGAATGCTAAGTGGTTTCATCTTAGAATTAATGGCCTTATCCTTTTCCCATTCTAGACAGGCTAAGCACTTTAATATAATTTCGCTGTCTGAAATATGATTTGATTGTCAGTCATCAGTTATTAAAAGTTGACGTATCTTGGTCTGCTGAAAAAGAGAAACTTGGACAAGAGTCCAAGAGGACTGAGATGTAACCCAAGATATTCAAATAAATTTTGTTATGATTCTGAGCAGAACATTTCTCTTTTGTGGCCTTGTCAAATGTATAATAGGGACCCCATCTAAGTTCTTTGTGCTCTTCCATCTCTTTTGTAGCATAAGTTTTGTGACCTGTCTTTTCAAAATATTTTTCCTTTGGGACTTATTCCATCTAGTAAATGCTTCCTCTTAAGTCCTTCATTTATCCACTTTATTTAATGAATTTAGAGACTTCATATATCCACTTTTATTTTATTCCACATTGATTTTTCACCAGAGTATCTTTCATGAGTCTGCATCTTGGTATCAGCTTCCTTCTCATTTCGCAGAGGTGAGCTATCAGATGGCAACTGCTCTATATATCAGTCTACCTTCTGTATGTTCTTCAAGTCAGCAGAAGTAATTGTGGAGGAGTAAAAGAAAGCCTGACATTCTTTTTGAAAACAAATTACTTGAGGGAATCTATTCTTTACATTGGGTAATTCTTGATAAGTGGTGGCTTACAGTGAATGCTCCTGACTATGCAGCCTTCACGGAGATGTTCCCTGTTCCTGGTGATGGGTCTCAGCTGTCAGTGTGACAGTCAGTCACTTGTCACAAAATCCCCCAAAACCTCACACTCTGAATCTAAGCACAGCCACCAACATCAGTGTCTATGCCCTGGACATGACAAATACTGATAAGGAAAAGAGATTTTATAGCTATCTAGACAAATTTATTGCAGCAGTACCAACATCTAATGTGGTAATCATAGTGTAAGATTTCAGTGTGTGGGATAGCGCTGTTGCCAACATGTGCTATGTGGAAAAATGTGTCTCACTGGATTGGAAAGAAAAACACAAAATTATGAGTAAATACCCCATCAATAAAGAATGGTGGGGCTTCCCTGGTGGCGCAGTGGTTGAGAGTCTGCCTGCTAATGCAGGGGACACGGGTTCGAGCCCTGGTCTGGGAAGATCCCACATGCCACGGAGCAGCTGGGCCCGTGAGCCACAATTGCTGAGCCTGCGCGTCTGGAGCCTGTGCCCCGCGACGGGAGGGGCCGCGATAGAGAAAGGCCCGCGCACCGCGATGAAGAGCGGTCCCCGCACCGCGATGAAGAGTGGCCCCCGCTTGCCGCAACTGGAGAAAGCCCTCGCACGAACCGAAGACCCAACACAGCCAAAAATAAATAAATAAATAAATAAATAAATAAGAAAATCCTTTAAAAAAAAAAAAAAAAAAAAAAAGAATGGTGTCAGAGTAATAGGGACTGCTCTGGATATGATATTGTTTATTCACATTAATATATAGAAAAAGTGGCAAAGAGCAACTAATAGGGAATAACAAAAAGCACAGGAACTCAGACTGAAGTAAATTTGAGCTATTCTATGAATTGATAGTTGACTCATGATTATAAATAAAGACTATTTTTAATATTATGAAAGAAACTTACACTTAATATATTCAGGTAACTCCAAGTGTTGTTCCAAAACAGCAGTAAAAAAGCCAGCATCATTCCTTCGCTGAATTTCTAAATGAATTTGTCCAAAGGAAAATGCTTTCAAACTATACTATATATTTTTTTGTCCAAGGGTATTTTTTTCCTTCCTTGCTTCAAAAGGCAAGAAAGTTGTTAAAATAGATGGGGTTGGATCATACCATATTGACAGTTTATTCAGGAAAATTTTCTTCAGAAAACAAAATTGGAGCAAGGTTTGAAATAATGTAAAGAAATGAATAGAAATACTTAATGGATTCTGGTACCAGTGGATGCAAAAGTCCCTACCACATTGTCTTTGTCTCCTTTGTCTTGAAGTTCCCTGCCTATCTTGCCATTTACCGTTTTCAACAATAAATAAAAATTACTGAAGGATATGTTTTTTTCTAGATCCTTAGAGCTCAGGCCCCTCTCAGGCCTAGTATTGAACAAATTTCCATATCAACTATGGGGAATATGAAAAGTAGCAAAAAGAATGAGAGACTATCACCTGCTGTCTTTCTTCATTGAACAAATAAATTCCAATTGGATTTCTGTAACACTGATTAGTTTAGAATGGCAAGGTACAGAAATATCACCTCATGGTTAAGTAGGGATTTCCTGATTGAATTGAGGCACTCAGTGCATTTGCTTTTGTCAAAAGCTTTATATTATATGGCTTAAATTATTCTGTATATAACATTTTAAAATTTAACATTTAAAGGAAACTTCGTATATAAGTGGTAAGTAACTCAAACTACCATATTTAAAAATTATTTCTGTCCCCAAATGACTTAATTCTCTGTTTTCCATAATCCCTTAAAATGCATTACTTGGAAATAGAAAATATGTTTCCCAAGTGACTGTTTAAATTTGAAATTCTATAGCTACCAGAGTCAAATAGGTAGTAACTTGGCAAGTGCCTTTTTTCTAGTTTTTAAGGTATAGAAGCTAAAATGAAGCATAATATAGGAAAGATCATTAATTGCATATATACAGAATCTTGCATTATATCTGGATTGTAAATCTTTAATTTTTACAGTTAAGTCAGCTGAATTTAGTTTTGCTTTTTATTAATGTTTTTTCCCTAAATACTTGAAATAAAGCAAAAGCAAGAAAAGATATTCATCAACACACATTGCTGTGACTTGTAAATATGATGTTACTTCTTCATATCAGAACTGAGCCACAGTTGGCTACTCACTCCCCCTGACACTGAGTCACTGCCATGTTCTCCACTCAGCTTCAAAATAAAGTGGCAGATTTTTAAGGGTGGAACAAGAAAAGCAAAGGTGGTACCACCTACTGTAAATCCTTTCCTTGTCTTAGCTCACTAACAGCTGTTGGTCTTTTCACAGTCTGCTAAAAGCAAAACAAGGCATAGAATATGGGCTATTCACATTGTGCAACAATACCATTTGTTTGCTCAGATCATGACAACCAATGGCAACTGGAGGAGTGTTTCCTTTTTGGGCTTTGGGTTAAAATCTTCAGGCCTACCTCACAAACAGTGCTGTTGATCTGTTGATTAATTCTCACATTTCAAATTATATAACGACCATGTATTGTAATCTCATGAATCTGAGAATCTGTATTATATATTTTAAAGGAATTTTAAGAATTAATGAGCATCTGTTTCAGCCTGTCTAGGCATATGGGGGGAGAGGTGGAAAAAAAAGTGAACAAATTGTTTTGAGGCTTGGTACTGTTGCCTTAAATGCCCTTTTCGGTGAGGATAGGACTTCCCTCTCTCACCCTCCACAAAAAACCAGGCTTTCCACTCATAGAGTTTTAATGAGTGTAGGAGGAGGTAGAATGCCATACCTTTGATTAGGACTGGGCTGCTAAAGAGTCTTAGGTAGAGGGCTGGCTGTTGGGTGAAAAGGAATTCCAATTAGAATAATTAAAGGGGGTAACACATTTGGGCGTGATCCAGGCTGTCTTTGAGATCCAGAATGGTTCATCTTGATAAAGTTTGCAATAGGATGCTCTAGGCCGTAGCATTAAACACATAAAAAAGTTTCCATTTGTTCTATTTTGAAGCAGGATCCTAGTTAAGGCGTAAGTAGACAGTGGGAAGTTCTCAGAAAATAGCTCTTGGGGAACAAGGTTTATAACAAGACTAACATCAGCCTGCCTAGACTGTTGAGTCTGAGGATATCCTGATATTCTGAAAATGTATTAAAGATTAAATCAGCAACTAGGTAAGTCTGAGGCTGTGATATTGGTAATAATTGAGCCAGGAGTTGACAGGAGTTGACAGGATTTGGAAAACAACAAAAGTAAATAAAATAACTTACAGCAGTGGCTCTATAACACGTAAGTATCTGCAAGAGTAAAGTTCAGCATATTACACAAAACATAACTGAAACATAACTATAAGGGAAATGCCTAAACAAACATAATAAATGATAAAAAAAAAAATGATACATTTCCATAAGAGAAGCATGGGCATCAGGGAAGGCAATAATATTATTTTGAATTCATTTTGTCTTTAAGAACATTCATCAGGGATTAAAGAGGGAGAGAATCTCACACAGATGGAGAGTGGTAAGCCTATGTGTGGAGATGGGTCATCTCACGTTATACTCACCCTAAATATCTATTCCAGAGGAATAGCTTCTATAAAGTCACTGGATGTACATCGTGTGGAGGCAGTCAATATCTAAAAGATGACACTGTGCAATAGTGAAACTTAAGGGATGTTAGAATCACGTCATCAAACTTCTTATTATAGAGATGAGAAAACAAGCCTAGAAAGCTATCTCATTCTATCTTTAGAAAACCTTCACTTTTCATTCATGTCAACAAAATGTAGCCCTTTAATTTTCAAACACTGATCTGGAACCTGTACTCAGGAATCAATGCCTAATTTGGCTAGTCTGTCTCGTAAGAAAGTCTTCAAATATTAGAAGACGCTGAAAATTCCCACTCTCTTTTTTTTTCTTTCTTTTAAGTGGCTCCTAATTCTTCATTCCTAAGTCAAATGATTTTTTTCTGTATTTATTTATTTCTATTGTTTTATCTTTATATTTATGCCAAACTTTATCCCATACATGTTTTTCAGCAATTTTCCGGGTTGTGTTTATTTTAAATATTAAAAGAAAATTAATCCACAAGATTATAAATAGAATAACTTTTGAGTTTCTTCAATATCGTGTCTTAAGTATGCCCTTCTTGGAGTTGGGCCTTCCTAAAATGTAGTGAAGGAAGTTAAAACTCCAGGGAGTTAAGAGGAAACATATTAATGAGCCTGAAACTATGTTCTGATTTGTTTTCATCACCTTAGTATTGTCTCCAGAAGACAATGTAAATCATGAACAATTATAGAAATAATGGAAAGGTGATATCAGTTAACTATTCACAATCCACTCTTCAATTGCCACAGTTCTAACCTTGAAGACCAAGATCAACAAGCTCTGGTTGATACTCATTTTGACTTTAGAGCCATCTTTACTGGGTGAGAGAACAAAATAACAATTTAGAATACAATTATTTCTAAATTTAAAAAATAGATTCATTCTAAAATAGTTATGAATGAAAAGAAAAAAATATACAGTAATTTGCATGTGCCATAAATTTGTATTATTGAAGTGGAAAGCATTTTCTAGAAAATAATTTCAAGTGAGTTGAGAAAAAAAAAAAAACAAACCAAAAATTAGAGAGAAACAGAAACATGAAGGAAGTGGATCTGTGCTCATCTGGCACAGTTCCATAAGCTTCAGTCTCCTTATTAGTAAAATAAGGAAATCAGTTCTATTTTTACAAGGATGTTGAGATGATTAAAAAAGAGCAATTGCACTATAAATTGCACTATAAAATCAATGTTATCAATATTATACCATTAAAGTATAAGGATAAATTATATTTAATTATAATAATATTAAATTAGTGTTGTTCTTCCTTATGGCCATTGCTAGGTGATTAATATGGGATATTTAAGTATAATTTAATTTTATGAGTCCAAAATTAGATTAGAAAAATAGAGGGGTTTTAATATTGACATAGGGAGTCTTTAGTTTTAGTGAGAATTGTTTTCAATGAGGAGTCAAATAACATGTAATCATTTAATGGTATGTTTTACAGAAACTTAGATCCTGTTGCATCTGTCTTGGTCTCTTAAGGGAGTGAAGGTACTATTCGAAACTTCTAATAAGTGAAATCACTGATAGATTGAGGTGTCAAAGTCATGTGGATAAAGATAGAACCGATTTTATTTAGAAGGTTACACTGATTCTCAGATCCATTACCATATAATGAGGAAGAACTATATTATATACAGTTGGCCGGTGAACAACACGGGGGTTAGGGACACTGACACTGCATATAACTTTATAGTTGGCCCTCCATACCCACAGTTCCTCATCCTCAGGTTCAACCAATCATGGTTCATGTAGTACTGTAGCATTTATTGGAAAAAATTTTGTGTATAAGTGGACCCATGCTGTTTAAATCATGTTATTCAAGGGTCAGCTGTACTAGGATATTTTCCTTTCATTGTCCTTCTTGACTTTATTCTATCTAAAGGTAAAAGGTCATCATGATTGAGATGTTCTTTATAGTACATATCTATGTCATTTTAATAATTCAGGTATTTGGCATTCTTGGTGTCCTCTTCTTAACATCTTTTTTTTTTTTTTTTTTAAAGAGCAGAGTATTTTTTCTTTTTTTTAAAATTTATTTATTTTAATTTATTTATTTTTGGCTGTGTTGGGTCTTTGTTTCTGTGCGAGGGCTTTCTCTAGTTGCGGCAAGCGGGGGCCACTCTTTATCGCGGTGCGTGGGCCTCTCACTATCGCGGCCCCTCCCGTTGCGGGGCAGAGGCTCCAGACACGCAGGCTCAGTAATTGTGGCTCACGGGCCCAGTTGCTCCGCGGCATGTGGGATCTTCCCAGACCAGGGCTCGAACCCGTGTCCCCTGCATTAGCAGGCGGATTCTCAACCACTGCGCCACCAGGGAAGCCCAACATCTTTTTTTTTAACATCTTTATTGGAGTATAATTGCTTTACAATGGTTTCTTAACATCTTAATTTCTTAGCATCTGATTAAGCTACACCTGATAAAGTATATCTTCATTAAACCTCTGACTTTCAGCCCATTATTTGTATTTATATGATATTGATGATATTAAGATCTTTCATGTAGTTATAGTACATTTACTTTGGGTTTGTTTTCTCTATTTTTTCTATTTAGCTAATGCCTTTATCTTGTTAAATCACATTGATTCCTCCTCTTTAGCTCTCCTTCTGTTTGTAATATTTATGTCAACATAAACATTTAGAATGCTGCATGTCAAGGCACTGAAAGGTCATTTGATTCACATGTTTAATTAAAACTGTGAGTATGTAAAGAGCCTCTCCTTTCAAATCTATCAACACTCATGGGAAAGAAAAAAAAGCTGTAATAGGGGAATACTTTCCTCCTCTTTTGTCTTCCTAAACCTAACCAAAACAAATTAGTCATTCAACAGCAAGTATGTCAGGAACTCAATGAGGAACACCTTTGTTTAATTACCACAATCGCATATTACAGAGTGTAGGATGGTGGTGGACCCAGAAAAGCTACAGATTCTGCATCTGTTTTACTATGCCAGTGGTTTCACTTACACTGTCAATTTGTTTTTTGACTAATTTTCCTCTAGTTAAATACTGTTCTTAACTAACATTCTGAACTGTTGACTATTTGCACACTTTATTTTTCTTAAATAAACTATAGTAGTTTATTACTCTAAATTTTACTGTAGTTTTTCTTTTACATATTCACTTCTCTCCCATCTAATATTGTAATATTTTTTTCTGACAGTTTCTGATGATTAGCACTCCTCATTTTGATTAACAAAGTTAATTATAAATATTTTTTACTTTTTTAATAAAATTATAAACTAGCTTATTGATTTCGATTTCACTGAAGTGAATTTCTGTGTCACCACATTACTTCCTTACTTCAGACTTAGAACTTTCAATCACTACTCTGAATTTATGCTTCTTACACTACTTTAATTGGTGTTCATGTTCATATATATGTTAATTCAAATTACTGTTAAGAATATATAAATCATTATGCCCAAATTTCTATATTATGAAAAATCATAATGTGTATATTTATAGCTCTTTATATAATGTTCATGATTAATAAAACAATTTATTTGTATCTTCTGTTTCTTCCTGTGACCTAATTTTCCCATACCTTTTTACTATAATGTATGACAGACTAATAGAAAACCACGCAACCACACAAAAGTATGTATAACATAATTATTATAAGGTAGACACCATTGGAACATATTACTCAAAGAATACAACTTTGCCAGCCTCTCTAGATGCACTTGTATGTGCCCCATTACCATCAACTCCCCTTCCCTCCTACCAAATGTAACCACTATCCTGACTGTTACAGTAATCATTTTCCTTCCCTGCGACTGTTGAAGGTCTGAGCCAAGCTTTTGGTATGTAGAATTTTCCACACTATGAATTTTACCAATTGCACATTTATTGCATTTTCATTGTTCAGCATTTCTCTGTCTCTGTATCCCCTGCAAAGTGTGACATAGATCCAGAGGCTTGGTCAGACACAGGCCCAAATACTTCGGCATGACCATGGTGACACTCTGCCCTTTCATCACTAGAAACAGAATTTGGTTGTCTGTTGTAGAGCTGCTTCTCTCATCCACTGTGTAATTAATTACCCCTTGGTTCAGTTCATATATAAAAGCCAGGATAAATATTTATTTCCTTTATTTACCAGTTTTTGAAATAATGAATTGGCTCTCTATTATTTCCCAAAGGTGACCAATTAGTTTTGTTTTGTTTCTTTTTCATTTCATTAGGAACTTACGATTTAAATACTATTCATGAGCTTCAATTATTTACAAATACTAACTGAAATTCATATTTTCTTAACTTTGGCCAGTGGAAGCCTCTTAGACATGATTCCTAATTCTTCTTGTTATATCATAGTAGTTTTGATAACTTCTTTAATATCTAGTATGGTAAGATGTTCCAGGCCCACCGTGAGCATTTCCTGCCCTAAACTTGGAAACAGCCATTTTTCCAAGAAGTCCTAGTCTATGTAGTGGACAGTGGTATTTCAGGGTTATAATCTGAGTGATCTGGATGTTCCTTGTACTGGGCTAGTCATTGATTTTAGTCCTTTGCTGAGGACGGCATTAGGAAATGTGTGGCTATATGTGTGGTTTTATAGTCTTTATCTTCTTTTCCCACACAGAGTATCTTTGTTCTCAATAACACAGGAAGAATCGGAATATTCTATAATTACTCATTTATATTATCTCACATTAAAAACACAACAGTCTCTTGCCTCACGTTTCTTTCCTTGAATATCCCAAATATTTTTATCCATTTTCTTATGGCATGTAAATTGTTTGTGAAAACTATAAATACAGAAAAATGATTATTCTAAAAGTCAGGAAAAATTATGATGATAATCTAATTTTCTTCCTCTTTTAAGTCTCTATTTTCCCAAATCCCCACATTTTTTTAAATTCAATATATTTACTAGAACATTTCTTGATGTTGGTCATTCTCATTCAATATTCCAGGTATATAAAGTGATTTCTATTGTGTTTTTAACTGTGTAATTTCAGTGTATATATATTTTTCTATTTTATGAATTTTATTTTATATGTAGCTATTGTATTATGTTCTCTTACTGTTCCTTTTTCTTGATTAAAAAAAAATCAGTATGTTTGATCTTATTTGCCTCTCATAATATTTGTCAATTTCTTTTGGATCCATTTTGTCTTTTTGTTATTTAGATTTTTAATATATCTTTTAGATTTTGAAATAGTTTCAAACTTATAGAAAAATTAGAAGTGCAATACCAATAACATTATTTTTCCCTGAAACTTTGGATATATGTTTTTTACATGGTGCCCACTATCACCATATAATTTATGGTGTATTTCCTCTACAAAAGTACTTTGTACAATACAATCACAATCAACTGTCAAAATTAGGAAATTAACATTATTACTGTCTATCTTTCAGCAGATTCAGTTTTTGCCAATTATCCCTGTCAAGACTTTCTCAGATTTAACCAGACTTACAATCTAACATCTTAAACTAACACAGTTTCATGGATGCTAGCAGTATACATATGAACCTTGGGTCAAAGACAAGACATTTTTACTCACACTACAGCAAGCAACGTGAACTTGATGTTTGTGTCAAATTCTCTTGCTCCCCAATTTCCATGGAAGTGACATGGTATGGCTTAGGAGGATGCTGCCAAGGCAGTGGAAACGTACTACAGATGAAAAACTTTGAGCCTAGGAGACCTCAATATTTTTGTAATGGGCTGAAAACTATCCTCTCTAACCTTTGCCCTGGAGAGAGACATTATTCTTTTAATTAGTTATCGGGTTAGCAAACGAATTTGCTATCTGCTTCAAAGAAAAGTACCATCTCTGAAAAGGTAAAAGTACCATCTTTGAAAAGATAAAACAAAATAAATTCCGTCAGTACCTTTGTTGACAAGATGTGGAAAAAATGTGAAAGACTCATGGAAAATTGTCTGCCGACATCCCCAAAATGTATTTATTGGTTGTGTCTCTCCATTCTCCTTCAATGGACAGGAGTTTCTCGGTCATTCTTTGATTTTCGTCATCTTAACATTTTTGAAGATTACAAGTTTGGTATTCTGTAGTGTGTCCCTCAATTTGGGTGGCTTTATACTTTATCATACATAGATTCAGTTTATGAATTTTTGGTAAGAATATTATAGAAATAATGATCTATTCTTCACGTATAATATTAAGTTTGTCCCATAACTGATAATGCTGACTCATCACTTTATTAAAGTGCTATCTCCCAGATTTCTTCATTCAAAACTACTGTTTTTCTCATTTAATTTAGTAAGTATCTCATAGGAGGGTACTTTGTAAGTATCTTGCTTCTCGTCAAACACTTGCCATATGTTTTATTACCTACTAAAGATTTTTGCCTGAATTCATTATTATTTTGAGGGTAAACAACTAATGACTTTTAAATTTCATTTTCGAAATCTACATTTATTTATTGGCATTCTACTTTAAAGTTTTCTCATTTATACATCCATTTATTTCTTTATGTGAGTATGGATTCACAGATTTTGTTTAATGGATTGCAATCCCTTTCTGTCATTACTTAAATTTTCCAATATTTGGCAACTGAAAACCACTTCAAGCTGGTTGCAGTGTCTTTTGACAGTTTTACAGTCCTGACATATTATGGTGTAGGACAGTTTTTAGAAAAAAAGATCCTGGCAATAGCTGGGCTATTATTATTGGGTGTTACTATCCACAGGCACTTGCAGTGGGCCAAGATGGGAAATATAATATACTCATATATTTATTACTATATCACATTTATTAATATATTTATTCCCACAGCTACCTCTATATGTGGAAAAATATGAGTTCATACTGATAAATTGCAATTCAATATCCAATGTCATTTTGGAGAAAAAGGGGAAGGAAAAGGGAAGACAAAAGGCAAGGAGAAGGGATTCATTATCTCATTTTAATTTTGAAAATCTTCCTCATTTTTAACATTTCTCTGTAGATGGTATCTGTGATGGTCAGTCACTCTTATGTTTCTTCTAACTTATTCTTCATTTCCAATGAAAAAAATCTAATTCCTTGAGTTCTCCATCTTATTTCTGAAATTTTCAAGTTCTTATGTTTTTATAAAATATATTTTACTCTTTTTTATTATCTTTGGGAATATTTTGAAATAGTACATTATAGTTTACATTTGCTTTGTAGGCATGTTTTTCTGGAATGCTTTCATTGTTTGCAGGATATTATTGTGTACCTTTATCTCTTTTCCTCATAGTGACTTTGACGAGGATATGATTTCAATATTTTCTGCTACTCATTTTAACGTAAAATTGGTCTTCCTGGATTTTACGAATGAGATGTGATCCGGGTTAGCTTTTATAAATTTGCAGAATATTCAAGAGTTTGCAAAGTTCAAACTACTCCAGTTGCTTTGGACCTTACATTGTACCTTCCATTCATGTGCAATTTGATAGGGAGAAACTCCTCCCATTTCAATGGCTGTTGTCACATTGGCCTGATTTGTTCTCCAGTGACTTTCTGTTGGCTCTTCTGGGGTTCTCATATTTTTCTAGTTTATCAAGTAACCCTTTAATTACCTCCAGTTAATTCTGCATAGATGTTGATACCAGGCAGGTTTTTTATTGGCTGTTGGTTATTTGTCTTTATACACTTATATTTGGAGATTTATGGGGCAACCCATGTTACCAAATTTTGGTGCAAATGTTGCCCAATTATTTTTCAGGTTTGCTGTTTTATTATATTGTCTGCTTTCATGTGATTATATGGAAAGATTTAAAAATTATGTCACTAATGCCACCAACATGGTCCTAGAATCCTGTGTTAATACTTTTAAACAGTATCTTTCATAAAATGATTAAAGTTAAATGATAATTATAAATATTATTTTATAATTGTGAAGTGTTATAGGCAAAAAAAAAAAATCAGAATAAGTATTCTAAGCTTTTTGCTGTACAAGAACATTTTTCTCCATAAGAAAGTACAATTTAAAAAACAGTCTTGTTGGCCCTAAACTGAATTGCTTTCAAAATAGAATAAGTTTTATGGAAAACCAAATTTACATTTTATCATGAAGAAAACATACAAACAAATAATATTTCTATTTTTCAATAACTTCTGCTAATTATAGTGTTTGTTCATTGTATGAATTGATAAAAAATGCATGCATGAAGAAAATTTACATGTATTTACAAACAGCATTATATTGTACATATAACCTAGGTTATATGGCATATCAACCTGCCTATGAATATTTTCCCTATCAAATAAGTATACTTCTAATTGACAAATGTAGTAGCCTGGAATTAATTTTAGGTGTAGTATCAACTAGGCTGCTTATTTTATCATTTTGGAGGAGTTGAAATTTGTACATAAAGTAGATGGCAACATGCTATATGGTAAATGTTGAAAAATTGAATAAATGTAAATACATGTACAAGGATGGAATACATCATTGAGACAGCCGTTACACAGTTTTGAAAGCAGAAACTCTGTCCTGAATGATTTGATTTTTCTTGTTATTTTTAATGAGCTTTATTTAAAAGGGAATATGACTAGATACAATCACAAAGAATCCTGTGCACATTATAACAGATGTACTTAATAGATATCTATAGAACATTACATCCAAAAACAGCACTTTTTAAAGTGCACTTGGAACATTCTCCAAGATAGATAATCTGCTAGGCCACAAAACAAGTCTCAATAAATTTAAAAAGATTGAAATCATATCAAGCATATTTTCTGACCACAATGGTATGAAACTAGAAATCAATTACAGGTAAAAAACTGGAAAAAACAAACACTTGGAGACAAAACAACATACTAAAAAAACATGGGATCAACCAGAGAAATCAAAGAGGAAATCAAATAACAGCTTGAGAGGAATGAAAATATAAACTCAACTTTCCAAAATCTATAGGATGCACCCAAAGCAGTTCTAAGAGGGAAGTTTATAGCAATACAGGCCTACCAAGAAACAAGAAAAAACCTCAAATATAAACCCTAATTTTACTCCTAAAGGAATCAGAAAAAGAAGAATGAACAAAGCCCAAAGTTAGTAGAAGGAAGGAAATAATAAAAATTGGAGCAGAAATAAATGAAATATAGACCAAAAAAAAAAAAAAATAGAAAAGATCAATGAAACTAAGACCTATCTTTGAAAACTATAAGATGTTGATGAAAGAAATTGAAGACTACACAAATAAATGGAAAGATATGTTGTGTTTATGCATTGGAAGAATTAATATTGTTAAAATTTCCATACTACCCAAAGCAATCTACAGATTCAATGAAATCCCTCTCAGAATACCCATGGCATTTTTCACAGAACTAGAAAAAAATAATCCTCAAATTTGTATGGAACCAAAACAACAACAACAAAAAATCAAGTAGCCAAAGCAATTTTGAGAAAGAACAAAACTGAAGATATCATGCTCCCTGATTTCAAACTATACTGCAAAGGTAAGCAAAACAGTATAGTACTGGCACAAAAACAGACACATAGATAAATGGACCAGAATAGCAAACCCAGGAATAATCCCATGCACATATGGTCAATTAATCTACAATATAGGAGGCAACAATATACAATGGGGAAAAGATAGTCTCTTCAATAAGTGATGCTGGGAAAAGTGGACAGCTACATGTAAAAGAATGAAACTAGACCATTTTCACACACTATTTACAAAATGAAACTCAAAATGGATTAAAGCCTTAAATGTAAGACCTGAAACCATAAAAATTCTAAAAGAACACATAGGCACGAGTATGCTTTTAAAAATCGATCTTAGCAATTTTTTTTTGATCTGTCTCCTCAGGCAAGGGAAACAAAAGCAAAAATAAACAAATGGGGTCAAATAAAACTAAAAATCTTTGGCACAGTGAAGGAAGCTATCAACAAAACAAAAAGGCAACCTACTGAATAGGAGAATATATTTGCAAATTATATGTCTGATAAAGGGTTACTGCCCAAAATATACAAAGAATTCATACAACTCAATATCAAAAACACAAACAACGTGATTAAAAATGGACAGAGGACCTGAATAGGCATTTTTCCAAAGAAGATGTACAGTTGGCCAACAGTCACATGAAAAGATGTTCAGTAGCACTAATCATCAGGGAAATGCTAATCAAACCACACTGAAATTTCACCTCATACCTGTCGGAATGGATAGCATCAAAAAGATAAGAAATAACAAGTGTTGGTGAGGACGTGAACAAAAGGGAACGCTGGTATGCTGTTGGTGGGAATGTAAATTGGTACATCCACTATGGCAAACAGTATGGAGGTTCCTCAAAAAACTAAAAATAGAACTAAATATGATTGGACAAATCCTGGGTATTCATCAGAAGAAAAGAAAAACACTAACATGAAAAGATATGTGCATTCCAGTGTTCATTGTAGCATTATTTACAATAGACAAGATATAGAAGCAACCTAAGTGTCCATCAGATGAATAGATAAAGAAGCTGTGGTATTGTAATAGAATATTACTCAGCCATGAAAAGAATGAAACCGTGCCATTTACAACAAAATGGATGGACATAGAGGGTATTATGCTAAGTGAAATAAGACAGAGAAAGATAAATACTGGGTTTTCACTTATGTGTGGACTCTAGAAGACAAAACAAATGAACAAATAAAACAGAAACAGACTCACAGATATGGTGAACAATCTAGTGGTTGTCAGAGGGGAGAGGTTAGGGGATATGTAAACTAGATGAAATGGGCTAAATAACTATAAACTATAATTATAAATTAACAAGTCACAGGTATGTAATGTACAGCACAGGGAATATAGTCAATAATATTATAATAACTTTGTATGGTGCATGATCTATAAAAATATCAAATCACTATGTTGTACACCTGAAACTAATATATTAGAAGTGAACTATACTTTAAAAAAAAGAACAGAATTATAAAAAAAGAATCATGTGGTCTACAATGTTTGGAGCAGTTGTTCTTGGTGTACACACTTTTTATGTGCTTTTTAAACATACTCGGATTTTTAAGCTCCCATATACAAATAGGTATATTACAAAGTTTAATGGGCAAACTCAAGTCCTATCACATACACACACACAAATTATAGTTAAGTTTTCTCAAAGCAATCAGAAGTATATCCATTAATAGAATTCAGTAAATATCTGTTATACCAGGCAACATTCTAGGTACTAAAGATATAACATGCAGCCAAATAGATAAAAATTTCTGTCCATATGGTATTTATATTATTGTAATAATAAAAATATGTAAATTATATTGGATGTTAGAAGATGGTAAATATTTTGAAGATACCCAAAGGTAAACGAAGTGTGACAGTGGGGGTTGTTAAAATTTTACATAGGTTAGAGAAAATCTCACTGAGATGGTGACTTTTGAGCAAAGATGTAAAAAAGTTGAGTAGATGAGTCATAGAGATATTTTCAGGAAGGAGTATCAGTATGAACAGCAGAGGAAAAGGCCCCCAGCATGTGCAGTGTGCTCAAAGAACAGAAAAGAAGGCAGAGTTCAGGAGCTGAGCATAATTGGAAGGCAGGGACTGTAGAAGAGATGAGGTCAAGTGGAAAATTTGGGGGAGACCAAGATCATATAGAACCTTCTAGGCTATTGTAAAGATGAGATTTTACTCTGAGTGAGATCACAAATCATTCAAAACCTTGAGCAGAAGGATGATATAATCTCTTTTTAATTTTTAAAAGATCACTATCACAGGTGTGTTGAGAATAGAATATAGTAAAGAGAAGGTGTGAAAAGACAGGGCTATATGTGTGGAGTCCAATTGGTTAGATAGAGGGATAATCCAGGTAAAAGCTGATGATGGTTTAACCAGAGTGGTCTCAGTGGAAGTAGTGAAAAGGAGTCACATTCTTTTTTTTTTTTTTTTTTTAATATTTATTTATTTGGCAGAGCTGGGTCTTAGTTGAGACACAGGATCTTCGTTGCCACATGCAGGATCTTCGTTGCTGCATGTGGGCTCTTTGTTTTGTTTTGTTTTTTTCTTAATTTTTATTCAAGTATAATTGCTTTACAATGTTGTGTTAGTTTCTACTGTATGGCAAAGTGAATCAGCTATACGTATAAGTATATCCAAAATAGGTAACTAATGAGAACCTACTGTATAGCACAGGGAACTCTACTCAGTGCTCTGTGATGACCTAAATGGGAAGGAAATCCAAAAAAGAGGGGACATATGCATGCAGAATCTTTAGTTGTGGCATGTGAACTCTTAGCTGTGGCATGTGGGATCTAGTTCCCTGACCAGGGATCGAACCCAGGACCCCTGCATTAGGAGTGCAGGGTCTTGGCCACTGGACCACCAGGGAAGTCCTGAAAAGGAGTCAGATTCTTTATGTTGAAGATGGAACCAACAAAATTTCTTGATGGATTATATGTGGTGGTCATCTAATTTAATGTCATGGGTGTGTGGCATGTACAGTTGCACAGGGCTATAAGCTCAGAAGGACCTTATGTTTGATATAATGCTTTGTTTTGCCATCTTCAAATAATTTTATCTTTCATTGTGTTCATCTCTAGTAACAGGGGAAGGCAAGGATATGTGTATAGGTATTTGTAGATACGCAGAGATAAAAAAAATTGGGGGCTTTCTCTTCTGATTAATTCTATTTTCTCAGTAAAAAGGTGTGCAAGTTCATCTATTGAAAGTGAGAATCGGGAAGCTATTAGAGATCTAAGGAGAGAAGAATAGAAATGATTTCAGCTCTGTTGTCCACTTCATCAGAGAAGTCTTTTCCGAGTCCCTAAAATATTTATGCTTTTTAGCACCATCTTCTTTTTTCTATATAATTTTACATTTTATTTGTATGTTTTGTGTCATATTTAACTCAAGTCTGTTTCTCCCAGTGGATTGTAAACCCTATAAGGGTAGACTTTCTTATCAATCGCTATGCTTAGCAGAGTGTTTTCCACATAGTAGACACTAAATTAATAGCTGTTGGAGTTTAATTAGACACGTGTTTCTTGTGAAACTGTCATTTTGTGTGACCGAAATATCAGAAGAATTTAAAAAGATAATTGTCTCAAGCTTCTAAGTCCACTTTCTTCAGGATATCCAATTCTTTTCCCAGGTATTGTAAAGTCTAATCATTCTCATGTTCACATCTAGTTTTCTGATTCCCCCAAAGGAAACAGAAATTGTGAGGTCTCAACTACGGAAAGTATTTTGTTTCTGTCATTCTACTTCAACACAGATGAGGAAGTAAACCCCTTTTCTTGATGTTTTATCCCTGAAATCAATTGCACAGACACTTTATATATGTAGGATATCTTAATGGAATTATTGGTGAGATGGTTACAGTATTTATATCAGAGCGATGCAAACAACTATAAATAGACTAATTCACTGGCCACACTTCCATTAGAATTTTCATATTGGTCATCTATAAAGTAACAGCCTCTTACCTAGTTGTTGGCCTATTTCTATCTCCTCCTTCTGACACATCTCTCTGTTATAATCCACCACCAAATGCCAAACCTTGGCTCTCTTTGATTCCTTGTAATTTTTTTTCAAAGTCTTTCTCAATTTAAATGACTTATTAAGGTACTTTCCCCACATAAACAAATTTCTAGCACATTAGGAACTGTAGGTTCAATCTATGGAATCATTTCATCCTACTATACTAGCATGGTATAGAAAACTAAATCTTCTTCTTAATACTTTGTAAAAGTATATCAGTTTCTTATATCCCCACTTATATTTCAAAAATATAATCTGAAAGAAGATACTAAAATGCCAACAGAATTAGCATTTTCTGTCTGTTTTCTATTCAAGTGTTCAAATTAATTAGAGATTCATTCCATACTTCATTTAAACATGTTATTCATTCTTATAGATATCCAGAAAGGATTTGAATTGTCCTGGGAATCACTCTGCCACATCCTAGATACATGCTCCATGAAGAAATTGCATCTTTTTTCCAGAAGGAGCCTTTAAACACACATGCCTATACTTTAATGCTATTTTAGTTTTAATTTTAGCATTCTCTTTGTGGAGCTGCTGCTACACATTGGTGGAATCTAGTCACTTTTCCGATGAAGCCAGTGGCTGTGGGCAAATTCTACCTACTGCATAATATGAGTTTTGCTTCTCTGTTCCTTGGTGTCATGTACTTCTTCATTTTATGACATAAGCTTTGTTATGTTGTTTTTAATTTTCTTTTGGTCATTTAAAAATTTTTCCAGCTTGGATTATTTTTTCAAATGCCCTAAGAACTCATCATCCTTTCTAATAAGATGAAAGGTGAAGAGGTATTTCTTAAAACCTTTAACATTTTCCACTAAAAGAAAAGTCAGTTTGCATTTAAAGCACACTTAACTGGTATTTGCCTCAGGTAGGAATATATACATAGCACTAACTTTAAGTTTATTGGAACATTTCCCTCAGTATCTCTACCCAGTACTTCATGGGGGAAACTACAGTCTTTTGTTAATCTCCCTAGAATGGCTTCTGATAATAACTTTGGAGATTGTTCACAGGTTCACACTGCTATTTTTGAGCTGGTTTGATTTTGTTTCTTTTCATCCTTTCTTTCAGTAGAACCTAACATACCAATTTAATGGTGAATGTTGATAATAAGGTTTCAACTATTTAATATACACAATCTCAAATGCATAGAACCCAACAATCTCTTATGTCTTCTGAAAACAATGCATCAATATTTGAAGAAAACTTATTAAAACTGAATTTCTACTTAATACTAGAAGAAACCAAAATATGTTATTCTAAATTCACAAGCTTTGCTAAATATGGAAACAACATGTTTCTATATTAATCATACCACCTGCTATATTTCCAAGGGAGATTCCATTCACTCTTTTTTAATACAATTCTGTATATAAAGAATAAATGTGCCAGAAAAAAAGGTTGGAAAGTAAACAACAGCAGGTTACCTTTGAAATATAATACTTGAAAATTTAGTCATGAAACTTTCAGTGACCTTAATGATGATGGTGGAACTAAACCTCCCTCTGCTTTACTAAATCTACCTTTATGTATAAGTACATAGTCAAGACTAAAAAATCTGACCTTAACTGACTCCATTATGCTGGGATGTTGCAGGAGAAGTGATGTGATATGTATCCTTTATTGTAACTCCATGTAATACTGTGTCTTCCACTGTCATAAAGTGATTCTTCCAGAAGCAGTGTATGTGTATGTGTGTTTGTGTGTGTGTGTGTGTGTGTGTGTATGTGTGAGAGAGAGAGAGAAAACCAGTGTGAACAGCTACAGATTATCTCAAGATAGCATAATATATATCTTCTGACCAGTAGATTACATGTGGCAGCATGCACTGAGGAGGGAGAAAGACAGTGCTCCTTTGTAATGATGCTGGAGCAAAACAAATATCTACAACCAGAACTGAAACAGGAAGCTACTCCTTTAACAAGGGGAAAATACTATTCCATTAATCAACCTACTTATTTTTAATTTAGTGTACTCTACTTCCTTTTATCTCTAATCCCAGTTAATATACTTACCTGCTATGGCAGCATGTATATATTTAATTTTTTAAAAAATCTGTGCCTCTTTATGATTTTCTCTCAACCTTTCTTTTATAATCTACCCTTAAATGGTCAAAGCCGGTTTGGAGGACATACAGAAATATGGACTGGCTTTTTCTGACAGATTGAAGAAGTAGTTACATGCTTTATATGTACATCAATTGTGGTACTTGTGGATAGAACAAGGTATTTTAACTTGTAAAGAGTTTGCTTGATCAGCCTTACTCCTATTTTCCTTCCATCTGTGTTTTTTCCACCTCCTAAAGAAAGCTCTCCTTAGACTACCAGGGGGGACTGTATGCATGGTAGCCCATTTGTACCTTGAATTTGACAAAGAGTTCTGTCTAGTAGAGGCAAAGGAAATAACTTAACAAACTAGAATTTGGTTATTGGAACACAAAGAGAATGAGGAGACAGGAATAAAATAACCAGAGGTATTTCATAGATGCCACTGGAGGAAAATATTGCTAGAATATCCTTGGTTTCTGTTCCAGTTCATAGATATACTAAAACAATTTACTTTTTCATGGAAGACTGAGTGCATCTGTGGTGATTACAACATAAAGGGCCTAAGTAGCATGCCCTTGTTTCTATAAATGTGACAGTGGAAGCAACCGGCAAATCCTTGATTCAATTTTGGAATGATTATAAAATCTAGGTTAGATTCAAAATAAATGGAAAAATAAAATTAGTAGGTTAAGATGCTCAAGTTTGGTGAAGTTATGGTTTAAAGTGATAACTGTATTTATTTTTGCTAAACTTTGTACAATTGACCATTAAAAAGATTAAAATGTTTAATTCGGCTTTTCATCTTACCATTAAATTTTTGTGCTAAGATTTTCCATTTATTTAATAATATTCTTTTACACTGGTTTAAATACCAGTTCATTAAAATATCTGTAGTACTTATGGTTTTCAATTACTGTATAGCAAAATATCTTCTTAGGAAAATTTCCACCACTGGCAGGAATACTAGATACCACTGAATTCAAGCAAAATTGCCATTGAAAACTCCAGGATAATGTGACTCTATATTTTTGTTTGGAACACTATATTTTTAACCTTCTATGGACTGATAAAGTTTGCTGTATATATATAAATAAAGAAAAATAAGCCACCACTAGCAAATAACATAGACAAAATGAAACAAAAAATGACAAAGGAAAATGTTTACAGCACATTATCTTAGACATTAATTAAAGGGTCCTCTCTCTACCATAAAAAGATCACCTGCAAAATAACAGCGACTTTCTAACAAAATGGGAAAATGAACAAAAATTTAAAAATGAAAAAGACATTTAAAGATATGGAGAGATGTCCAATCTCATTCATTAAAAGAGAAATATAAACTATAACTACATTGAAATACCATTTTCACCTCTAAAATTAGCAAAAGTTCAAAAGCTTGATAACTCGGACTATTGGCAATGATGCATAAAATCTATCAACATTCATTCACTGCTAGTAGAGGGTAAATTGGCACAACCCACATGGAAAGCAAGTTGGAAGCCTCTATCAAAAGTACAAATGTACTTTTGACCCAGAAATCTTAAGAATTTGTCCTACAAATTGTAATCACTGTATAGAAAAATGACCTGCAAAATTTTATTCACTTATAGTGTTGTTTGTTATAGCACAAAATTGGAGTAGTATCTAAAAGCCAACCTATAGAGGAATTGGTAAATAATTTTTTTGGTTATTCATACAATGGAATGCTATTTAGCTGTTAATAAATGTAAAAAGTCATTTGTGTTCTGATATGAAGAAATCTCTGAGATATATTATTACATGAGAAAAAGGAAGATCCAGAACAGTGTGTCCAGTGAACTGTGTAAAAGAGAAGTGAAAAAAAGCCCAAATTGTATATGCATGTATATGCATAAAACTATTTGGAAGAATAAATAAGAAGTTAAAATTATATATGAAGAGAAATAAAATTAGAGGGACATTTACAACTAGGTCATCAGGGGACATTTCCATTTTCATCAGATTCTTATGCCAGTAGTAGACACTTGACAAAATATGTAGATGGAGGAAACTATAGAGTGGATATGTTCATTCATTCATTTAACAAATGTTTAGGGAGGATTTGTTATATGCTGAGCACTGGCATAGACATTAAGAATATAAAGATAAATCAGACAAATTTTGTCCTCTAGAAGCTCACAATCTAAGGTTGGAAATGGGGAAGACCAACCATGTTATTATAATTCATTGTTGCCAGTTAAGATATCAATATGCACAAAGTGATATGAGCACTTTGGAATATGGAAGAATAATTTTCTGAATTAGTCATCTGAATTCAAATGCCTCCTGTATGGTATTTTTTTTTAATGAAACTTTATTTAAAAAGCAGCATCTACTTGGTTCCTAATATAGTACTTGGGACAAAATTTAATAAAATTGTGTTTGTTTTGTTTTTATCCTCCCAAAGTATAAATGCCTGTTGAATAACAGATTTAATTTTATTTAAAGAAACTACTAAACTTTGTGGTAGGCTGTGAAGAAAGAAAACAGAAAGAAAATTAGCAGTATGATGACCAAATAAATTCTTTAGTTAACCTGAAAAGAAAAAGTCTCTTAAGAGCTTTTAATTTTTCCTTTGACTCTCCAGTCAAATATAGAAGTATATTTATAAAGAATACTACTCAGCCTCTTAAGAGAAAATTTTCTCAAAATATACTGCAAACCACTGTCAAATTCAGAACTACTCTGTATCCTAAGGAGAATGACTGCAAATATGAAGCATTTTGCTTCATAGTCTTCATATTAGTTTGTATTTTTATGCTAATTTTTTATTGGCCAACTAGGTAGATTAGGAAGAGAATATTCTCATTTTTCTTGTTAAGTATCCATCAAAATTGTTAGCACTGTTCTGTGTCTAGTTAATAAATGTGATGATGGAGTTAAAACTGTGCTATGATTCTCTGAAAGGGAGAAATAATCCTTCATCTCTTGGACTGCCATTCTCAGTATGTATTGTCAGCTGTTAGAAAATCACATCACATAAAGAGGCCAGAGACTTTTAGATCATGTTGTCAGTTGTTATGCTCAGCCAACAGAAAACATAAACTCTATTTTACATGGAAGAGCTAGACCAATGAATACTTTGCCCTCTTGATTTTCATGGGAAACAGCTTCTCAAAAAGTCTTCTTGAGATTAAGCTGTTCTGATTTTTTTTTTTTTTGAGAACAGGTAATAATCTATTTGAATACGTTGGTAGTAAAATCCATAGTTGGAACATAAGTCAGTCATTAGAGTTGGCAATTCATGAGTATCAGCTAAAAACAACTGACACAGATTGCATGTTTGCTTGTCCACAAAATGTTTGTGTGCCCCCAATATGATGATATTTTGAGGCTGGTCTTTAGAAGGTAATGAAATCATGAGGGTGGCTTCTGAATGGGATTAGTGCTTTTAAAAAGAGACCCCAGAGAGGGCAGACAGCAGAAGCAAGAACTAGAATTCTGCAGCCTGTGGAACGAAAACCACATTCATAGAAAGATACACAAAAAGAAAAGGCAGAGGACTATGTACCAGATTAAGGAACTAGATAAAACCCCAGAAAAACAACTAAATGAAGTGGAGGTAGGCAACCTTCCAGAAAAAGAATTCAGAATAATGATAGTGAAGATGATCCAGGACCTCAGAAAAAGAATGGAGACAAAGATTGAGAAGATGCAAGAAATGTTTAACAAAGACCTAGAAGAATTAAAGAACAAACAAACAGAGATGAACAATACAATAACTGAAATGAAAAATACATGAGAAGGAATCAATAGCAGAATAACTGAGGCAGAAGAACGAATAAATGAACTGGAAGACAGAAGGGTGGTATTATTGCCACAAACAGAATAAAGAAAAAAGAATGAAAAGAAATGAAGACAGACTAAGAGACATTAAACGCACCAACATTCGCATAATAGGGGTCCCAGAAGGAGAAGAGAGACAGAAAGGACCCGAGAAAATATTTGAAGAGATTATAGTTGAAAACTTCCCTAACATTGGAAAGGAAATAGCCACCCGAGTCCAGGAAGCGCAGAGAGTCCCAGGCAGAATAAACCCAAGGAGAAACATGCCGAGACACATACTAATCAAATTGACAAAAATTAAAGACAAAGAAAAATTATTAAAAGCAACAAGGAAAAAACGACAAATAACATACAAGGGAACTCCCATAAGATTAAACAGCTGATATCTCAGAAGAAACTCTACAAGCCAGAAGGGAGTGGCACGATATATTTAAAGTGATGAAAGGAAAGAACCTACAACCAAGGCTACTCTACCTGGCAAGGATCTTATTCAGATTTGATGGAGAAATCAAAAGCTTTACAGACAAGCAAAAGCTAAGAGAATTCAGCACCACCAAACCAGCTCTACAACAAATGCTAAAGGAACGTCTCTAAATGGGAAACACAAGAGAAGAAAAAGACCTACAAAAACAAAGCCAAACAATTAAGAAAATGGTAATATGAACATACATATCGATAATTACCTTAAATGTGAATGGATTACATTTTCCAACCAAAAGACACAGGCTCACTGAATGGATACAAACACAAAACCAATATATTTGCTGTCTACAAGAAACCCACTTCAGACCTAGGGACACATACAGACTGAAAGTGAGGGGATGGAAAAAGATATTCCATGCAAATGGAAATCAAAAGAAAGCTGGAGTAGCAATTCTCATATCAGACAAAATAGACTTTAAAATAAAGAATCTTACAAGAGACAAAGAAGGACACTACATAATGATCAAGGGATCAATCCAAGAAGAAGATATAACAATTATAAATATGTATGCACCCAACATAGGAGCACCTCAATACATAAGGCAAATGCTAACAGCTAAAAGAGGAAATAGACAGTAGCACAATAATAGTGGGGGACTTTCACACCTCTCTTACACCAATGGACAGATCATCCAAACAGAAAATTAATAAGGAAACACAAGCTTTAAATGACACAATAAACCAGATAGATTTAATTGACATTTATAGGACATTCCATCCAAAAACAGCAGATTACACTTTCTTCTCAAGTGCACATGGACCATTCTCCAGGATAGATCACATCTTGTGTCACAAATCAAGCCTTGGTAAATTTAACAAAATTGAAATCATATCAGGCATCTTTTCTGACCACAGCACTATGAGATTAGAAATAAATTACAGAGAAAAAAATGTAAAAAACACAAATACATGGAGGCTAAAAAATAACGTTACTAAATAACCAAAAGATCACTGAAGAAATCAAAGAGGCAATCAAAATATACCTAGAGACAAATGACAATGAAAACACGACGATCCAAAACCTATGGGATGCAGCAAAAGCAGTTCTAAGAGGGAAGTTTATAGCAATACAATCCTACTTCAAGAAACAAGAAAAATCTAAAATAAACAATCTAACCTTGCACCTAAAGAAACTAGAGAAAGAAGAACAAACAAAACCCAAAGTTAGCAGAAGGAAAGAAATCATAAAGATCAGATCAGAAGTAAATGAAGAAGAAATGAAAGAAACAATAGCATGATCAATATAACTAAAAGCTGGTTCTTTGAGAATATAAACAAAATTGATAAACCTTTAGCCAGACTCATCAAGAAAAAGAGGTAGAGGACTCACACCAATAAAATTAGAAATGAAAAAGAAGTTAGAACAGCCACTGCAGAAACACAAAGCATCATAAGAGACTACTACAAGCAAGTCTATGCCAAGAAAATGGACAACTTGGAAGAAATGGACAAATTCTTAGAAAGGTATAAACAACCCAAGACTGAACCAGGCAGAAATAGAAAATATGAACAGACCAATCACAAGTAATGAAACTGAAACTGTGATTAAAAATCTTCCAACAAACAGAAGTCTTGGATCAGATGGCTTCACAGGTGAATTCTATAAAACATTTAGAGAAGAGCTAACACCCATCCTTCTCAAACTCTTCCAAAAAATTGCAGAGGAAGGAACACTCCCAAACTCATTCTAGGAGGCCACCATTACCCTGATACGAAAACCAGACAGAGATACTACAAAAAAAGAAAATTACAGGCCAATATCACTGATGAATATAGATGCAAAAACCCTCAACAAAATGCTAGCAAACAGAATCAAACAACACATTGAACGGATCATACACCATGATCAAGTGGGATTTATCCCAGGGCTGCAGGCATTCTTCAATATACGCAAATCAGTCAGTGTGATACACCATATTAACAAATTGAAGAATAAATACCATACGATCATCTCAATAGATGCAGAAAAAGCTTTTGACAAAATCCAACACCAATTTATGATAAAAACTCTCCAGAAAGTGGGCATAGAGGGAACCTACCTCAACATAATAAAGGCCATATATGACAAACCCACAGCAAACATCATTCTCAATGGTGAAAAATTGAAAGCATTTCCTCCAAGATCAGGAAGAAGACAAGGATGTCCACTCTCACCACTGTTATCCAACGTAGTTTTGGAAGTCCTATCCACGGCAGTCAGAGAAGAAAAAGAAATAAAGGAATACAAATTGGAAAAGAAGAAGTAAAACTGTCACTTTGCCAATGACATGATACGATACATAGAAAATCCTAAAGAAGCCACCAGAAAACTACTAGAGCTAATCCATGAATTTGGTAACGTTGCAGGATACAAAATTTATTCACAGAAATGTCTTGCATTCCTATACACTAATAACAAAAGATCAGAAAGAGAAATTAAGGAAACAATCCCATTCACCATTGCAACAAGAAGAGTAAAACACCTAGGAGTAAACCTACCTAAGACAGTAAAAGACCTGTACTTAGAAAACTATAAGACACTGATGAAAGAAATAAAAAATGACACAAACAGATGGAGAGATATATCATGTTCTTGGAATGGAAGAATCAATATTTTAAAAATGACTATACTACTCAAAGCAATCTACAGATTCAGTGCAATCCCTATCGTTTTACCAATGGCATTTTTTAGAGAACTAGAACAAAAATACCTTATAATTTGTATGGAGACACAAAAGACACCGAATAGCCAAAGCAATCTTGAGGGAAAAAATTGGAGCTGGAGGAATCAGACTCCCTGACTTCAGACTATACTACAGAGCTACAGTAATCAAGACAATATGGTACTTGCACAAAAACAGAGATATAGATCAATGGAACAGGATAGAAAGCCCAGAGATAAACCCACATACCTATGGTCAACAAATCTATGACAAAAGAGGCAAGGATATACAATGGAGAAAAGACAGTTTCTTCAATAAGTGGTGCTGGGAAAACTGGACAGCTACATGTAAAAGAATGAAATTAGAACACTCCCTAACACCATACACAAAAATAAACTGAATATGGATTAAAGACCTAAATGTAAGACCAGACACTATAAAACTCTTAGAGGAAAACATAGGAAGAACACTCTGACATAAATGACAGCAAGATCTTTTTTGACCCACCTCCTAGAGTAATGGAAATAAAAACAAAAATAAACAAATGGGACCTAATGAAACTTAAAAGCTTTTGCACAGCAAAGGAAACTATAAACAAAAAGACAACCCTCAGAATGGGAGAAAATATTTGCAAACGAATCAGCGGACAGAGGATTAATCTCCAAAATATATAAACAGCTCATGCAGCTCAATATTAAAAAAACAAACAACCCAATCAAAAAATGGGCAGAAGACCTAAATAGACATCTCTCCAAAGAATACATACAGATGGCCAAGAATCACATGAAAAGCTGCTCAACATCACTAATTACTAGAGAAATTCAAATCAAAACTACAGTGAGGTATCACCTCACACTGCTTAGAATGGACATCATCAGAAAATCTACAAGCAATAACTACTGGAGAGGGTGTGGAGAAATGGGAATCCTCTTGCACTGTTGGTGGGAATGTAAATTGATACAGCCACTGTGGAGAACATTATGGAGGTTCCTTAAAAAACTAAAAATAGAATTACCATATGACCCAACAATCCCACTGCTGGGCATATACCCAGAGAAAACCATAATTCAAAAAGACATGCTCCCCAATGTTCATTGCAGCACTGTTTACAATAGCCAGGTCATGGAAGCGACCTAAATGTCCATCGACAGATGAATGAATAAAGAAGATGTGGTACATATATACAGTGGAGTATTACTCAGCCATAAAAAGGAAGGAAATTGGGTCATTTGTAGAGATGTGGATGGACCTAGAGACTGTCATACAGAGTGAAGTAAGTCAGAAAGAGAAAAACAAATATCATATATTAACGCATATGTGTGGAATATGGGAAAATGGTACAGATGAACCAGTTTGCAAGGCAGAAATAGAGACATAGATGTAGAGAACAAATGTATGGACTCCAAGGGGGGAAGATGGGGTGGGTAAAAAAAAAAGAGACCCCAGAGAACTTCCTTGTCCCCTTCTGCCATGTTAGTATACAGCAAGAAGTTGGCCATCTGTGAACCAGGAAGCAGGCTCTCACCAGATCCTGAATCTGCTGGTACCTAATCTTAAACTTCCCCACCTTCAGAGCTGTGAGAAATAAATTTCTGTTGTTTATAAGCCACCCAGTCTCTGGGATTCTGTGATAATATACCAGATAGACTAACAGTCTTACAAGAAGAATCTTGAAGGCTCTGCACATGTCCATTTTATCAGAGATTTATATTATGCCTTATGGTACATGTTAAAATACTGGCAATACCTCAAAGGCAATTCATTATTATATCTGACACTCATTCTACTGTCAGTACCTACCAGCTTATATGGTCATCTCTTTTTCACACTTTGACTTGATTTTATTCTCTATCAGTTCTGCTTCTTAGTGGTAAGTGGCATCTTAACCATTTCTTAAGGTGTACAGAATTGCAGTAAGTAATATTTTTATATTTGGCAAAATTACAAGCAGAAAGGAAAATTACAGAATACAATTCTATGAAAATCTTCAGTTGCAGCATAGTGTAGTGAGTTTTTGCTTTTTTGACTACCCAGTATCCACTTACTCTGTCTTGGTAAGAACACCCTGGCTTCCTTTGGAATTCACATCTGTTCTTTTGGCCTTTGTGTTTAGTTATATTCATAGCACTTCCTTGGTAAGCATCAGTCAATCAATCAGTCAATCAATCATCTCCATTCTAAAGTGTCCTATATTGTTCAAAGTATTTTACAATTTATAGTGGGAGTCAGACATAAGTAGGTTATATGCAAATTATGTAAACTGTGGGAGCATAGAGGAAGGAAGTGTTATTTTACCATAGGGGGATGGAAGAGATTATCATTCAGAATTCATTGGAAACCATCTCCCTGTTGCTTTGGTATAGAGTATGTTATTTCTTCAGTAATGTCCTACTTCCCAGTCTATAACTTTGTGGGTAGTGATGATACCAGTGGCCAATCTCCACATTCCAATATTCAATCATTCACTTCTTACAAAGTTGAGAGGAAATTTGTCTAGTCTTGTTCTTATCCTTGGATCAGGAAAAAAAGAAGTTGCCTTAAAAATCTTGCATGTCTGTATTTTATTGGTAAAATTGATTGATATCCAGAATCTTCATTGCACACTCTTTTGGGAAATTCACTTTTTAGCTTTCAGAACTTTATGATTCAGGAAGACATATTTGAAGTAGGTGGGCATGAAAGCTGAGTGCAGGTCAATCATAACTGACACAGGGAAGTATTGAAAACATCTACATCTGGTGTATTTGACCACAAATTCAGCATAGATCTTTAAATTTTGAAATCATGTTGCTTTGACCACAGCATCACCCTAGACTTGAAGAAGAGAGATTAGAGGAGGAAACCATATGTCCAAAGTGGGTGAAGAGCTTCATCTCACTGTGTATGGCTCGTCTTGAATCCTGAGAATTTTTATTTCCTGAACATGTGTTCTTTGTTTCCCTATTTCCAAATAGAATTATATTTTAATGGTTTTTCTATCTGGTTATGCTTATTAGTGCTTTGCAATATCTTTTATCAGAACAGTATTTCCACAGGATCTTAATATGTGCTCTGTGAGATAAAAGGTCCTGTGTTCAAGTAAATTTAGGGCATCTTATGTCTATATCCAAGAATTATTTCCCTCCTCAGATTTCTCCACAATTTAATCCATCTCTAGCTGCTGCTTATCCAGTTACCTAAGGGTAAAAATGTCAAAACTATTTTATAAGGACACTTTTCTTATTCCTTTTATATTGCTTTCACTATAGCCAGCACGTTTTGATAAAATGCATCCATCCCCAGCACACAAGTGATTAGTGAGACTTCAAGAGTCCTTTGAACACCTCTGCTAGTTTTAGACTTGACTCATATATATATATATTTTTTTCATGTGTGTGGAAAAGAGCCCACCTCTAATTGCCTAGGTGATATATTCTGTGCCAAGGTGGATGCTTGTATATAAACTTAATATTTTTGTTAGGTTATTAAAATAAGGTAATAAATATCCTTAGGGCATGTCATAGAGTTTTGTTTTTTGGAAAAAAAAATTTTAAGTGTGAATTATGTAAACATTTTTATTTTAAGTAGGTAAAAAAAAAATTAGAGAAAATGACCCCCAAATCATAGTAGTATCAGGAGATGATGTTCCAGGGATTTCTCCATTACCATGCAGACCAGGCCTTCTGAGCTAATAACATGTTTGGTAAGCAAACATGCTTTGCGAGCTGGAGATAATATATCCTAGAAAGATTTGGAGATTGAAAACTCTTCTCTTCTAACACATTTGCTTGTACTGCAGGATAATAACCTAGAAACTCCTTACCCTCTCCCTAGGAAGAGAATTCCTTAATGAATAAGATCTCTTTCTCTGGAGGAAGGGATAGGCAGCTGTACTAGCAGTCCCATATAAAACTAATCTGCCAGTTTTGTGTTTCCTTTCCTGTAGTGCAACCCCCTGCATGCACAGGTAAACAACTGACTCTCATCCTATGGCACTTTAGAAATTGGGGGTAATGGCTTCACCTGCTGATTTTGCTGAGAGTAAAATTCTCTGGCTCAGGGGTCTTGTGTTTTGTTAATATAAGTACATGAAATTGTAGCAGGCTAATTTGCTAGCTTACAAGCAGGGTAAAATCTTAGACCCTTTGTAGAGTCTGTGTTATCGGAATACTTCAAAGGTCTGTTTGGTGCTCATGCCTCTTTCTCACTGTGGATGAGCTGGGGCATTCTCTATAGCGTCCTCACTCAAGTAGATAATAAATAGTATGGTATAGAGCTTAGCCCCCAGGAATGATAGTCACTTTCACTCTCATTTTATTGGTCAAAGTAGGGCAGAGAAGGTAGTCAGAAAGGTAGGTAGTCCGGAAAATTTAGTGAACAGAACTAATGTTTACTACAGATAATTAATTGACTAAGGGGATAGATTTTATTGAAGGTCTTTGGGCAAAATAAGATGTAACGTATTGGGAAAATGTGAGGTCCTCCTTTTGGAATCAATTAAGTAAATTCGTAAGTTCAGAGTGAAAGAGTCATAGTTTAGCAGCAAAGAATCAGGATTTTTATTCCTTCTTCAGTATTCAAAATGAGGATGCCATTTCCAAAAGTGAAGATGACATTTAATATTTAAGTAACAATAGAACATTTATAATAAAGGAGCCACCTCTCAGAATGGTTGTGAACCAAAAGATAAGAAATAACAAGTGTTGTCAAGGATGTGAAGAAAAGGAAACCCTAGTACACTGCTGATGGGACTATAAATTGGTACACCACTATGGAAAACAGAAGATAGCGAGATTCCTCAGAAAATTAAAAATAAACTACTGTAGGTTCCAACAATTCCACTCCTGGGTGTTTATCCAAAGAAAATGAAAATACTAATTCAAAAAGATATATGATCCGCAGTGTTCATAGTAGCATTATTTACAATAGCCAAGATATGGATAAGTGCCCATCAAGAGATGAATGGATAAAGAAGATGTGGTGGTTTATATATACAATGGAATATAATTCAACCATAAAAAGAATGAACTTTTGCCATTTGCAACAACATGGAGGTATCCGGAGGATATTATACTTAGTGAAATTAGTCAGAGAAAGATAAATACTGTTATGTTTTCACTTTTATGTAGAATCTAAAATACAAAACAAAACAAAAGGACAAATATAACAAAACAGAAGCACATTAACAGATACAGAGAACAAACTGGTGGTTACCAAAGGGGAAGGCTTGGTGAGATGGGCAAGGCAGGTGAAGGGGATTAAGAGGTACAAACTGCCAGTTATTAAATAAATAAGTCAGGGATGTAATGTACAGTACAGGGAATGTAGTCAATATTTTATAATAACTTTATAATAACTCTATAAAAATATTAAATCACTATGTTGTACACCTGAAACTAATATAATATTGTGAGTTCACTATACTTCAATAAATTAAAAATATAAAAATAAAAAGGAGCCACATTTATCCAACTATGCCAGAAGCATCTATTTCTGTTCTAAACACCACAAATTAAGAGGGCCTGAGGTATACCAGAGCTTGATGAAGAAATTCTAAATAGTTTAACACACATATATATAGTACTCACTCTATACTGTTTTATACTTAATACTGTTCTAAGCATTTTGCAAATGATAACAACCCTAAGATGTAGGCATTTTCATTATCTCTATTTTACAGAAGATTTAACTGAGGCACAGGTAAGTTATCCTGTTGCCTTAGACCACACAGCTAATGAGTGGAGAGATCCCCAGATTTTAATCAAGGAAATATGGCCCCAGAGTCTGTGCTCTTAAATAACCTACAATACTATAAGGATGTCTCTTGCTTCACTTGAAAATAAAATAATTTTTGGTACTTATTTGCAATATTCAAATACTGGGCCAGTGACTTGTAGAAGAAAGTCTATCTTGATTCAGTATGTCACTAGGGATCAAATTGAAGACCATGGGTGGAGGCATATTTGGGCTCAAAATATAAATAAATCTTCTAAGTCAGATGATTATAAAATTTTATATAGAAGGTAGTGATTTATATATCAGAGCAGTTGTCATGCTCACGCTGAATTACCACTGATTCTACAGACAGAATTAGCATGGTTACTGATATTAATTAACATGAATTCTCATTTAGAAAGAAGTAAATGTCTAATTGGTCTTGGTTGAGATATAGACCATCTCCCCTATTTTATTCCTCCCTTTACACACACACCATGTAGTAAAGTCCAGGTTGTTTATGTGTTCAGTATGTTCATGTTCATCGATTTACTCTTCTCTTCCATGAAGGTTAATTTTGTGATTCTGTAAGAAAAATTCCATCCATTAACTGTTTTCCTAGTAAACTTAGCCCTGTACTCAACATATAGGCCTGGATTAAAAATGCTTTTCTTTTCTTTTCCCCTTTTTTGTTTCTGTAACTACAGAGTGTTATTCTGAACAGCTTCTCAAACTTTGGTAACAGTGCTCTAAAGCACAGGAATTTTCTTCAAAAGCAGAGCCTGGAAAGGATCTATAGCTATAATTTATCAATTAGACAGACACTGGCAAAGAACCAGTCAGAGGTTTTAGGGAGAACTCTGTATGTAAAAATTGGATTGGAAAGGAATTGAAATACTAAAACACAGAAAATCGTGTACATAAAGTTCAAATCTACATGCTATAGTTGAAATTTTAAGAACTTTGACTGACAATTATATAATTTTTCTGAATATAGATTTTAAAAAGTATGAAGACATAAGTGACCTTTTTAAAGCAATTTGTAAAATTAACTGTGAACTAGCTCTTCTGTTCTCTGCCACGAGAAAGCTCCCTTGCCACACACAAAATTGCAGTGGCTAAAAAGATTAAATAAAATTCGTAAAATGCTTTAGTTTGAATTCTTAATGATATCATACTCAAAAGCACGAACTTGACTCATGCACCATTCTCTTACCAAACTTTCTTTTACATCACATTCACTTTCCATTATAACTGAATTCCATCCCTTGAAATAGTCAAAGTTTTCAACTAAACTGTGTAGGCAGATTCCATTTTACCCAAAGGAAATCTTGCAAAACACTATTTGGAACTCTCTGCTCACAGAAAACATAAAGACAAGTCTCTCATTGGGCTATATATGTTTCTCTTGCTAGAAAAGACACAATTTTTAAAGATTGTATTGTTTATTTTAATCAGAAAAATAAACAAATAACATTGCAGGTTTATGGTTTATATCAACCACAAAGAAATGTGCTTGGTATCATTTATAGCCTAGGGTCTCTGCCTATGTTACAGTCAGAGTCTTTGTAGGAAATATATGGAATGCTCACAGTAATTGAGAAAAGTTTCATAGACGTACTTTTTAAAGAGGTCAGGATCTGGTAAAGGAAGAAAACTGTAGAAGGTTTAATATCTTGGGGATAGCAATAGCAGAGCACTTTTACTAACTTCAGTACGGAAGGCATGGGGAAGGGAGCATATATGAGAACCTAGGGTGTAAATGTCACCCAAGAGCTGGTGCTTCATAAAGTGATTCATTCAGTCTATGGGGGAATATTTACTTGACCTTCACCTATTTCTGCCCTGCAATGTACTGCTTGTGATGTCCATATATTTTCACACATTTTGTTTGTTTTTTAGGTTCAGTGTTTGTTTGTTTGTTCATTTTTTTCCAGGCAGGAGATTAAATCCCTTCCCTACTACTCAATCTTGTCTGGAAGTAGAAGTTCTGTTAGATTCCCTTTTAATCTCTGATTTGGGTGTATGATTTTTTTTTCCTTTTGTAAAAATATGAAGTGTTTCAAACGTGATTAAAACTACAAATAATACTAAGAAAATACTCCAGTTTCCTCCGCCTGGCATTAACAAATCACAATTTTCTTTCACAATTGGTACATTTATTTTGAAAATAAATTATAATAATACAGACTAATAGTTGATGAACAGGGTTTTCACAAAAGTAATATTCAAATGCCCAATAAGCACATTAAAAAGTGCTCGTTTTCTTTACTCATCAGGGAAATACAACTTAAAGCTACAATGTGATACCATTAAGCACCTCTCAGTTAAAATTTAAAAGATTGATAATACCAAGTGCTGGAGAGGATGTGGAAAAAGTGGAAATCTAATGGTCTGCTATTGGGGAATAAATTACAACAATGATTAAGGTAGTAGTATGTACAAAGTCTCAACACAAATAAACCCTATGATGAGAAAATTCACTGCCATAGATAGATAGATAGATAGATAGATAGATAGATAGATAGACAGATAGATAGATGAAGCCAAAAGAAATGTGAATGTATGTTCACCAAAAGATATGTACATGAATATTCCTAGGAGCACTATTCACAATAGACATTGACTGGAATCAACATAAATATCCATTGACAATGCAGTTATTAAATGAATGAATAAATAAATACATATGTAAAAAACTCCAACAGATTGAAATCCTTTAAAGTATGAGCATTAACAAAATATTGCTATCAGACACTAAAAATAAACCTTCTAAACATAAATAAACTTTAGTGAAAGAAGCCAGACACAATAGAGCACATACTTTATGATTCCATTTAGGTAAAGTTCAACACCAGGCAAAATAAACCTATGGTTAGTCAGGAGAATGGTTGACGTTTATCTTGAGAGAATTTTGAAGACACTATTTCATAGCCTTCTATATTCCTATATTGCTATTGAAATAGCTGTTAATAGGGAACAGATGAGAGGACTTTTGAATATTGTTAATGTTCTATATCCATATCTGGGTGATGATAACATAGATGAATTGTTTACGTAAATTTATTGAGTTGGACACTTAGGATTTATCTTCTTAGGGTATGTTTTACTTCATATACTAAAAATTATAATCACATATAATTGATAAAGTTAAAAACTCATATTTCTTCCTCCTTCCATATATAGCTACTGTTCTGAATTTGGAGATTGTGATTTCCATAAAGATTTTTATACTCTTGGTATATATTGACAAACAGGTATAGATCTAAAAGTAATATGTAGTGCTTTTTGGATTTTTTAAAGCATTTTATATAAAATAAAACTGTATGTGCAATTTTAAAATGTTTTATTCAGTACATTTTGAAATGTTTTCATATACATATATTTGTGTATTTTTTATTCATTTTAATTACTGTATGGTTTTTCATTGGTGAAATATACCTAATGTATTTATCTCTTTTCTTCTTATAGATATTTAGGTCATTTAGAATGTTTCCTTACTATTATGATATTGCATTGCACATTCTTGAACATGAGTATCCATGGATATCCCATAGTAAAGATACTTAGAAATCCTGGGTCATAGGCTACCACATTTTAAACTGTTCAGGCTTTATAAATTTATCTCTAAAGATGTTATTTCAAGTCACATATTTTAAAATATTTAGACTGAAATTATTATGATCCCCCACCCTTAACATTCAGTAGTACATTCTTCACTAGAGGTCCTTTCTCTAAGTAATTTCTTAGGATACAAAGAATGATTACATAATGGGTTGGTAATCTTTCATCTTGCACTCCTGCTGTTGAGTTACTTCTCTAATAGTTCTCTTGCTCTTTGTTGCCCTGGAGATCAGATCTCCAGAACTACTAGGTGAACAACCCTTCCTCAGACCTCATTGTTCTCCTTCTCAGAGCTTTCCCGTACTGTACCTAGAGCCATGCTTTCCTGAAGACATTTTGTTTAGAAATTTTTGTGGGGAAATTTCTCTCTCTCTCAATCCCAAATACATTCCATTTGTAGGGCCAAATATATTCCAGAACAATTGGTGAAGGGCAGATTTACTGTCTTGCCCTAAGCCCCTGTGAAATAATCATAATGTAATCTGATATGGTTCGCATGGCCTGAGCTACTAAATGTTTTCTATAGTTATTTATTTTATAGATATTTCTTTAATTAGCTTATGAAATAATAAAATGAATGAAAGAGGAATCATCTGATAACTCTCTATGTTTGTTTTTCTTTTTTAAACAAACTGTCCTGTTTCTTTAACCAGTTCAAAAAATTTTTGTCCATGTGTAGTAGGCAGAGGTTTGCCTGTACTTTTTCATTTTGTTTCATGGATTTTCTTCTTTTTTTGTTGTTGTTGAATGTTGTATGATTTTTAATCAATTTTTTACTAGAATGTGTGTGTCCAGATTTTACTCCTACTGTTAGACATATATTTCCTTTATTGCAGGGGAAAATATAAATGAATGTATATATAATTTTTCATGAATGAATGTGACCATAATGTAGCTATTCATAGACTCCTTAAAGCAGCTTTGTTGTATTTTATTTTGTCTTTTTACTGACAGTCACCACTCCCTGCTTTTATTTCAATTATACCTATATTCCTTATCCACTCCAATACCCTGGTAAAACAATGACAACCTTGTATATGTCTTTTCATATTTACCTCATACTCATATCATCACACAGATAACATACACACAATCTTGCCACAGATATATAGCCTTTTGATCAATATTTTATATAATTTTCTTTTATGCTCTCTATTCTATATCTTGCCACTCTCCAATTTCCATAAGTTTAATATCCATTCTCTTTCAGTGATTAAGTTGCCTCCATCTGTTCACCCAGGACCTCAGTCCAGAATTTGTTTGGATCTCTCAGCAGTTTTGGTATCTTGCCCCATGATACCTAAGATTCAGTCTCTGTGATCAAGTGATTGTTTAGTTCATTTCCTGAGAAATATGAGATTGTGTCCTCCCAACAACCTAAATTCCCAGAAGGTTATAATATCCATCCCATGTAACAGTTGGCAGTAGTATTATTTTTCAGCTCCTTTTTCAGTAGAGACACTGTATACCAGGCTCCAGTTCAATCAAGGATTCCAGCTCTAGTCTACCATATAAAATGAATCACTTTTAGTCATTCTGACCTTGCAGGAGTGAACTTCTAACTACTACTGCCTGATCCTGGATTCAGAATCCCATAGATCTTCAGATACAGTGTTGTTACTCCCTCAAGATTTTCTTCCATTTGTTTTTGTCTATGGGGATATAGCTTCTTCAAGCTGATCTCATTTTTTGTCTGTTTCATTTTTTATATTTTATTTATTTTTATACTATGTTCAAAGCACAGGGTATGCATCAAAGGAATAACTTCTGTACTGACATGAGTGGGGACTTCTGTGTACTTTCTGATAGTTACTTTCCCCCTCCTTTGTAGCTTTTAAAATTTTCCTTTATTTTAATGTTCTGCAATTTTGTGGTTATGTTCTGTAGTCTGTGATTTTGTTACTCATTACACTGGTTATTCTGTGGACTTGTTAAACCTTAAGATATATTTACTTCAGTTTGGAATAACATAAATGTTCTATTTACTTCTTATTTTTCTCCCCATTATTTTCCTTGATCTCTCTTTCTAGAATTCCTGTTAGCTGAAATTTGGGTCTCCTTGATTGATATACTAATTGCAAACACATGTTTTACTTTCTTTTATATCCCCCATCATTGTCTTTATGTTCTGCATTCCATATGATTTCCTAGACTTTTCTAGATTTATTTTCAAAATTTTGAATTGCATTTTTATATTTGGTAATCATATTTTATCTTTCATGAACTCATTTGTGTAATGTGAATTCTCTTTTTATAGTGTACTCTTCCTGTTTCACATATACAGGATCTTCTCTTACTTGTTAATTGAGTTAATATTTTTAAAACATTTAGAACAGTGCCTGCCACAGATTAAGCAACATATAAGTATTAGATCAATAAATAATCCGATAAATACAAGTATGTTGGCAGAATTTTTTAAAATATGCTTCTTTATATGATCTCTTAGCTTCTTCTCAGTTCATTTTATTGATTTTCTTTCTTTCTTCCTCCCACCATCCCTCCTTCTCTTCTTTTCTCTTCTCGCCTCCCCTCCCCTCCTCTCCTCTCCTCTCCTCTCTCTCCTTTCAAATGACATCCTAAAACACTGCTAAACATTGATTGTCTAGTAATACTGAAAGTATAAAACCAGAAATATCATGAAATGTGCAAGATTTATTGATGAAGTAAATGGATTGTAAGAAAAAATTTACTTGGAGAACATTCAAGTGTCAGTATTTTTACTTTTGTTTTATTGGGGTCATTTACATTTCATGAGAATGATTGAGTGCCCTTGTCTGGCAGTAGGGTAGATGTGGAAACACGTTTATTAAAGTCTTGAGGTATCATTGTGTAGAATGCATTTGTTTACTGCACACCACACTTCACCATCATCTGTTATACTGGAACCTAAATAGAGTGCCATTCTTTTGCTCCAATATCTTTAAAGAGTGAAATTGTCCATCATTTTCTGAAGTTAGAGAAGGGTCATTACCTGCCTCCTCAAAATAGAACTGGTGCCTAGATAATGCATTTTTATTAAATGGCCTTTGAACCAATACTTTAATTTTTTATTCCAGTTTTATTGAGATATAATTGACATATAGCACTGTATAAGTTTACAGTGTACATCATAATGATTTGACTTAATATATATTATGAAATGATTATCACAGTAAGTTTACTGAACATCCGTCATCTCATATAGATACAAAATTAAAGAAATAGAAAAATATGGTTTTTTGTGATGAGAACTTAGGATTTACTATGTTAACAACTTTCATATATAACGTACAGCAGCGTTAATTATATTTCTTATGTGTACATTACATCCCTAGGACTTATAACTGGAAGTTTGTTCCTTTTGACTGCCTTCATCCAGTTCCTCCTCCACTCCTCTCCACCCCTGCCTATGGTAACCATAAATCTGGTCTCTTCTTCTATGAGTTTGTTTGTTGGCTTATTTGTGTTTGAAGTGTAATTGACCTACAACACTATGTTAGTTCCTGTTATACAACATAGTGATCCAATACTTCAGTACATTTCAAAATGATAACTATGATAATTCTAGGTAGCACCTGTCAGCATACAAAGATATTACATAGTATTGACTGCACATTTCATACCCATGACTCATTAATTTTGCAACTGGAAGTTTGACCCTCTTAATATCCCTCATGTAATCATTCCCTCCCCCCACCTACCTCCCCTCTGGCAACCACTAGATTGTTCTCTGTATCTATAATTCTGTTTCTGTTTTGTTATGTTTGTTTATTTGTTTTGTTTTGTAGACTCCACATGTAAGTGAAATCATACAATATTTGTCTTTCTCTGTGTATTTCACTTATCCACTTTCTCATAAATTGCAAGATTTCATTCTTTTTTATGGTAGTATAATATTCCATTCTGTGTATGTATGTGTGTATATACATATATGTATATATACAAAACATGTTTATCCATTCACCTATCAATGGACATTTAAGTTGCTTCTTTGTCTTGGCTATTGTAAATAATGCTGCAGTGAACACAGGGTTGCATATATCTTTTCTGATTAGTGTTTTCTTTTTCTTTGGATAAATGCCCAGGAATGGAATTTCTGAATCAAGTGTGGTAGTTCTGTTTTTAACTTTTTGAGGAATGTCCATAATCTTTTCCAAAGTGACTGCACCAATTTACATTCCCACCATCAGTGCATGAATTTTCCCTTTTATCCACATCCTTGCCAGCAGTCCTTATTTGTTGTATTTTGGATAATAGTCATTCTGACAGGTGTGCAGTGATATCTCATGGTGGTTTTGATTTGCATTTCCTTGATGATTAGTGATGTTGAGCATCTTTGCATGTGCCTGTTGGCCATCTGTATATTTTCTTTGTAAAAGTGTCTATTCAGATTCTCTGCCCGTTTTTTAATTGGGTTGTTTGTTTTTTTGATGTTAAGTTATATAAGTTCTTTGTACATTTTGGATATTAACCACTTATCGATATACTGTTTGCAAATATCTTCTCTCATTCAGTAGGTGGCTTTCGTTTTGTTGACAGTTTCCTTTACCGTGCAAAATCTTTCTAGTTTAATGTCGTCCCATTTGTTTATTTTTGCTTTTGTTTCCCTTGTCTAAGCATACATATCCAGAAAATATTATTCTGTCCAATACCAAAGAGCATATTGCCTCTGTTTTCTTCTAGGATTTTTATTGTTTCAGGTTTTATATTTAAGTATTTAATCCATTTTGAATTTATTTTTGTGCATGATGTGAGAGAGTAGTCCAGTTTGATTCTTTTACATGTAGCTGTTTTGCCAACATCATTTATTGGAGAGGCTGTCTTTTTCCCATTGTATCTTTTTGCCTCCTTTGTCATAGATTAATTTCCTATATAAGTTTGGGTTCGTTTCTGGGCTGTATATTCTGTTCCATTGAGCTATGTGTTTTTGTGCCCATTACATACTGTTTTGATTACTGTGATTTTGTAGTATACTTTGAAATCTGGGAGTGTGATACCTCCAGCTTTGTTCTTCTTTCTCAAGATTGTTTCAGCCATTGGGTTCTTTTGTGTTTCCATACAAATTTGGAATTATTTTTTCTAGTTCTGTGAAGAATGCCTTTGTTTTCATAGGGCTTGCATTGAATCTGTAGATTGTCTTGGGTAGTATGGTCATATTATCAATATTAATTCTTCCAATCCATGATCATGATATATCTTTCCATCTGTTTGTATTCTCTTCAGTTTCTTTCATCAGTGTCTTATAGTTTTCTGAGTACAGGTCTCTTACCTCCTTAGTTAGTTTTACTCCTGTGTATTTTATTCTTTTTGATGTAATTATAAATGGGATTGCTCTTTCACATAGTTTATTTGCAGTGTATAGAAATGCAACACATTTCTGTGTATTAATTTTGTATCCTGCAACTTTACTGAATTTATTAATGAGTTCTAGCAGTTTTTTGGTGGTGTCTTTAGGATTTTTCATATATAGTATCATGTCATCTGCCAACAGGGACAGTTTTACTTCTTGCTTTCCAATTTGGATTCCTTTTATTTCTTTTTCTTGTCTGATTGCTCTGTCTAGGACTTCAGATACTATGTTGAATAAAAGTGGTGAGACTGGGCATCCTTGGCTTGTTCCTGATCGTAAAGGAAATGCTTTCAGCTTTTCACTGTTGCGTATGATGTTAGCTATGTGCTTGTCATATATGACCTTTATTTTGTTGAGGTATGTTCCCTCTGTCCCCATTTTGTGGAGAGTTTTTTAATCATAAATGTGTATTGAATTTTGTCAAAAGCTTTTTCTGCATCTATTAAGATGATCATATGATTTTTATCCTTCAGTTTGTTAATGTCCTGTATCACATTGATTGATTTGCAGATATTGAGCCATCCTTGTCTCCCTGGGGTAAAATTCTACTTGATCATGGTGTTTGTTCCTTTTAATGTATTATTGAATTCTGTTTGATAATATTTTATTGAGGATTTTTACATTTATGTTCACCAGTGATATTGGCTGGTAATAATCTTTTTTGTGATATATTTGTCTATTTTTGGATCAGAGTGATGCTGTCCTTGTAAAATGAGTTCGGAAGAATCCTCCCTCTGAAATTTTTTGGAATAGTTTGAGAAGGATAGGTGTTAACTCTTCTCTAAATGTTTGGTAGAATTCACCTGTGAAGCTGTCTCATCCTGTACTTTTGTTTGTTGGCAGTCTCCAATACTTTAATTTTTAATGTTTAGGGCCACCATCTTCTATACCACTTCATAAGCTTTTTCAGTTCTTCAGGCTACATAGGCCTAATTTTTTTTCAATGCATAAGTTTTCTAGTCTGTTGTTACCACTCTTCCATTTGCATTTCACTTCCAAAAATGTATTGATATTTTATTTCTGTTTTATTTGTATGCATCCTTTTTGTCCTTGTGGGTTTATGTTATTTATTCTTTTACTCACATTTTGACATGTTATATAAGGAAGCAGACCATAATTTGTCAAAAATTTAGATGAATACTATTTGACCAATAAAAATAATTCTTATACAGGGTTAAAAAGAGCTCATACAGGACCAGGTGAATATGAACCTGTGGGATAGTAGATAAATCACTTTTGTGTTTCTTCATAGATAAAGCTCTCTGAAAAAAATATTACTAAAATTTGGGACCTGGGCTAAAAGATCAAGCTTTAGAAGTTAATTTACAAATCCATGTATAGCTAATGAGAAAACTTCAGAGATTCACTAAACTCCAGACGTATTTGTTTACATTGGTGGGGAGATGAAAGTGTTATATTGGATGTTGGATACATCCTCACTGGGTTGTAATAAAACAGAAGACACCAAGATTATCTGTTTCCTGGAAAAATTTATTTTCATTCCAAAGGTTTAGAGGAAGTGCCTAGGATCTTATCCAAGGAGCAAAGGTTATTGTCTCCTTTCAGGAAGTGAAGAGAATAACATGTACATAAATTTCCAGATTCATATTTATTTTTTTCTGTCTTCTTCATCTATAGACTCCATGTGTGTGTATATGATGAAATCTGGCTCTCACTCTAGCACACCAGGGGTAAAAAATTGGGACACTGCACACTTTATAGTTGCTTTAAAGTAAATAATAATCAGCTCTCTCCAGAACCTCATATCAGAATAGTAATGATAAAATAGATACTAAGAACTTATATATGCTTAAAGAGTACTGATAAATAAAAGATATGGTATTTTACAGTATTTATTTTAAATACTATGTGATTACATGCTATACCTCTAAAGAGCTAAAAGAGATGAAATGTAGCAAGAATTTCCCTTTATATTTTTCCTGTATGATATTATCCAATAGGCAATAGAGTATCAGTATCTTGAAGGTTGAATAACTTGTATTCTTGTGCTCTTGGCTTAGGGAGCAACCAAAAGATTTCCTCCCAGACTTATTGCTGTCCAAGATTAATAGAGCTGCCCTTCTTTTGTTCTTTAGAGAAATGTTTCAACATGGACTATTTCCTATAGATAGGAACAGTAACTCACAAGGGGCAAAACAACTGATCATAATATAGCAGTATGGTTTTACTACTTTTATAACATTTTCTTTATAGTCTCTCCTAATGGGAGGTTTTTTGTTTAAAGAGAGGGTTCAAGCTTATTCACCTTTATATCCCCCAGAGTACATTTACAATATGTTGAATAAATGTTTATCGAATGAAATGACTTTAAAATTTTATAAAAGTCTTTGTCTCTATCTCCCTCTTGTGTCTCTGTTGTATGTGTGTATATACATATATATACACATATGTATATCTACACCTTACATACACACACATGTATGGAGAGAGAGAGAGAGATACAAATTGCTAAACTTTTATAATATGAAAATTGTTAACAGGAAACCCCATTCAAAATGTAGTTGGGAAGCCCTGAAGGGGGAGCTTTTACACCCTACCACTCATTGCCATCTGCAGACGCCAAACAAGAAACACATACCTTGCATCTCCAACAGGAAGAAGCTTTCTACTTTACTAATCCAGCAGAAAGAAGGAAGATTTTTCTTTTCACCAGGAAACAGCCCAAGCCAATGAGAAACTACCACCACTCAGCCAATGAGAAATGTTACCACCCTGAACTCTCAGTTTCCACCAATGACCTTTCTTTCAAATCAGCTTCTCCCAACTTCTTCTTTTTTTTTTTTTTTTTTTTTCTCCTTATAAAGTGACATTCTTCTCCTTTGTTTTCTGGACTTGCCTATGGTTATTACCGTAGCTTGCATGTCCTGAATTGCAATTCCTCTGCTATTCTTAGATAAAACCATTTTGCTGGTAAAATAACTGGTTGTTTTATTTGTAGGTCGACAATATCCTATTCAAGATTTATTATTTATAAAAATGAATAATACTGTTTTTTCTTCAGAGTAAAAAATGGCCTATATATGCATAGAATGCCGCTTCGGGATTTCATTAGGAATTAGTCAGGAGTAAGGGAGAAAGATAAATTAGGAGTTTGTGGATTTCAAATATATTTAAGATTACTATGTGTACTTCTGTCATTTTCAGTGAATTTTGCTCTCCATGGAAATTTGAAAACCAGGTTTAATTGTATTTCTGGAGTGGCCAATAAATTTAACCTTTACCCTAAACCCGTCGGGATGATTTTGATGTTTGTCATAGTATTTTATATTTCCCACTCAGAGGCAGCCTTTCATATGTCATTAAGGACTACAAAACACCATTATTTTTTTCTGTGCTTAGAAAGAACACCATGTGTTTTAGTTTCAATGAACTTGAAACAATGTTCCATAGCATAAGATATGACATTAGAATCTTTTTCACACCATATAAAATTTAAGCATTTATTCTAAGTCTACCTGTATATTCGTGGTTCTCTATTTGTATGTGAGTTCATTCTCCCCACAAGGTAAAAACATCATGTGTTGTATAAGTATTAGTTGCTTGTCACTTTCAAGGGATATCTTACAACTAACTCAACTTCCAATGTGATTCTCACACATCCTTTAGGACTAGTGAAAAATCCAGTCTTAGTGTTATTAGGTCTTCCTTCCTTCATAGTCATTTGAAGGTCTCAGTTGTCACATACTGTGAAAGCTCTGTTTGACTACCCTGGCTAACCTGAGAATGCCTAACTTTCTAGCCTTGAGATCCAATGCTTCTCAGCCCCTCACATCAAACCTGGGGCCAGGAAACATTGACAAGATCATACACTTTAATGCTTAGGGCTCAGCCTTGCTAGAGAGCTCCTCACACAGATGTTTTGAGGTCTTTAAAACTCTCCAGTGAGCCAATACTGAATGCTTAACAGGTTCCCTCTCTCCAAGGATCTCTTCCAAGTTTGGGAGAGTCTTTCTTTCTCTGTTCCTGCTCCTCCAAACATCTCTCCTTGTTTTGCTTTTACTCTTTGTAGTTCCTAGCATATTTAGTTTAGTCAGTTTAGACATTTTACAAATCACATGAAGAATCATTAACTTGAACCAACTTCTGAAATTAGGACAGCAAAATTCTCTCAGACAAATAAATGCAAAGTTATGGCTAACTTATTGGAAGAGAGAGTCTAAAATATTAAGTGCAAAATAACATCTAAATAAGTTATCTTGCCTCATTTATATTTATCAAATTAGTTCTTATTTTGTAGTGTATAATTTATTTATTTATTTTACAGACCTCTCATGGAGGAAAGTCACAGAGTTCTCTAATAAGGAAACACAAACCTTTAATGCTTTCAGACAGAAAGCAGAATTTCTTTTGTTTTTAATCTTAAGTTTTGTTGTGTTTTTTATGTTTGGCACAGAAAAGGGATGATATTTCATGCCCAGGAGTATTGTATATTTCGAGCAAATACCTTGTGCACTAATGCTGCTTCCAGGAACATTGAGGAAGTAGGGAAAACTCTGCTTGTCTCTAATCCAATTCTCTTCCATTGCTTCCTGTACTTTAACCTCATGAACCATATTTCTCAAATAAATGGCATCTATTACTCTAAAAGGAGACTCCTCTAATTCCATTTGAAAGCTGTAGCACAAATTTTCTTTCTTTTCACAACCTATATGATTTGAAATAAAGTAATAACTAAATCAGTAGTTTTACTAAAAGTATACAATTAGGGTCTGTATTTAAAACTCTGAAAAATCAGTCATGACAAAATTATGTATTGGTTATAATACTAAAATAGTCCCAGATCATGAATTGCTCCATAATGTATATTGTTTGTCATTTAATTTGGTCTCAGTTTTCATCACTTCTTATAGTGAAAGCATACATATTTAAATGATAGATCATTTAAAAATATGGGTTTTTTTTTTTTTTTAGTATATTTGGGAGTGTTACTAGCAATGCCCAAGATCTATTTGGATTGGAATCATGTTTCAGATTTATTTCTATTGCTCATCAAAATGAAGACATGAATTTGATTACATTTTCCATCTACTAAGTATGGTATTTGTCTCTGTCACAGAGAAGGAAGAAGAGGGTTAGGGAGAAGGAATGAGAAATGAAACAGAAACCAAAATTTTGAAAGCAACGGTACCATAACTCACAAAATAGATAAACTGAACAAACAGTGAGCCTGAGTTCAGTTTTTTTTTTTTTTTTTTTTTTTAACACTAGCTTACTAAGGCCATATTTTCCAGGATGACAGAAGGACTGATTTAACTCTTAACATTGTAGACTTGTCCCAAAGATGAATTCACGAACTTTTCTAACAAATTGTCTATTTTACCAAATCTCACCAATCCTGCCAGACTGCCCTTTTTGATACATTTATGAGACTGAAAAGATTGTGCTCTGCCTTGCAATTATGATAAAGTCAGCTTTTCATGAAAAATATGTTTTTCTGGGCATCTTTATATGAAAACTAATAGGAAAAACAGGTAGAAGGGACAAAATCCCTTAGAGTGCAGAGGTTGTATAAATAACTTTTTTAAAGGAAAAATGGCAAGAGGAACATAGCTATAGAAATTTGGGTAAACTATAGTCATTTTGTCCAGATATTAACAGTAAGAATGACCTCTTAAAAATGAAAATAAATTTAAAGTAATCAAATGGGAGAGAGTGTGAAAAACTGAAGGAGGGAGAAAAACCAAATGTGGAAAACATTCATGGCAATGAAAAAAAAATTACATTTTAAAGTGGTTTTGACCAATTTATCATTTTTTGTTATTATTTCCATATTTACATCAAAGATTCACATGAAGATTATAGAAGGTAAAAGAGAGACAAAATACATATACAGTTTCTTTGGAGGGGCAAGAAAAACAAAAACATGATGCTAGTTGCCCAGCAAAAGATTGTTTACTAATTCAGTTGAGATAAAACTCAATGCTCATATTTGCATTAATCCAAACTTCAGGAAAGAAAGAATTTGATAAGATTTCAGATCTCTAGAATAAAATGCATATACTTTGGAGACTGTATCAGATGCAAAAAGACCAGTATATCTGGAAGAGTGATCTAGAATGAATGATAAATACTCAGTTCACTCTTTAGGAAGAGTAGATACGGAAGATATAGTCCCTTCGATATAAAAATGAGTTTAGCCATTCCAATAAAAATAGCAGTTGGAAGTGAGGTTCAGATTAAGATATGATAAAAGAGTTATTATTTATTGAGTATCTCCTGCATGCCAGGCAATGTTCAAGGAACTTTAAATTATACCAGTTTTAATCCCACATAACACCATCAGGTAATCTTATTGCCATTTTACAGATGAGGGAATTTGGGTGTTAATCAATTTAAATATTGCTTATAATCCTATTACTCTGAATGCAGAATTTAAGGTCTTAATTTTACTCCAAGCTACTTTACAATATGCAAGCCTACAAATGGACAATAAGCTTCAGCACCTCCAATTTTTTCATTGTTATTAATTAAAATCAGCATTGGACTAGATTGGAGTCAAAATTATGCTGTAATTGTCAATAAAACTCTTAATGTGGAAAGTATAGTAAGGTTTTTTTTAAGAGTATAAAACAAATAGTGCTTGTTTATATGCAAACTGTCCTGAAGCATTTTAAAATCAGAGGCATGATGGCACTAATACTATTGTTACTAGTAGTATTACCACTACTGCTACTATCACTACCACCACCACAAAAAATAACTCAAAAATTAATCATGATTACTACCATTTTGTAGGTTAAGACACTGAAACTCCAGAGTTTATTAAATTCCTCATAATGCTCAGGAGGTAAGAGGCAATCCTAAAGTTAGGAGTCAGTTTAATCTTTCTGCAAATTCCATGTTATTCAGCTGTGCCATTTGCCTGTTTATATGTCACTTCACACATGGAATTGCATTTTTATATACATTTTATGTATGCTTTTTCTGAGTTTATTTATTACAATAAGACAATGAAATGGTCAAGTCAGATGTTAATCTTGCTTTTCTTTTTTAAAGATAAGAAAGCTGAAGTTTCATTTTCAATGCAGGTGGTACAGCAAGAGACATCATATTCTAACCTAATCATGTTCTAACAAAGGTAGAGGCAGGAATAAAACTTCAAAAAGTTTTCTTGGACCACTGAAACTGCCTTTGAAGTTGCCATCCCTTTTCTCTGTCTGCCTCCAAGCTCAATAGTTCATACTATTAAAATGTCTACTACACTGTCGTTTCTTTTTTTTCTCTTCTCTTTTGTCTTCTTTTATCCTCTCCTGTCCAGTCCTGTTCTGCCTTGTCTTGTCTTTCCTTCACAATTGCCATTTTGCTAAGGAAAAGCATCCAGATTTCTAACTCTGATTGACAAAAGTATTCTCAAGCTGGTCCCTGACTAACACTTACACATTGCCCTGATACATTCTCCCGATACATTCTCCCACTCATTTATTTAATGTACTCCAGCCCTGTCTGTCTTTTTATTGTTCCCACAACATGCTAGGTTCATTTCCAACTTGTGCTGTGTATATTTGATTTTTTTTTCTGCCTAGAGTGTTATTCCCCTAATTTTGCTATTGCTGGCAATTATTTTGTTATTCAAGTGATCAGAATTCCAAAGTGGGTCTTACAGGATAAAATCAAAGTGAGAGAAGGGCTGGTCATTCTTTTTTTTTTTTTTTTTTTTTTTTTTTAATGTCTGAAACATTTATATTAACATATTTCCATACATATTTCCATACAAATACAAATATAAGATTTTTAGAAATTTCATGTAATGTCTGAAACATTTATATTAACATATTTCCATACATATTTCCATACAAATACAAATATAAGATTTTTAGAAATTTCATGTAATGGGGCTGGTCATTCTTGAGGCTCCAGGAGAGAATCTGTTCTTTATCTCTTCCAGCTTCTGGTAGATTCTGACATTCTTTGGTTTATGGCTGCATCACTCCAGTCTCTGCTTCTGTCCTCACATTGCCTTCTCCTCTTCCGTTGTCCACCCTCTCTCTGCATCCGTCTTATGAGAACACTTGTGATTACATTTATGGCCCACCAAGATAAACCAGGATAATCTCTCTATCTCTAGATACTTAATTACACCTGCAAGATCCCTCTTGTCATATAAAGTGATACATGGGGTCCAGGGATTAGGATGTGGATATTTGGGGTGAGGCTATTGTTCAGCCTACAACACGATAGTAGAAAAAATTCTGAGCTATTTGGATATTTATACTGAAAATGAATTAACAGGAAATAACTCTTAGAATTTTTCAAACTGTTCGAGTTAATATATGACTGCCCATCATAGATATCTCTAGTTTTTCTTCATGCTAACCTTAAAGCTGAATTCACTACTTATCACATACATGAAGAATAATCAACTCTACAAAATATTAATGATAAATATAGGTATTCTGAAGATTTTTCATAAAATACATATGAGTACATACATAAAATGTACATAAAAGAGTGCATACATATACAATTTAACTTATTTTAATATATAACAGTTAATTTAATTCTATTTATATTTTTGTATTTCTCCATAAATTACTCTTTCTGCCATCCTTCACCAAACCTCATTTTCACCCTTGCACTTTTCTCAAATCAGTCTTCAATATCTCTTCTATTTTTTCAAAACATATTATACATGTTCAAGTTCTTTCAATCCTAATAGATAGATCCAAAGATCTGTTGTTCTATTTTCAGAGTGGGCTTATTAATTAAAATATTACTTGACCTACAATGCTTCTCTCCATAGATGATGAAGATAAAGATGGGCTAATTATTTTGCCATAAAGATGTATGCTTTTTAAAATATTATTAAACAAGGATAAAAAAATTCCTACAAGAATTCAGATCACCTATTTACCTATATAGGATAAAATAAATCAGATTGGAATCAGACTCTTCTTCTAGAGTACTATATCTCAGAAGCAAATTGAGACAAACATTTTCAGAGTTTTAAGGAAAAAAGATGACAGTTGATGCTGTTTTTCAAGATTCTCTAGAAAAACATTTAAATACATATCTAAAATACATGTTATATAATTTATAATGTTATTCTATTATATTGTGTTATAAGTATAATAATGTTATAATGTTATAGATATATATCTATTATATATTCATATATATTTTCTGTACACATATGTATAATATATACATATTTTATATTTATATATAAAGATATTTATTATAAGGAACTGACTCACGTGATTACAGAGGCTGAGAAGTCTGAAGATCTTCAGGCCCAGGACAGCTTATGTATACTTTCATAGTGAGTCCAAAGCCTCAGAACCAGAAGATATGGTGTAAGTTCCAGTGAAAACCTACAAGAAGAGCTGAGATTTCAGTTTGACTCCAAAGGTCAAAGAAGACCAATATCCTATCTCAAAGCAGTTAGGTAGGAGGTATTCTGTCTTATTCATGGGAAGAGGGTCAGCCTATTCAGGTCTTCATCAGATTGCATGAGGCTTACCCATATCAGGGAAGGCAGTCTGATTTACCCAGTCTACCAATTCATATGTTAATCTTATCTACAAACTTTATCACAGACATACCCAGAATCATATTTGATCAAATATCCAGGTACCTCATGCTCCAGTCAAGTTGATACATAAAATCAACCCTCACAGTTGACTAAGAAATATATGTCTAGCCAGGTCGTCACATATGTGTGAAGGCAAAATACGAACAATCTTAGAAATTCAAGGAAAAAATTACTATATGCCCTTCCTGAGATATTTATTTAAATAATTACTTCAATAAATTGAGAAATAAATAACAATTAAAAACTCACTTTTTAATGGGTTGAGGAATTCACCAGTGAAATCAGTAAAGCTGATGGATAGCGGAATAGTGGAAACTAATTCAAGCCCCCCAAATTTGTAAAAGACAAGACATGAAGCAAGAAAAAAGATCAAAGAAAATAACTTGCATCTAAAATTCAAAATTATTACAATAGGCCAAAACAAAACAAAAGCACAAATAAAAACTACTGGTTAGAGGAGAGTAAAGGAATATTTCTTCTATAAACTTGCTGGGTTGTGAGGTAGAACAAATGTTCAGTAAATAATAAATAATATTATATTATCTAAAATGATATATTGAGTAATTTTTAAACTTACTAGTAGTAATAGTGATACTAACATAACTAATGATGGAAAAAAGATTGATATACAATTTACAGTGAACCAAAGAAAAATAAATGGTAAGAAAGGAAATCTGATCAAAACAAAAATGAATAAATAAAAATGGCAACAATGAGAAGAGATAAAATAAACTGAGAAGAAAAAAATATGCTGTCAAAAATAAGGCTAAATCTTGTATCAGTAAGAGTAACTAAGAATGGAGTAGATAAATAGGATTTAACATTAATAAGTCACATATTAGAATAAAAAAATTGACTAGTTTGTTCCAAAAGGCTATATCCCTAAATCACTTAAGTGTATAGGGGCTGTGAAAAGTAAGAAAATATATTTGAAAGCAGGTTAACTATTTTAACATGCGACAAATAGAACATCATAGGAAAGATTTTTTTATGCCCATTAATTAAAAATAAAATTTCACAAGCAAATTTAGGTACACATCTTAATTTTTCATGATTGATCCAATTACTTTCATGAACTTATAATAAGTACATTATTTAAAAACACAGCGACATTAAGTATGGATGGAAAATTGGTAACTATTATACATATAAGGGGACAAATGCCTTTTTCATTAATATATTAAAAACTTGCCTAAGTCAATTAGGAAAAATATTATTTTAGAAGCAAACATGAGCAAAGAGCATAAAAAGTTACTTCTTAAAATATTGGTCACAAAACAATTGTAAAATAAGTATTCAACATCAGTGGTGATCAAATAAAAGAAAATAAAACACTGGGTACAAGAGCTTCAAGATGGCGGAAGAGTAAGCTGTGGAGATCACCTTCCTCTCCACAAATACATCAGAAATACATCTACATGTGGAACAGCTCCTACAGAACACCTACTGAACGCTGGCAGAAGACCTCAGACCTCCCAAAAGGCAAGAAACTCCCCACGTACCTGGGTACGGCAAAATAAAAAAGAAAAAACAGACAAAAGAATAGGGACGGGACTGCACCAGTGGGAGGGAGCTGGAAGGAGGAGAGGTTTCCTCACACTAAGAAGCCGCTTTGTGGGCGGAGAATGTGGGTGGCGGAGGGGAGGAGCTTCAGAGCCATGGAGGAGAGCACAGCAACAAGGGTGTGGAGGGCAAAGCAGAGAGATTCCTGCACAGAGGATGGGTGCCGACCAGCACTCACCAGCCCAAGAGGCTTGTCTGCTCACCCGCTGGGGCTGGCGGGGGCTGGGAACTGAGGCTCAGGCTTCGGAGGTCGGACCCCAGGAAGAGGACTGGGGTTGGCTGCGTGAACACAGCCTGAAGAGGGCTAGTGCACCACAGCTAGCCAGGAGGGAGTCCAGGAAAAAGTCTGGAGCTGCCGAAGAGACAAGAGACTTTTTCTTGCCTCTTTGTTTCCTGGTGCGTGAGGAGAGGAGATTAACAGCACCATTTAAAGGAGCTCCAGAGACGGGCGTGAGCCACAGCTATCAGCGCGGACCCCAGAGACGGGCATGGGACGCTAAGACTGCTGCTGCCACCACCAAGAAGCCTGTGTGCAAGCCCCAGGTCACTATCCACACTGCCCCTCCCAGGAGCCTCTGCAGCCCGCCACTGCCAGGGTCCCATGATCCAGGGACAACTTCCCCGGGAGAACACACGGTGCCTCAGACTGGTGCAACGTCACGGTGGCCTCTGCTGCCTCAGGCTCACCCCGCATCAGTACCCCTTCCTCCCCCCGGTCTGAGTGAGCCAGAGCTCCCGAATCAGCTGCTCCTTTAACCTCGTCCTGTCTGAGTGAAGAATAGACGCCCCCAGGCAAAAGAAAAGTTTAACAAGGACCTAGATGAACTAAACAGCAAACAGACAGTGATGAACAACACAATAAATGAAATTAAAAATTCTCTAGAAGGGATCAATAGAAGAATAACTGAGGCAGAAGAACAGATAAGTGACCTGGAAGATGAAATAGTGGAAATAACTACTGCAGAGCAGAAGAAAGAAAAAAGAATGAAAAGAATTGAGAACAGTCTCAGAGACCTCTGGGACAACATTACATGCACCAACATTCGAATTATAGGAGTCCCAGAAGAAGAAGAGAAAAAGAAAGGGACTGAGAAAATATTTGAAGAGATTATAGTTGAAAATTTCCCTAATATGGGAAAGAAAATAGTTAATCAAGTCCAGGAAGCACAGAGAGTCCCATACAGGATAAATCCAAGGAGAAACATGTCAAGACACATATTAATCAAACTATCAAAAATTAAATACAAAGAAGACATATTAAAAGCAGCAAGGGAAAAACAACAAATAACACACAAGGGAATCCCCATAAGGTTAACAGCTGATCTTTCAGCAGAAACTGCAAGCCAGAAAGGAGTGACAGAACATATTTAAAGTGATGAAGGAGAAAAACCTACAACCAACAACCCAGCAAGGATCTCATTCAGATTTGATGGAGAAATTAAAACCTTTCCAGACAAGCAAAAGCTAAGAGAATTCAGCACCACCAAACGAGCTTTCCAACAAATGTTAAAGGAACTTCTCTAGGCAGGAAACACAAGCGAAGGAAAAGACCTACAATAACAACCCCAAAACAATTAAGAAAATAGTAATAGGAGCAAACATGTTGATAATTACCTTAAATGTAAATAGATTAAATGCTCCAACCAAACGACATGGACTGGCTAAATGGATACAAAAACAAGACCTGTATATACGCTGTCTACAAGAGACCCACCTCAGACCTAGGGACACATACAGACTGAAAGTGAGGGGATGGAAAAAGATATTCCATGCAAATGGAAATCAAAAGAAAGCTGGAGTAGCAATTCTCATATCAGACAAAATAGACTTTAAAATAAAGACTATTACAAGAGACAAAGAAAGACACTACATAATGATCAAGGGATCGATCCAAGAAGAAGATATAACAACTGTAAATATTTATGCACCCAACATAGGATCACCTCAATATATAAGGCAAATGCTAACAGCCATAAAAGGGGAAATCGACAGTAACACAATCATAGTAGGGGACTATAACACCCCACTTTCACCAATGGACAGATCATGCAAAATGAAAATAAATAAGGAAACACAAGCTTTAAATGATACATTAAACAAGATGGACTTTATTGATATTTATAGGACATTCCATCCAAAAACCACAGAATACACATTTTTCTCAAGTGCTCATGGAACATTCTCCAAGATAGATCATATCTTGGGTCACAAATCAAGCCATGGTAAATTTAAGAAAATTGAAATTGTATCAAGTATCTTTTCCAACCACAACGCTGTGAGACCAGATATCAATTTCAGGAAAAAATCTGTAAAAAATACAAACACATGGAGGCTAAACAATACACTACTTAATAACCAAGAGATCACTGAAGAAATCAAAGAGGCAATCAAAAAATGCCTAGAAACAAATGACAATGAAAATACGACGATCCAAAACCTATGGGATGCAGCAAAAGCAGTTCTAAGAGGGAAGTTTATAGCAATACAATCCTACCTTAAGAAACATCTCGAATAAACAACCTAACCTTACACCTAAAGAAATTAGAGAAAGAAGAACAAAAAAACCCCCAAAGTTAGCAGAACGAAAGAAATCATAAAAATCAGATCAGAAATAAATGAAAAAGAAATGAAAGAAATGATAGCAAAGATCAATAAAACTAAAAGCTGGTTGTTTGAGAAGATAAACAAAGTTGATAAACCATTAGCCAGACTCACCAAGAAAAAAAGGGAGAAGACTCAAATCAGTAGAATTAGAAATGAAAAAGAAGTAACAACTGACCCTGCAGAAATACAAAAGATCATGGGAGATTACTACAAGCAACTCAATGCCAATAAACTGGACAACCTGGAAGAAATGGACAAATTCTTAGAAATGCACCATCTGCCGAGACTGAACCAGAAAGAAATATAAAATATGAACAGACCAATCAAAAGCACTGAAATTGAAACTGTGATTAAAAATCTTCCAACAAACAAAAGCCCAGGACCAGATGGCTTCACAGGTGATTTGTATCAAACATTTAGAGAAAATTTAACACCTACCCTTCTCAAACTCTTCCAAAATATTACAGAGGTAGGAACACTCCCAAACTCATTCTACGAAGCCACCATCACCCTGATGCCAAAAGCAGACAAAGGTGTCACAAGAAAGAAAACTACAGGCCAATATCACTGATGAACATAGATGCAAAAATCCTCAACAAAATACTAGCAAACAGAATCCAACAGCACAATAGAAGGATCATATACCATGATCAAGTGGGTATTATCCCAGGAATGCAAGGATTCTTCAATATACGCAAATCAATCAATGTGATACACCATATTAATAAATTGAAGCAGAAAAACCATATGATCATCTCAATAGATGCAGAGAAAGCTTTTGACAAAATTCAACACCCATTTATGATTACAACCCCCCCCGAAAGCAGGCATAGAGGGAACTTTCCTCAACCTAATAAAGGCCATATATTACAAACCCACAGCCAACATCGTCCTCAATGGTGAAAAATTGAAACCATTTCCACTAAGATCAGGAACAAGACAAGGTTGCCCACTCTCACCACTATTATTCAACATAGTTTTGGAAGTTTTAGCCACAACAATCAGAGAAGAAAAACAAATAAAGTAATCCAAGTCGGAAAAGAAGAAGTAAAGCTGTCACTGTTTGCATATGACATGATACTCTACATAAAGAATCGTAAAGATGCTACCAGAAAACTACTAGAGCTAATCAATGAATTTGGTAAAGTAGCAGGATACAAAATTAATGCACAGAAATCTCTTGCATTCTTATACACTAATGATGAAAAATCAGGAAGTGAAATTAAGAAAACACTCCCATTTACCACTGCAGCAAAAATAACAAAATATCTAGCAATAAACCTACCTAAGGAGACAAAAGACCTGTATGCAGAAAATTATAAGACACTGATGAAAGAAATTAAAGATGATACAAATAGATGGAGAGATATACCATGTTCTTGGATTGGAAGAATCAACATTGTGAAAATGACTCTACTACCTAAAGCAATCTATAGATTCAATGCAATCCCTATCAAACTACCACTGGCATTTTTCACAGAACTAGAACAAAAAATTTCACAATTTGTATGGAAACACAAAAGACCCCGAATAGCCAAAGCAATATTGAGAAAGAAAAATGGACCTGGAGGAATCACACTCCTTGACTTCAGACTATACTACAAAGCTACAGTAATCAAGACAGTATGGTACTGGCACAAAAACAGAAATATAGATCAATGGAACAGGATAGAAAGCCCAGAGATAAACCCGTGCACATATGGTCACCTTATCTTTGATAAAGGAGGCAAGAATATACAGTGGAGAAAAGACAGCCTCTTCAATAAGTGGTGCTGGGAAAACTGGACAGCTACATGTAAAAGAATGAAATTAGAGCACTCCCTAACACCATACACAAAAATAAACTCAAAATGGATTGAAGACCTAAATGTAAGGCCAGACATCATCAAACCCTTAAAGGAAAACATAGGCAGAACACTCTATGACATAAATCACAGCAAGATCTTTTTTGACCCACTTCCTAGAGAAATGGAAATAAAAACGAATAAAAACAAATGGGACCTAATGAAACTTGAAAGCTTTTGCACAGCAAAGGAAACCATAAACAACATGAAAAGACAACCCTCAGAATGGGAGAAAATATTTGCAAATGAAGCAACTGACAAAGGATTAATCTCCAAAACATACAAGCAACTCATGCAGCTCAATATCAAAAAAACAAACACCCCAATCCAAAAATGGGCAGAAGACCTAAACAGACATTTCTCCAAAGCAGATATACAGATTGCCAACAGACACATGAAAGAATGCTCAACATCATTAATCATTAGAGAAATGCATATCAAAACTACAATGAGATATCATCTCACACTGGTCAGAATGGCCATCATCAAAAATCTACAAACAATAAATGCTGGAGAAGGTGTGGAGAAAAGGGAACCCTCTTTCACTGTTGGTGGGAATGTAAATTGATACAGCCACTATGGAGAACAGTATGGAGGTTCCTTAAAAAACTCAAAATAGAACTACCGTACGACCCAGCAATCCCATTACTGGGCATACACCCTGAGAAAACCATAATTCAAAAAGAGTCATGTACCAAAATGTTCCCTGCAGCTCTATTTACAATAGCCAGGACATGGAAGCAACCTAAATGTCCATCGACAGATGAATGGATAAAGAGGATGTGGCACATATATACAATGGAATATTACTCGGCCATAAAAAGAAATGAAATGGAGGTATTTGTAATGAGGTGGATGGAGTTAGAGTCTGTCATACAGAGTGAAGTAAATCAGAAAGAGAAAAACAAATACCGTATGCCATGGCATATATAGAATCTAAAAAAATAAAATAAAATAATGACACTGATGAACCTAGTTGCAGGGCAGGAATAAAGATGTAGACATAGAGAATGGACTAGAGGACATGGGGTGGGAGGGGGAAGCTGGAGCGAAGTGACGGTAGCATCGACATATATACACTACCGAATGTAAAATAGTTAGCTAGTGGTGGGAAGCAGCAGGATAGTATAGGGAGATCAGGTCGGTGCTTTGTGGTGACCAAGATGGGTGGGTTAGGGAGGATGGGAAGGAGGCTCAAGAGGGAGAGGATATGGGTACATATGTATGCATATGGCTGATTCATTTTGTTGTACAACAGAAACTAACATAGTATTGTGCAGCAATTATTCTCCAATAAAGATGTTTAAAAATATAAATAAATAAATAAATAAATAATTTAATTAATTAATTAATTAAAATGAGCCCCTAAACTCAGGGAAAAATATGTAATAAGGATGATATTTATAAATTGTTTTGTCTATAGCTTTAAAGTTTTTATGAAAACCCCTTTTATTCCATTTTGAAATCATAGATAGTGGTTAAACGATATTGTGTTCATTTCCTACGTCTGCCATAAAATAGTATCACAAACTGAGTGACTTGAAACAACAGAACTTTATTCTCTCAGTTTTGGAGTCTAGAAGTCTGAAATCAAGGTGTTGGCAGGGCCAGGCTCCCTCTGAAAACTATAGGGGAGTATCTTTCCTTGCCTCTTCCTAGCTTCTAGTGGTGATCCTTGGTTTATGTTTGCATAACTCCAATCTTTATTTCAGTCATCACACGGTATTCTTCCTGTGTGTCTCTGTCTTCTCCTGTTCTTACAGAAGGACACTAGTTTTACTAGAGTAGGGCCCAACCTACTCCAGTATTACCTCATCTTAATGTGATCACACCTGCAAAGACTCTGTTTCTACATAAGGTTACATTCACACCTTCTGAGGATTAAGATTTCAACATATCATTTGCAGGGATACAATTCAATCCATAACAGTTATTAATTGTTTTCTTGTATCTGTGAGATACAAAAATAAGTCTTCAATGACTATATTATATACAAAAATACACTTTAAATGGAAAAATATTAGCATAGAAAAAAGAGGTCACTTTATAATATAAAATATAAATTCATCAGGAAGATACAAAAGTTATAGTTTATCTCATAAAATAGATGAATTTATATGATATTTTGTTTATGAGTTTGTCAATCCTTTGAAATTTGTTGATGCTTTGTGGCCAACATATAGTCAATTTTTATAAAAATGTTTATGTGTATTTGAATTGTATGTGTATTGTATACATATTAGATATAGGGATCTCTAGCTGTTATTTACGTCAAATGTGCTAATCAGGTTTTTTAATTACCTATATTCGTATAGGTTTCTTTCTCCTGATTGATTATTCTGTCAGTTACTGAGAGATATTTGTTATAACCTCATTACAGTTATGAATTTGTCTATTTTCCACTTATCTTTTGAGTTATATCAATTTTTGTTTTATATATTTTGCATACGTGTTTAGAATTATTGTATAGTCCTGTGAATTGATTCATTAATATGAAATGTCCCTCTATATCTCTAGCAGTGCTTCTTGTCTTAAGGTGCATGTTCTCTGATATTAGTACGGGAGCACCAGCTTCCTTTTTATTTATTTATTTATTTTATTTTATTTATTTTTATTAGCGTATAATTGCTTTACAATGTTGTGCTAGTTTCTGCTGTAGAACAAAGTGAGTGAGCTATATGTATACATATATCCCCTCCCTCTTGAGCCTCCCTCCCACGCCCCCTCTTTCCACCCCTCTAGGTCTTCACAGAGCACAGAGCTGAGCTCCCTGTGCTATACAGCAGCTTCCCACTAGCTATTTTACACATGGTAGTGTATATATGTCAATGCTACTCTCTCAATTCGTCCCACCCTCTCCTTCCCCCGCTGTGTTCACAAGTCTTTTCTCTACATCTGTGTCTCTTTTCCTGCCCTGCAAATAGGTTCATCAGTACCATTTTTTTAGATTCCATATATATGCATTAATATACGATATTTGTTTTCCTGACTTACTTCACTTTGGATGACAGACTCTAGGTCCATCGACATCTCTACAAATGACCCAATTTCATCCCTTTTATGGCTGAGTAATATTCCATTGTATATATGTACCACATCTTCTTTATCCATTCATCTGTCGAAGGACATTTATGTTGCCTCTATGTCCTGGCTGTTGTAAATAGTGCTGCAATGAACATTTGGGTATGTGTATCTTTTTGAATTATGTTTTTCTCAGGGTATATGCCCAGTAGTGGGATTGCTGGGTCATATGGTAGTTCTATTTTTAGTTATTTAAGGAACCTCCATACTGTTCTCCAAAGTGGCTATATCAATTTACATTCCCACCAACAGTGCAAGAGGGTTCTCTTTTGATTAATATTTATAAAGTCCATCTTTCTCCAAAATTTTATTTTCAAACATTCTTTATCTTCATACTTAAGATGTGCCTCTTTTAGGCAATAATTTTAAATTCAGTTTTAAATGAAGTGTAGATTCCATCCTGCAGACTGAGAACAATTAAAGCATCTATAGGATTCACTAAACGAAACAAAACATACTGGTTTGGGAGCATGGTTGTATGAGATAAAGATCAATTGGTCGATACTTATTCAAATACTGTTGTCTCTGGTGACAGAGAAATTTGATTTCTTTTAAGTAGTAATGAGTCATTTAGTAACAACATGAGATTTTATGAATATCTATATTACTGTGAATATAGGCAATGAGATGAAATTGGTGCCATTGAGACAAGTTAAGAACTATTGCAGTGAGATCAGGAGTGGTCCTATTTTATTAATGCACACTTGCAATGATTATGATCCCTGTTAATAATGTAAAAGGAGAAGGACAGAAGAAGTGATCAATAAATTCATTCTGACAAGGAAACAGAAAGGGATGTGTTACACCTATAGACTTTTTCTTTAAATATTTAGGGACTTGTGTTGAAATGATGGTTTTGAATATGGTAAGCAAAAGGTTTTGAGTTCAGTTTTAGTCTGGTTAATGTTGATTGTGGGCTTACCACAAACAAATAAACCAAAAGTGCAGATCAAGCAAAGTTAAGTGTATTAGACTTCCTACAATATGGGAGTACACCACCTTAACCCTTAAGGGAGCCTCAGTGTTGCCTCAAATCAAGGAAATAAGAGAAGGATATTTATAGGATTTTAGGATGTGGGCTGTAATATTTTAAGGTGACTCAGATTTTGTGACAGTTTATGGTATAGTAGTTTTAGATTGGTGGGCATAAAGAAGAGAGGTCTTAAAGCAAATGCAATGAAGAGGCTGTTAGTACGTAAACGTCTAGTTCATTCACGGAAGTTAATGTAGTTCACTAGATGTAATTCTCATTATTTTAGTGCTTCCTCCAGGTGGATGCTGGTTCTCTGGCAAAAACAAAACAAACAAACTAAAAAGAGCAAACACAAATAGAAGCAAATATACACATAAAAAGCAAACACGAAAAAACAAAAAAACCTGCACATAAGTTATTTTAGAAAGCAAATGCCTCCAATTATCAGAACTGACACATTTTTTGAAAAACCAAATTTATCTTCCTCTGTTGAAGAGATGTCCTAGAACAGAGAGAAGCCATGTGAACCCCAGAAAAGAGACACCTGAATTGGGAGCAAGCACTAATGGGGAAATAACAATGGAAAATAGCTCTAGGCACTGGGGGAATTCTTTAATACTTAACTATGTATTTAATGTCTGCTTTATTCTCCCATTTGATTCTCAGGTACAGATTTAATGAATAGACAGGTTGAATTGATAGTTACAGGGCTTGATTTTGAGAAGACAGAATGTTCTAACCTTTCTTGACCAATTCAATTTTTTCTTTTTTCGTGTTCACTATTGTCTGGCCTTCTACACTATAGTTAGTCCCATAATATAAGATATTGCCCTATTCTAAAATGCAACCACCAAGGAAAAATTACCCTTCATGCTTTATGATTTCTTTATTGTTAAGTGTGAATGATTTTTTTAAAAAAGGCTTTTCTGTTGGAAGTATAACAAATTTTTTCATAGCCTAATATGAGGGGTTCAAAAATTTTAATCACACAAGAGAGTGGCATATCACTTCAAGATTAATATAGTAAATATTGTTCATTCTTCAAAGTAACTATGTTTAAAATGGAGACATTTATTTGTTTGTTTTCACTTGTTAAATCATTAAGAAATAAATATTTTAATGATCTCAGAATGTTAAAATTATCAGAGATAATCACCTCTTAATCATCCCCCAGAAGACATTAACTTTGGTGTACCTCACCTCCATTTGGTCACGGGGTCTGGAAGAGAAATAAGCAAATCTCCAAATATATCCAGATTAAATTATTGTAGAGTTCTGGTGAGAAAGTTTAGCCACTAGCTCCATATCTTACTGTGAGAGAGCTGCTTTGCCATTCCAGTCCTATAGTCTTTATCTTTAAAATACAAGTAGTAGTGTGAATGACACTGAGCACTGGAACATTTTCTGATGATGCTTATAAGATCCTAGCTTCCAAATACTTTTAATCACTTCCATGCTAAACCCAAGTTGACCAACCAATGGCTACTAAACTAAGTCCTGCTGCATGTGCATCCTGTTCCACAATTCACAAAACTTCAGTTTCCACATACCTTCTGAGATTTTGAAGAGTGAATAATTCTCAATACAAAACTAAACCTTGACTGACTTTCCCCAACCAACCCTAGACAATCTGTATGCTAATTATTCTTTCAGAAAATCATCTTGCATAGTTTACACATTGCAAAGCTTTTAATAAAGGCTTAAAATAATTGATTTTGAGTTGGTTTTTCTCCTCCCACAGATTTTGTGTTTGGGAAATATTGATAAGGATAGGACATGCCAAAGACCCTTTGTTATCTCCATTATTATGGGCCTTTATGCCTGGAAAGCTGGGTAAGTTCTTCCCCTGTCTGGTACTTTGCCCTTTTGTGTTAGAGTGCTGCTCAAGCCTTTATATCATCATCATCATCATCATCAACATCATCATTCTTGAATGAGAATCTTGTACTTGTTTTTGTCACTCTTAGACCCTTTAAGGGGAGGCAAGAGTACAAGCATTTGATTAGGGGGTGCTTACTTGTGTTTTTCATTTCCCACCACTGAAGGCAACAGACAACTGTCAGTTGGAAAGCTCACAGCAAGCCGGTACCCTATTTGTACATGTGCCTATACCCCCAATTATTTGAATATTTCAAGAAAATTATTAAGAAAATTAATAATTAAAGTAACAATTTTGAGGAACTTTTGATATAAGCAAATTTGTTCAATTGAGAGAGGTCTTAGGACAAAATTGGTAGAAACCCTCATTTAATATCATTAATTTTGAGGATATAAATATTCATTGGTTTAATATGTTGATGAAGATTACATAGCCAGATCTATCTAAAAGATAGATAACTTAAGAGAGAGATTACTTTACTTAAATAAGCTTTAATAAGTCTCTTCTGTGTGAGTGTGTATATAGATTTCATTTCTGTCTAAAGTAAGCTCCCTCTTAATTTTCCTGTGTGTGTGTGTGTGTGTGTGTGTGTGTGTTCTTCCATTCTTTTTTCCTTCTCTCTGGATATTTTCAATATTAATCAAATTTTTGTTTTTGTCATTATTGGTGGGATCTAAGAATATCTAGTCTAGATACACATTTAGGAGTTTCTTAAAGACTTAAAGCAAAATTATTATGCTGCATTTCTTTTGCTTAAAAAAGCGGTACATGTTAAATTATTTAGTTGCATGAGTAAGTGAGTAATTGCCTTGTTCACTAGTTACTAGCTGAGAAAAGAGCTCATTCTAACTAAGAAGAGTACTTCTAAGTATGGTCTACAGAGTCATTGCACTTTAGTTTATATACACCTATAAATTATATTAATAAAAAATTTGTGTACTATTCCTTTTAAACATATGAATCTTTGGACAAATTAGCATTATTTAATTATATTGATTTAAAGATTTCTGTCTCCTTCTGTACCTTATTAGGTAAAATTAATGTCAACCCAATATTCTAATGTATATAACACTAGGATTAAACTTCTTATCATTTACTTTTAATAAATTTCCTACGTTGGTTTTTGACAGTCAAATGAGATGTCATTGTTTTGACAAATATTTAAGATATTGAATATAAAAAATTGTGTTCAAATAAACTTGTAAAAATGGATGTCTTTAAAAGAGGTTAATCTCATAAATAAATTCTTAAAATATTACAGATAGTGAGAGTTTAATGTATTGTTTCAATTATAATTTCCATATTTTAATTAAATTTAAGACATTAGACTAACATTAAATTGAGTATCTGAACATTTTCAAAGTAAGAAAAAATTATAAACCTCAGTGATAAAACTTTTTACTTACCATATTCTTATACATTGTAGATATACAAATGACTTTTGATAATGTGTGTAATATGTGTATTTATCTTTCTTGCCACCTTAAGATTTGTAAAGTTGATATAAAATATATGCTCACGAAGATAAAGAATCAGGGAGTTGGTGATTTTCTATCTTCTAGTCTCTGTGTCTCTGGATGAAACAAGAATTGATTTTGTTTTTTGGTAGCACCGTGCGGCTTGTGGGATCTTACTTCCCCGACTAGGGATCAAACCCACAACCTCGGCAGTGAAAGCATGGAGTCCTAACCACTGGACAGCCAGGGAATTCCTGCAGATGTGTTTTATTTTTTTTAGGTTTTTTTTTTTTTTTTTGATGTGGAACATTTTTAAAGTCTTTATTGAATTTGTTATGATATTGCTTCTGTTTTGGTTTTCTGGCTGCGAGGCATGTGGGATCTTAGCTCCCCGACCAGGGATCGAACCCACATCCCCTGTATTGGAAGGCGAAGTCTTAACCACTGGACCACCAGGGAAGTCCCTGCAGATGCCTTTTAATATTTTATTTATTTATTTATTTTTGCTGTGTTGGGTCTTCGTTTCTGTGCAAGGGCTTTCTCCAGTTGCAGCAAGCGGGGGCCACTCTTCATCGCGGTGCGCGGGCCTCTCACTATCGCGGCCTCTCTTGTTGCGGAGCACAGGCTCCAGACGCGCAGGCTCAGTAGTTGTGGCTCACGGGCCTAGCCGCTCCGCGGCATGTGGGATCTTCCCGGACCGGGGCACGAACCCGTGTCCCCTGCATTGGCAGGCGGATTCCTAACCACTGCGCCACCAGGGAAGCCCCCTGCAGATGCCTTTTAAACAGTTGCCTTCATCAAATGGATTTGCCTTCTTGGTTAGGACTAGGGAAGATATGTGGAGGATTACAGAGATATTTCAGAGTCTATTAATGTTACTACTTCATGTGTTCCTTAGCAGAGTAATCTATATATTTTATGCTGCCCGGTGTCTTAAATGCTTCTATGTAACTGCTAACTCAAGAAATGATTCCCACCAACATAGAACATCCAAACTCCAAGTCTTAGCTGGCCCCCAAGAATCTTAGCTTACAAATGTTCCTCCTTACCATTTATTCCTAAATGTAAATTAAGTAGTCAGTGGGTGTTAAATTAAGGTCCAAACTTCCTGTTCCTACATGATTAACATAATTCACTTTTCCCATACTTGCCAGCACTCTGAATAGTGAACAATGTTCAGAGCAAAGCTAACCTTTGAGTGACCACCGCCCCATCAGCCTTGTAAAATCTTTTAGCTACTTGCTCTCTTCAGAACACTCATTTCAAGCTGCTCTCCCCGTATTGCAACATTCTTAATAAATGCTTGAGTTAATGATTTTTGGTTGTTTTTTTGTTCTTTCTCTGTAATAATCACCTTCCAGAGTTGTTTAAATGTAAAATATGTATACAAATTATTTATCACAGAACAGGCTTCATAGCATATCTTCTGTAAATGGTAGTAGTACTGCTGCTGCCAATAATTAAAACAACATTTAAAGCCTGATTTCATTGGATGATGATGATGAAGATGATGATGATGATGATGATGATGATGATGATGATACTGATGAAGTCTAGGAAAGGAAAACATCAAATAACTGGGTAGCAACTCAGAACAATCAAAATGGAACAGTGAACTTTTTGAGAATAGACCAAACCCAAAAAGGGGCAACATTGTCAGCAGTAAATTGAATTAACAGCAGCAGATTACTTTAGAGACTTCAAATTATTATTTCCATTAGTAATATCATAGCCTTAAAGATTTCAGGTCATTGTTTCTATACTGATACTCATCTCCAAATTGCTTGCAGAGTGAATTTATAGGTTTCTTGTTAGAGATTTCTATGTCAAACCTCTAGAAACAAACCAGATCATTTCCTGCAATATAAGCCTCTGACATTAAGGTAGAAATAACAGCAGAGCAATTTTTTCCCTCACTATAACAGGGAAAGTCTAAAAATGTGTAGTCTTGTCCCTTGATACCAAGTTTTGTAGTATTAAGTGAAGGACTTCCACATTTTTGAGAAAATGCTTAGATTCAGAGAACAGATTCATTTTTAAAGTACTCAGGGAAACTTAGTATGTGAAATTCCAAACCACTGAAAAGCCAACCTTGCCTTGAGGGCAAGGACCCATTAACACTTGTTCAGGGTCCTGTTCTCTTCCCAGGAGAAGATCAGACTTGGCAAATAAAAAAATCAATGGTCATTAATTTTTTGCATTTGTAAGAGAAGTTGCTTCTGAACTTTATTCTTAACCCAAGCCACTTGAGATCCAGATTTCTTAAATGAATTGACATTTAGTCTTATAGCCAGAGTCTTTACAGAACTGTATACTAGTTCACATTTTAGAGAGGCTGGATCTATTCTTAGTGGAGTTCCCTCTTGACTTCAAGAGGTAAAGAGGGTTAAAATTTCCTAGGGCAAGCAGCTTCTAAAGGATATCTTTTGTAATATGATTGTCCAGACTTTTACTGCGAATTGTTTCCCATATCCCTTTGTATTATAAATTAATTGACCCATGTATCTAAATGGTTCAGTTAAGTCCAATTATTCAAATTACTCAGATAAAGTTGTTGCAATTTAACTTTTATAAAATCCATGCTTGCACCATATTAAACAATAAGGTATTTGTTTATACCTTAAGCAAGTCAAGTAACTTGCTTGACCAATGGAGTCAGCAGAAGTGCCAGTGTAGCTAGGTCATAAGGAGTTTCACAACTTCTGCCTGGACCTTTCAGAATGTTTTTTCTAGGAAAACTTGTACTAAGAAACGTAAATGAGCATGTAAAAAGTTGGAATACCTCAGGCCATGTGGAGAAGCTAAGGAACATCCAGACACTAAACATATCAGTTCAAAAAATCATCTTTTAAGTGGTTCCTTTAGCCTTAGCCACGCTAGCTGATGTTATTTGGATCAGAGATAAACTACCCATAAAAAAACCATTCGTAATTCCTGAGTTCACAAAATTATGAGCAAAATAACATATTAAGTCAATAAATTTGGGGGTAGGTTTAATGAAATTGATAACTGGAAGATAATTTAGTAGGTGAAATTGGTTTGATTCTACAACAAAAACTTAAAACAAGTTGTATTGCTTTGAGATGGTTAGTCAGATATTGGAAGCACTTCAAGGATACTTTTGATGATTATTTTGAAGGTAAGTAAGGAAATTTTGGCAATACTGTCACCTGTGGTAGTATGGAAAAAGGAAGGACAAATAATAAACTTTTGTTCTGGCTGGGGAAATTTTCAGGCAGTATCTAGAATGTTCCAATTATCTCTTCAAGATGGCTATGATAAAATAGAGAAGAGAGATGAATTTAAAAAAGAACTGTTCAGATTTTGAGCAGAATTTAGAGGAAATATGAGGACTCATGACTTCCTGATTTTAGAAATAAAACAAGTTTTAATCTCCAGTACCTCTTAGCTAAAGATTCCCAAGGTAAGAAATGGTCTCAAGGAAAAAATCAAATCTAGTGTGGTACCAATAAAAGCAGGCTTCAGGGTCATTTCACAGTGGAATGGCTCTAAGATGCTGTGTTGATACCTCACAAAGATTTAAGGTCATACCTATTAGGTCTTCTAAGAGTCTTACAAGAGAATTCTTAGACCCCTTCTGCCATAAGAGTGCATCTAAGAATCTTAAGGGCATGCCACATTGATCCTTTCAGCTAGAGAAAAATACTTGGAAGAATCTAAAAAGGGAAATAAGGCACAGCAACTTGACTTTTGAGCCAAGGTATAGCAAGGCCTAACTTGGAAAGAAATGTCGATATGATTTTCATATAATGGAATGGATTAATATCTGATACACTATAAGCTCACAAAGTCTTAAACATTATATAAGCTTAGACTGAAAGGAATGGAGATAATATAAAATGCAAAGAGGTATTTGAGCCCTTAAACTTCAGGAAACAATCTGAAAAGCTTATTTCATTATGAACATAGTCTATATGTTATGGAAAAGAAGGGCAGAACCAAGACCTCAGAATGTGGAACAAAGAGAGAGAGAAAATTATTGCCAGAACCCTAACTATGAAATTGGAGACATGGATTAGGTTGGAGTGACTGTAAAGGATAAAATATCCTCCTTATGATGGAGAAATAGAAAGAGGCTAATGTACATAGAGACACCAACCAAGTGAGTGAGGAAGCCATCTTGGAAGTGGGTCATCTAGCCCGAGTCATGCCACCTGATGCCACATGAATTAGAAACAAACTGGCTAGCTGAGCCCTCTCTGATTGCCTGATCCACAAAATTGTAAGCAAAGTAAAATAGTTATTTTAACCCATTTCAGATTTGGAGTAATTTATTATACATCAGTAGACAAATATGTAATTGGAGCTTCCCTTTCTTTACTACATTTAGTATAATTAATATGAATTTGAATTAATCTAGGTTTTCTCTTTTGAATCAGTAGAATAAGAGACTGTTAATAAATCATAACTGCAATCCTTAACACCCTTCAGGGCTTCACAGCATAAGCAAAGTTAATTATTATATGTTCTTGAAAAAAGTAGTATTAAATAAAAGAACTCCTTGAACTTCTGCCTTTGAGAGGATATTCTTGCCATATTTATTGGTGGTTAACTCTTATCATCCTAAAGATAGGCTTTTTGATAGGTCATTTTGAAATATAATAATCATTCGTCACAGGAATTCAGTGGTTACTATGTTTCAAGCACAGTTTTAAGTGCTTTTTATGTAGAATATAGTATTTTCCTCACAATAACACTTGTTGGCATTACTATTGTTGACAATGGAGTTTCCTTTGGGTAGATTAGCAAGAAGGATGTTATAAGGGACTGCTCTTGGGATCAACATCTCTGAAAGTGAAAAGAATGAAACGAAAGTGAAGAGGGGGAGATGACTTTTGACGCACTTCCACCAGCAGTTGGTCCACACCATGGAGAGCTCTGGGTTGACTTCTAGCCAGATCAATCCAATGTTTTCAGAGCCAATTATAATTGTTTGTTATTATTATTTATGAATTCCCAATTAATTTGATGAGGCCAAGCAGCATAAAACTTATCAAAAAATTGATAAATCCCTACCCCCAAAAAAGAAAGAAAATTATAGAATAGTATGCTTCAGTATCATAAATGCAAAGGTTCATAACAAAATATTAGCCAAAAAAATCCAGTAGTATTTTAAAAGATAATACATCATGACTAAGTTGAGTTTCTTCCAAAGTATGCAAGTGAAAAGAACAATTAAATATCAGATTTGTGATTTTAAAATATCTTCAATATAGTATTTTCCAAATTTTTAAATTTTTTTGTAAAATTGCTTTCAATGTTCAAAGTTGACAACCTACTTGTAATAAATTTGAAATTATTATTACTTTTTTTAGTTTTTTTTTCATTTAAGAAAACTGGATGAAGTTCTCTCTAAATAAATTTTTGGATATTCAAGAGGTATTATATTTTAAGTTTATTACCATTATTTTTGTTTTCAGATACTTTACAGCTAGTATGAGTGCAGATTGCATTCTTGTGCATAAAAATGTAGTTGAAAAGACAGGGTCATTGGCATGATATTCTTATTCCACTGGATTTTTTTTCTTCCAGTTTTATTGAGATATAATTGACATATAGGACTGTATGAGTTTAAGGTGTACAACATAATGATTTGATTTACATATATCATGAAACTATTATCACAATAAGTTTAGTGAACATCCATCATCTCATATAGATACAGAAATAAAGAAATTTAAAAAAAATTTTTCTTGTCATAAGAACTCTTAGGATTTACTCTCTTAACAACTTCCATATATAACATACAGCAGGGTTAATTTTGTTTATCATGTACATTACATCCCTAGTATTCATTTATTTTATAATTGGAAGTTTGTACCTTTTGACTGTCTTCATCCAATTCCCATTCTTCCCCAACTCATGCCTCTGGTCTCTTTTTCTATGAGTTTATTTTTTTGCTTGTTTGGTTGTTTTTGAAGTATTGGATTGGCCAAAAAGTTCGTTCGGGGTTTTCCGTAAAATCTTATGGAAAAACCCGAACAGATTTTTTGGCCAACCCAATATAATTGACCTACAACACTATGTTAGTTCCGGGTACACAACATAATGATTTGATATTTCTCAACATCTCAAACTGATCACCATGATAACTCTAGTTACAATATGTAACCATACAAAGATATTACATGGTTATTGACTATATTCCCCACACTGTACTTTTCACAACTGTGACTCATTTATTTTACAACTGTAATTCTGTACTTCTTACTCTCCCTCACCTATTTCCCTCCTCCCCCACCCCAAACCCCTCTGGCAATCAACTGTTTGTTCTCTGTATTTATAACTCTCTTTCTGTTTTGTTATGTTTGTTCATTTGTTTTTTATTTTTAGATTTCACATATAAGTGATATCATACAGTATTTGTCTTTTTCTGTCTGACTTATTTCACTTAGCATAATACCCTATAGGTCCATCCATATTGTTGCAAATGGCAAGATTTCATTTTGTTTTATGGCTAATATTCCATTATATATATGTATATGTGTGTGTGTGTGTGTGTGTATATATATATATATATATATATATATATATAATATTATATTTATCCATTCATCTATTGATGGGCACTTTGGTACCTTCTATGTCTTGGCTATTTTATGTAATGCTGCAATGAACATAAGGGTGAATATATCTTTTCTCATTAGTATTTTTCTTTTCTTTGCTTAAACACCCAGGAGTGGAATTGCTGGATCATGTGGTAGTTCTATTTTTAACTTTTTGAGGAATGTCCATAATCTTTTACAAAGTGGCTGTACTAATTTACATCCTTACCATCAGTGCATGAGGTTTCCCTTTTTACCACATACTCACCAGCACTTATTATTTGCTGTATTTTGGATAATAGCTATTTTGACAGGTGTGAAGTGATATCTCATGGTGGTTTTGATTTGCATTTCCCTGATGATTAGTGATTTTGAGCATCTTTGAAGGTGCCTGTTGACCATGTATATTGTCCTCCTTGTAAAAGTGTCTATTTATATTCTCTGCACATTTTTAATTGGGGTGTTTGTTTTTTGATGTTGAGTTGTATGATTTATTTGAATATTTTGGATATTAGCCCCTTATTGGATATATCGTTTGAAAATATATTCTACCATTCAGTAGGTGGCCTTTCATTTTGTTAAGTTTCCTTCACTGTGCAAAAACTTTTTAGTTTGATATAGTCCCATTTATTTTTGCTTTTTTTTTTCCTTGCCTAAGGAGACATATCTTAAAAAAATATTACAGACTGATGTCAAAGAGAATACTGACTGTGTTTACTTCTAGAAGTTTTATGGTTTCAGGTTTTACCTTTAAGCCTTTAATCCATTTCGCATTTATTTTTGCACGTTATGCAAGAGAATACTCCAGTTTGACTCTCTTGAATGTAGCTGTCCAGTTTTCCCAACACCATTTACTGAAGAGGCTGTTTTTTCCCCATTGTATATTCTTACCTCCTTTGTCATAGATTAATTGCCCATGTAAGTGTTTATTTATTTCTGGGCTCTCTATACTGTTCCATTGATCTATGTGTCTGTTTTTGTGCCAGTACCATACTATTTGATGACTGTAGTTTTGAAGTCAGGGAGCGTGATACCTCTAGCTTTATTCTTTTTTCTCAAGATTATTTTGGCTATTTGGGGTCTTTTGAGTTTCTCTACAAATTTTAGGATTATTTGTTCTAGTTCTGTGAAAAATGCCATTGGTATTTTGATAGGGATTCCACTGAATTTGTAGATTGTCTTGTGTAGTATGGTCATTTTAACAATATTAATTCTTCCAGTCCATGAGCACAGTATATCTTTCTATTTGTTTGTGTCATCAGTTTCTTTCATTAATGTCTTAGTTTTCCAAGTACAGGTCTTTTGTCTCCTCAGGTAGATTTATTCCAAAGTATTTTATTATTATTGATGTGATTGTTAATAGAATTACTTTCTTAGTTTCTCTTTCTCATAGTTTGTTGTCAGTGTATAGAAATGCAATGTTTTTCTGTATATTAATTTTGTATCCTGCAACTTTACCAAATTTATTGATGAGCTCTAGTAGTTTTTTGATAGCATCTTGAGGATTTTCTGTGTATAGTATCATGTCTTCTGCAAATAGTGACGGTTTTATTTCTTCCTTTCTGATTTGGATTACTTTTATTTCTTTTCTTTTTTTCTGATTGCTGCTTCTCAGACATCCAATACTAAGTCAAATAAAAGTGATGAGAATGGCTATCCTTAGAGCTGGTATAGGCCGGCTGGTGGGTGTGGTGGAGGCCTAGAGGATACCGGGGCCACTGCTGGCTTATTGGTAGGTAGAGCTGGTTCCCAGGGTCTCTGCCTGCAGGGTCTTGGAGGTCCCAGAATTGGTGTGTTAGCCCATTGGTGGGTGCCACCAGGGCCCAGGGGGTCCTGGAGTTGATGCCTACCCACTGGTAGGTGAGGCTGGTCCTGGGGCTAGAACTAGTCCACTAGTGGGCAGTTGGATTCCAGGATCTCTGACTGCAAGGCCCCGCATTTTGCAGGGCTAGTGCCAGTGAACTGTGTGTGGGGCCAGAGCCTGGGCCCTCTGGTGGTCAGGGCCAGGTCTTGGGGTGGCTGTGGGCTCAGGCGGTCTTAGGTCAGCCAGCCTGAGGTTTTGTCTCCACCCATCTAGTTGCTTGGCCTGAGGTGTCCCAGCATTGGTGCAGACAGGCTGCTTGATATTGCCAGGTCCTGGCACTAACAAGCTAGAGGGAGGATTCCAAAATAGTGCTTGCCAACACCAGTGTCCATATGGTAGAATGAGCCCGCCAAAATGGCTGCTGCCAGCATCAGTGTTCCCAGGGTAATCTCCAGCTGCCTCCTGCTTCCCTGGGAGACTCTCTGAGATCAGCTGGTGGGTCTGACCTTGGCTCCTTTCAAATTACTGCCTCTGCCCTGGGTCCTGGGGTGTGTGAGATTCTGTGTACATCATTTAAAAGTGGAGTCTATTTCCCACAGCCCTCTGGCTCTCCCGGAACAAGCCCCACTGGCCTCAAAGCCAAACACTCTGGAGGCTTGTCCTCCTGGTGCAAGAACCAGAGACTAGGAAGACTGATGGAGGGGCTTGGACCCCTCGCTCCTTGGGGTGAATCTCTGCAATTGTAATTATTCTTTGATTTGTGGTTCACCCACTCAGGGGTATGACTACACCACATGCCCACCCTTTCTACCATCTTGTTGTTCTTTATATCTTTAGTTGTAGGAGATCTTTTCTGCTAGTATTCCAGCCTTTCTCATCAATAGTTGGTCTGTAAATAGTTGTAATTTTGGTGTGACTGTGGGAGGAGGTGAGCTCAGGGTATTTCTACTCCACTCTCTTGGCCCGAAGCAATCTATTATCACTTTCAATCTATTCTTTCTACATGTTTTTAATTGAGAAAATAGTCTAAAATTCGGAGTTAACAGAAATATCAGAGAATTGTGCAAAGTGGAATATATTCTCAATTCTAAATTTTACTCAAATTTAAATACATAAAATTTCAACCAAAGTATTTTTAGGCTTTTTACCTCTATTCAGAGAACTTTTAAAAACAGATCTGTTTTCCACCTAAAATTTCATGAATAAGCTATGTTTTTTTAATATTTATTTTCAACATTTTGCCAAATATGGATGTGGCAAATTTTAGGACTCTCAGTAGAAGCCTATTCCACTATAGAATATAAATATATCCAATAAAAAATAAGACCTATATCAAAGTGTTTTTCTCAAAATGTATAGTAAGAAGCAATGATAGAATTTCAAAATTAAACCTTGTACCTTATTTAAACTTCATTAACCATTCAATTTGTTTCCTCTCTTAGAAATAAGTTTTCATGGTAGTAAATTTCATAATAATAAATTTAAATATATTTCTGTAATATATTCTTGTCTACAAGCTTTATTTTTAATAATTAAAATTCTCTAAAAGCTGCAAAAGGTGACTTTTCTTGATTTCTTGTTCATAGGATTACAACTGATTTTGAAATGAATGTGATCAAAAGTCAAAGACTCATTTATAAAAGTTTTAATAGAATTATAGCCTAATTAAGTTGATTTACAAAATACTTTTTTGCAATTTCAAACCTTTCTAAGATTCAACTGATGTCAGGCAGCAAAGGGTGAAAATGTGAATTGCCCTGCTAAAGAAATGATGATGGTGACTAAACATCAGCTTCATCACAAAAAGTTATGTATTTCAGTGACTCTTGTGTATGTAAATTTTAGCAATTATAGATTTTATTTCAGTTGCTAAAATATCACTGCTCATTTAGATGCAGTTATGAATTATTCACTCACATTACCAATTTCAACAACATTGGCTGCATAGAATTTGTAATTTATAAAAAAATTGTTCTTACCATAATTCTGAGTCTCAAAAATGTGTTTTGTTAGTGTCAATATTTTTCTAATTTTATTACTACATATACAGTGAATTTTAATTCATTGTACAACTTTTTAACTGAATTTATAAAACTATTCAAAAGTTCATTTCCAGTGAACTTCCAAAAACTTTACTTTTGTTCACTTTATTAAATAAAATATCACATTATTATTATATGAGTAATTTTACCTGTTTTTCTCCCTGAAATATCTATTAATATAAATCTGGCATCATTTAAATGTTTGTGAATTGCTTCTGTTGCTAATTGAAGTGATACTATAACAATCATTTAAGATTTTTTTTTTTTTTACTTTCACAAATACTTGGGAGTTGAAAATGACCACAATTAACATAGAATAATGTTTATTTGATCTAAGAAATAATTCACAATTTAGAGTGATATGGGAATGCATATTCTTGACTGCATATGTTAAATTACCATTTTTATGTTTTCAAGTTGTGTGCAACATTCATGTTTATCATTAACTTTGTTGAGAAATAGAAATTCAGTTCTTAATTTTTATTAGAAAGTCATCTTAAGTTTTTAGAATTACTGACACTGGAAAGCAAAATTTTTTAAAATGCCATCAAGCAGTAAAATAAACAGTTGCAGATTTACGCCATGCATGGAATTAACTAAACTGCTGTTGCAAGAACATTCAAAGTTCTCTCTATTTGCTCTGTGGTGGTACTACTCACTATACTTCCCACATATATTTCACTTATGTCTAATGCACAATTTCTCACATTTCCTACTGACCACACTAACTAGCAGCTTGGCAGACTCCTGCATCTCACAAACTGTGGCATAAGCCATGGCAGAGTTGGCTGGCACAGTTGGTTTACAGGGACATCCTGGTTGAGTAAATTTCCTACCACTATACAAGGCTGGAATGAATTTGTTGTGCCTGGCTTATCCTATCCATTTGCACTATTTTTTCAGCAGGTGTCCTCAGGAAAAGAGTAATGATTTATCTTTGCTCATTTTTCAATTTAATCACATGTTAAATTGATAACTCTGTTACTGTCCATATATTACATACACTACTAGATGATATCTTGCTAGGTGATGAGTTATTAAAGGTCTGCTAAACTGGTTCTGTCTTATTTTATATAATTCTTAATGCTACTACTATATTTTCTAAAAGTGGAAGGTTTGGGACAATTCCTATGGTGGACAAAATGTTTTTCCAGGAAAACAGGCATAAACTAGGACTTCCCAAGGCAAACAGAAAATCTCATCAGCCTATTTATGAGAAACCTGAAGAGTCGCTTTAACTATTTGTAAAGCTGTAATATTGAAGAGAGATGAGATTTAGTCTATATACATTCTCAGAAATTGAGCAAAAGGGAAGGGCTAAGAACTAATTGGAATTTAGAATTTGGTTTAAGGAGTGGAACAGTTGGAGCTATCCAAACATAAAATGTAATATGTTGAAAGTCAATATTTTATATCAATGCAAATATTCAGGTAGAGGGTAGATAACATCTATCATTAATATTATGGAGGAGATCCCTAATTTAGGTAGGAGTTTGGAAATAATGCCCTCTGTGCAATCTACAGGGTTTTATTACCCACAATGAACAGTATTATGCATTGGTTTCCCACTATAATGTGATTTACTTTACAGTAGATTCAGTAAAAGTTATTCAACTATGGCTTCATGCTCAAAGGTAATGAGACAATCAAATAAACCTATTCTAATTCATACCACTTATGGACTCACCTTATAGGGTAGAAAACCAAGAACAGAAAAGGGGCATAAAGCCAATGCAGGAAGTGGCAGGATTAGAGAGAAATACTGGAGGTTGAATCATTATGGAATAGCAGACCGCAATTTCTTTTTTTTTTTTTTACTACAAAACACAATTCAAATTTCATAACTTTCTTCTCAGTGCCAATATGCAGTCATCATTATCTTAGTCAAAATTATTTATTTAGAACTCACAGGTACATGCCAGGTCCTAAGTGCTGAATGAAGAAAGTAAAATATACATATTCTATGCTCTTCTAGGCTCTCTGCCAGGTACTCTGTGATTTTCAGACAGAGAGTATGAAAATGTAAAAGTTTTTTTGTTTTGTTTTTTGTGGGGTTTTTTTGGTTTTTTGTTTATTTTTTTTTGCTTTCCTCAATATGAATACAAGAAAAGATGTGATGTTTTGTTGTTTTAATTGTGAATTTATACATACAATATTCCTTGAAACTAAAAAAAAATCCTCGGTAAAAATGTGGACATTTTGATTGATTCTAAAATATAACATTAAAAATTCAAATTGATTTAAGTCATATACATATAAGATATTTTAATATATTTGCTTTCTTGTGTATACTAATGGTCAGGTCCTGAATGTTTGTGTCCTCAAAAAAATTCAATTTTCAAACCCTAATCCCCAATGTGATGGTATAAGAGATGAGGCCTGAGCAGGATTAAGATGGGAGAGTAGGAGGACCCTGAGTTCACCTCCCCTTGCAAACATATCAAAACTACAACTACATATAGAGGAACTCTTGCTGAGAATGACCTGAAGACTAGCAGAATGGCTATTCTACAGCCAAGGCTGTAAATAAAGGACCACACAGAATCTACTAGGATGGGAGGAGAAGGGATCAGGTTGGGACCTGCATCCTCAGAGGGTGACCCAGAAAGGAGGGGATATCACCAGCTTGGGAATCCTCTCTGGGGAATGAGGGATTTGACCACATATTAGGCACCCCAGCCCTAGATAAGACACCAGGAAGATGAACCCACCTAGCTGCTTTGAAAATGAGTGGGGCTTATGAGATGGCTGTAAGAAACCAAAGAGCACACATGTAAACTTGCTTGCTCCCAGCCCCAGCATGAAAGGCAGCAGATTGAAAACTGCCAGGTGCTCTGGGCAGCCTGCCAGGACCACCCCAGTGCACCCACCCCCCACTCACACCAGGCTTTTTGTCCAGCACCTTTTGCTCTGACACTGCTCACCACTAAGGCAGAGGCCACAATTGCCAACAAGTGTGAATGCACTTGGAAGGAATGGAGCCAGTTTGGGTCCCAGCCCTGCCTTGAGCCAGGGCAGAGACTGCCATTGATGGTGTGTGCATATGTGCATGCTGCTGGGAGGGAACAGAACTGAAGAAAAGGTGAAACCAACTCAGAAGTGCATCCTCAAGCCCTCTGGCTCCTGCCACACCCCTAATCAAGTTGGAGATGGCCACTACGCAGGGGAGAAGCCCATCTATCCCAGGACTCCTGCTTCAGCACCTTTGACCCCGACCCCATCCCCAGTAGGGTAGTAACTGCCATTGAGCCTAGGAGAAGCCCCAGATCACACCTAGGTCTAGCTCTAGCCCCTCCAAATGTAGCCCTACTTCCCACAAAGGCAGAAGCTGCCAGTGTACCTCAGGGGAAAATGCAGACCATGTTCACTTCAGATCCAGCTCTCCCACCAAAGCCACTGGGCACACAGAGACTTCATAGGGATACTCCCACAAAAGGATATGCCTTCATGATTGGGATAAGTAAATGTTTCACCTAATTTCATAGAAAGAAAGAAAATTAAGCAAAAGAAGACAGAGGAATATGTTTCAAATGAAAGAATAACATAAAACCCCTGGAGAAAAACCCTAATGAAAAAGAGAAAATTTATCTAAGAGATCAAGATAGTAATGAGTGCTAACTGGGAAAAGAATAGATGAACACAGTGAGAACTTCAACAGAGAACTAGAAAATATAGAAAACCAGTCAGAGCTGAAGAATACAATAACTGAAATGAATTTAATAACTAGAAGGAGTTAAAAGAAAATTAGGTGATGAGGGAGAACCCATAAGTGATCTGGAGGATAGAATAGTGGAAATCACCCAATCAGAAGAGCAAAATGAAAACCAAATTTTAGAAAAATGACATTTTAAGGGATATCTGGGACAACATCAGGTATACTAACATTTAGGGTCTCAGAAGAAGAGAGAGAGACAAAGTGGTAGAAAATGTGTTTAATGAAACTGTGGCTGAAAACTTCCCTAATCTGAAGAAGGAAATGGATATCCAGGTCCAAGAAGCACAGAGTGTCCCCTAAAAGATGAAACCAAAGAGACCCCCACCAAGACATATTATTATTAAAATGGCAAAAGTTAGAGTTTTAAAGCCAGCAAGAGAAAAACAAAGAATCACATACAAGGGAACATCCATAAGGCTATCAGCTGATTTTTCAGCAGAAACTTTGCAGGTCAGAAGTGGGTGGCATAATATATTTAAGGGACTGAAAGGAAAAAAATATATCTACAACCTAGGATACTCTAACTAACAAGGTTAACATTTAGCATTGAGGGAGGGATAAAGTTTCCCAGACAAGTAAAAACTAAGAGTTCATCACTACTAAACTGACATTTCAGGAAATGTTAAAGGGTCTTCTTTAAGTGAAAAGGAAAAGATGATAATGAGAAATAAGAAAATATATGAAGGGAAAATTCTCACTGGTAAATGCCAATGTATAGTAAAAACAGTGGATCAACCATTTAAGCTTGTACAAAGATTAAAAGACAAAAATTGTAAAATCAACTATAAAATGGACAGTTAAGGGATAGACATAAAGATGTAAAATTTGACATCAAAAACAAAAACAAAAAAAACTGGGGTGGGGAGTAAAAAAACATAGATCTTTTAGAATGTGTTTGAACTTAAAAAGACTATCAGTTTAAAACAAGTAGATCTAGTTATAGGTCAGCATATATGAACTCCATGATAACCACAAATCAAAAACCTACAATAGATACCCAAAAATTAGAGAGAAAAGAACCCAAGCATAACATTAAAGACAATCATCAAACCAAAAGGTAAGAGACTATGAGAAGAAGAAAATAAGAGATAAGAACTACAAAAACAATCAGGAAACAAGTAAAGTGGCAAAACTATCAATAATCACTTTAAATGCCAATGGACTAAATGCTCCAATAAAAAGACATAGTGTAACAGACTGGATTAAGAAACAAGACCCATCTATATGCTGTCTACTAGAGGCTTACTTTCAGAGCTAAAGACACACACAGACTGAAAGTAAGAGGTTGGAAAAATATTCTATGCAAATGGAAATGAAAAGAAAATTTGGGTGGCAATATTCATCAGAGTAGATTTAAAAATGAAGTTCGTGATAAAACAAATAGAGGAGCATTGTATAATGATAAAGGGATCAATCCAAGAACAGGATATATAATTTGTAAACATATATGCACCTAATATATAAATCAAATATTAACAGACATATAGGGAAAAATGGACAAACTTACAAGAATAATAGGGGACTTTCACACACTACTGACAGCAATAGAAAAATCGTGATAGAAAATCAATAAGGAAACAGTGAGCTTCAGTGACACATTAGACCAGTTGGACTTAATGCATATTTATAGGACATTCTGTCTGAAACCAACAGAATACACATTCTTTTTAAGTGCCCATGGAACTTTCTCCAGGTTAAATCACATGCTAGGCCACAAAACAGGTCTCAACAAATTTAAGAAGATAAAAAGTATACCAAACATCTTTTTGGGTCGCAATAGTATGAAACTAAAAATCAATTACAGGAAGAAAACTGGAGAAAAGCACAAACATGTGAAGAGTGAACTATGTGCTACTGAAAAACCAATAAGTCAATGAAGAAATCAAAGGAAATCAGAAAATACCTTGATACAAATGAAAATAAAACACAACTTTACAAAATCTACTGGATGTAGCAAAAGCAGAGGAAAGTTTAAAGTGATAGTGGTCTACCTCAAGAAACAAGAAAAATCTCAAGTAAGCAACCTAACCTACCACCTAAGGAAATCAGCAAAAGAAGAACAAACAAAGCCCAAAGCCAGCAGAAGGAAGAAAATAATAAAGATCAGAGTGGAAATAAATTGGAGACCCCCAAAACAATAGAAAATATCAGTGAAACCAAGAGCTGGTTTTTTGAAATGATAACAAAATTCATAAGCCTTTTGTCAGAGTTTATTAAGAAAAAAGTAAGAGAAGACTCAGATAAGCAAAATTAGAAATGAAACAGGAAAAGCGTCAACTGATATCACAGAAATGCAATCATAAGAGAATACTATGAACAGTTATATGCCAACAAATTGGACAGCCTAGAGAAAATGATAAATTTCTAGAAACATACAATCTTCTATGACTGATCAGGAAGAAATAGATAACCTAAACAGACTGATTACTGATACTGAAATTGAATCAGTAATCAAAAAACTCCCAACAAACAAAAGATCAGGACCAGACAGCTTCACTGGGGAATTCTACCAAACCTATAAAGAAGAGTTAATACCTATCCTTCTCAAAGATTCCAAAAAATTGAAGAGGAGGAACACTTCCAAACTCATCATTCATAGCCAGCATTACTATGATACCCAAACCAGACAAAGATACTAAAAGAAAGGAAAGTTACAGACCAGTATCTCTGATGAAGATAGATGAGAAAATCCTCAACATAATATTAACAAACCAAATTAAAAAAAAATATATAAAAAGGATTATACACTGTGATCATGTGGGATTTATCCCAGTGATCCAAAGATGGTACAATATCTACAAATCAATCAATGTTATAGACCACATTAACAAAATGAATGGTAAAAATCCCATAATCATTTCAATAGATGAAGAAAAAGCATTTGACAAAAGTCAATATTTATTCATGATAAAAAGTCTCAACATAGTTGATATAAAGGGAACATTTCTCAACATAAAAAAGGCCAATTATGACAAACCCACAGCTCACATCATAGTCAATTATGGGAAGCTGAAGTCTTTTAAGATCAGGAAGAAGAAAAGGATGTCCATTCTTGCATTTCTATTTAACATAGTGTTGGGAGTTCTAGCCACAGCAATCAGACAAGGAAAAGAAATAAAATGTTTTCAAATTGGAAAGGAAGAAGTAAAACTGTCATTGCTTGCAGATAACATGATACCATGTATATAAAACCCTGCGATCTATTAGAACTAATAAATGAATTCAGTAAAGTTATAGAATACAAGATTAATATACAGAAAACTGTTGCCTTTCTATACACTAATAATAAACTATCAGAAAAATTAAGAAAATAACTCAATTTATAATTGCATCCAAAAAATACCTAGGAATAAATTTAACCAAGGAGACATTGATGAAGGAAATTGAAGACAGTAGAAATAAATGGAAAGATATCTCATGTTCATTGATGGGAAGAATTGATATTGTTAAAATATCTATACTGACAAAGCCATCTACTGATTTAATGCAATCCTATCAAGATACCAGTGACATTATTCAAAGAACTAGAACAAATAATCCTAAAATGTGACATTTTTCAAAGAATTAGAACAAATAATCCTAAAATGTTCACAGGAACCCAAAGAGCCAAAGCAATCTTGAGAAAAAAAGAAAAGCTTGTGGTATCACATTCCTTGACTTCATACTATACTAGAAAGTAATTAAAACAGTATGGTACTGGCACAAAAACACACATAGATCAAATGGAAAATAATAATAGAGCCCAGATATGAACCTGTACACATATGGTCAGTTAATCTATGACAAAGGAGGTAAGAATATACAATGGGGAAAAGGTGGTCTCTTCAATAAGTGGTGTTGGGAAAACTGGACAAGTATATGTACAAGAATAAAATTAGAACATTTCTCTCACCGTACCCAAAAATAAACTCAAAATGGATTAAAGACATAATTGTAAGACAAAAACCATAAAACTCCTAGAAGAAAACAGGCAGTGCTCCCTTTGACATAGGTCTTTTATATTTCTTTTATCTGTCTCCACAGGCAAGGGAAACAAAGGTAAAAATAAACAAATGAAACCTAATCAAAATTAAAAGATTTTGTACAGTGAAGAAAACCATGAACAAAGTAAGAAGGCAGCATGCTAAATGGGAGATGATATTTGCAAATGATATGAACAATAAGGTGTTAATATCTAAAATATACAAAAGCTCATACAACTCAATATTAAAAAAGCAAACAACCCAATTAAAAAATGGACACAGGATCTGAACAGATATTTTTCCAAAGACACACAGGTGGCCAACAGGCATATGAAAATATGCTCTGTATCACTAATCATCAGGGAAATGCAAATCAAAACCACATCAACTATACTTCAATAACAAATTAAAATTTAAAAAAAAAATCATGAGCTATCACTTTGCATACTTCAGAATGGCTGTCATCAAAAAGACAGCCATAATAAGTGTTTGCAAGAATGTGAAGAAAAAGGAACACTTGTACACTGTTAGTGGGAATGTAAATTGGTACAGCCATTATGGAGAATCCTCAAAAAATTAAAAATAGAACTAACATATGATCCAGCAATTCCACTCCTGGGTATATATCCAAAGAAAATGAAAATAGTAATTCAGAAAGTGTATTTTCACCCCAGGGTTCATAGTAACATTATTTACAGTAACCAAGGTATGGAAGCAACCTAAATGTCCAACCTAAATGTATAAAGAAGATATGTATATACAATAGAATACTACTCAGCTATAAAAAAAAATGAAATTTTGCCACTTGTAACAATATGGATGGACCTAGAGTGTATTATGCTTAGTGAGATAAGTCAGACAGAGAAAGACAAATACTATATGTTTTTCCTTATATGTGGAATCTAACAAATTAAACAAATGAATGAATATGACAAAACAAAAACAGACTCACATATAAAGAGAACAAACTCTTGTTTACCTGTTGGGATGGGGTGGGGTGAAGGTCAGCATAGGGGAAGGGGTTTAAGAGGTACAAACCACTTGGTATAAGATAATATAAAAAGATGTACAGCACAGGGAATAGAGCCAATATTTTATGATAACTTTATATGGAGCATAACCTATAAACATATTGAATCACTATCTGAAACTAATAAACTCAAAATGAATTAAAGGCATAATTGTGAGAGTTGATATTGTAAGTCAACTATACTTTAATTGGGGGAAAAAAAAAGAAAGCTGAGGCCTTTGGGAGGTGATTAGGTCATGTGGGTAGAGCCCTTATGAATGGGATTTGTGTCCTTCACCAGGCACCAAATTTGCTGACTCCTTGATTTTGGACTTCCTGGCCTCCTGAACTATGAGAAATAAATTTCTATTGTTTTTAAGCCACCCAGTGTAGGGTAATTTGTTATAGCAGCCTCCAAATGGTCTAAAACACTGACATTTTATCTATACCATAATTATGGTATAGAAATCATTTTTTCCACCCCCAAAACTTTTATTCTTCCCCTCCTAAAGCATCATGCAGTATATCATAATATTAGAAATCATTATATTTATAAATATCAAAATGTTTCTTGAATAGTTTTAGATTTTAGATTTGTTGACTCTATGTTTAACAAGCCCATAAAAATGACATTCTTGTATATAAAAAGAAAATGATCATTCTTATATATGTAAAAATGAAATGATAGTTATTCAGAAGGTGAACATATTTAAAATAATAGATTGAAAGAAAACTGACTTCTTAGACGTTATTTCTATGTTGTTGTTAGGCATCTTGATTTCTGTTAAGCCAGTTTCAAATTGTAGCATTGACATATGATAGATAAATGGGGGAAATTTTTTAAATTGCCAATTTCTAAACTCCAAAAATGTCACTTTAAAGACAGTATATTGAAGTAAAAGATAAAACTTTAGGAAAATATATTTTCTTCAATTTAAAGAGAAAAAAATGATACCTGCTAAATGCAATTGTCCTTAGACCAATCTTTTTCATTATTCCAAGCGTTCTATATTAACAAATTGATTCTGAGCTATACCTCTTAATTACTATAGCTCTACTCTTGAAACATAACATGTATCACTAATCTCTTTTCATTACATTAGTTACATGAGTGTAATTGTTACAAATAAATGTCTTCCAACTGTTGCTTATCTTTGAGAAGAATAGAAAGAATAGATGAGTGTGGCTAAGTTTTTAACAACACTAAACCCTGGGGTATTAGAATTGTGACCTAGAAAATTGTAATATAATAAGTTTGCTGTTTTAAGCCACTAAATTGGTGGTAATTTATTACATTAGCAATAGAAAACTAATAGAGTCTGCAAGAGCTGGATCATGTTGAACCTAAGCTGCTCTCTGCAAATCACTGATTTCTCTCATAGTTGCCCTAATTTCTTTACATATTTATTTTATTTTTAGAAATATGTGGCTTTTTAAATTTTCTTTTTCTTTTCTTCAAAATATCAGTTGAACTAAACAGGTTCTTTTGCATGCATATTGGGTTTGTATAATAGAATCATTCAAAATTCTGTGGTCTCAGTTTCATATTTAGAACTTCTCTAACTTTACTTGCTAAACCTGTTTTTCTCTTCTGGAGACCACTTTTTGTCATTCTCAAAAAGTAAATTTCAAATGCTATTTTATGGCTGTCCAAAGTATACTATTCCATTGTATTCATGATAGTTTTATCCTTTGCACATCATTATTTATTAAATGTCCTCTCTTATTAGACATAGTGATTATTTAAATAAAATAAATCATATTAAGTTTAGAAAAAGTGATGGGCAAAATATTTACAGGAGCAATTTTGAAGACTATATTTTTTTATCATGCCTTCTAGAATTAAAAACATATTTCCATTTAAATTTTTGAAGAGTGATCAAAGTTTTCATAGCTTTTATTTATGTTTTTTGTTCTTCCTAGACCTAAAAGAAACACTGAAATACATTTTTTTTGCTCATAAAGCTATTAATATTACTGTCATAAATATGTCAACATTTAAAGAGCTGTTTCTTGGTTCATCTTGTTAGATACCTCATGAAAATATATTTGTTCTTCTTGCTCTTCTTGGTATTGCGTGAATTCAGCCACTCCTGGGAACATTCTCAGAATTTATTGCAAAATTCTTTTTCAATATTAAATTGTAGGGTGCAAATCAGGATTTATTTCACTTTTCTAGGAGGAACTAAAAAAAATACCACCAAAATGTCAAGATCATCCAGCAGTTTCTCATATATAATCGTATTACCTCTAATGATAGAAAAACAAATATGTGATGGATTAGAAATAGTAGTCAATAATAGTCATATTTTCAACACTAATGTAATAATAACATTGTAGTTATAACAGTAGATCACAGTCATTCACAGAAATATATAATTTTAAATGTATACCTGTATTTATTTTTGCACTAATATAAAGCTTTTATAGTAACTTGTTACATTTTCATGTCTCTGCCCAATTTTAGAGGCAGTGTTACATATTTTGAGTATCTTAACCTATAAACAGTGATATTAATATGACTATTAGTTGAAAACATTGTTTAACTCTCAGTCAGTTGTTTTTTTTGTTTGAACTTACAGGAAATATTTCATATCTAGTCATTCCTGGATATTCCTCAAAGAAAACTGAAATTTGAATTTAATATTCAAAAATAATACAGTATTTATTTCTTTAAGTCTAGATATCTATCAGTTTTTATATCCAGCTTATTTTTTCAGAGCATACAATAATCCATAATCTATATTAGGAAAGGTAGCTGTTTCTTGCTAGAACAATTTATAAAACTATCTAATGCAGAGGGAATTTCTATCTTTCTTAGAATGCTATATGTATATATTCATGAAACACTATATCTGATAAGGAAAGCAAATTTTCTGCCCAGCCATTTCCTTCTGAGTTCTAAAGAAGTTAAGATGAGAGACAGGCATATGTTCTTGGGAAGGTTGTGAGCTCTTCTATAGACTGTGAACTCTAGGAAATATGATCTATACATAATGTATGATCAATACATTTGTATTGTCAGATCAAAAAAAGGTTCGGCACACTAAATAAGTTGGTTAAATTAACAAACTAATGATTTGTTGTGGTTTTGATTTCCACCTTTTTAGTTAACTTTCTCAGGTGTTTGAATGGCCTTAACCCCCTCCTCCCTTAGATATTTTTCTCTTCTTGAAGTTGATGAAGAACCTTGAAATGCAGAATTATTTCAATTTGCAATTGCAGATAAAGCTTAAGATGCAAGTTTGACTAAAATGATTTACTATATAGACATATTATGTTGATTTAAGCATATTTACATTAAGTGCCACAGAAATGAAAATCTAAAGACAGAAGAGAGAATCAGGGTTTCACACCTTGCAGAGCAGCTCTTTTGCTGCAGTCTATTGAAAATCATCCTTAGACCAATTTTTAAAAAAATAATAACAAAAGAGCAAAGGGAAAAGACAGGTTTTTTTAAAAATAAAGCACAAAAGATAAAATTTGATGACAGCAAAGATCAAAAGTGAAGCATACGTACTTCATAGTAACTCTTACCTCCAATTAAACTCTCCTTTTATAAAAGCAGCATATACACTATATTTATTCCATAATTATATACACTAATATTTGAAATTTAAATTCTATTTTCCAAATATTTTGTAATCACTTTGAATAAACACCATTAGTAGATTATGTGTGCATCATTTGCTTGACATTATTTGAAGGGACATAAACATATGTCAGTCTTTTCTTCTAAAAATAGTACTATATTAGGCATTCTGGATCCCAGTAAGTTAACATAAAGCCCAGTCATCATTGCTAAAATTACCTAAAATTTGAACTCTTTTAGGAACTCTTGGCAGCATTGTCTGTTGGATGTTTTATTTAGTTCAATAAATTAATCTTTGCTTTTAAGGGAAGTCAAGTATGTGCAAATAGAAATTGACTACTTTGGAAATCTATACATGCTACAGAGCCTATGACTGTAATTCCAAAATGAGATATGGATACCTTTATAAGTAGGGGATGCAGGTATGTAAATTTGATGATGGAATAGCTGAAAATAAACTTTCATGTTTACTAGTCCATGTGCATTAGGATAAGATGGCATCAACTCATTTTAACATTCTGGAGTCTAGTCTTGCAAATTCAATTTATTTCCAAGTTGCACTAGATACCAACTAAGCACCATTTGGTGTGACAACCAAGTGGGAAAAAGTCAATTATTTTGAAATAATGGCAGAATATCTTGAAAAAAAGGCTGTTTAATATCAGTACTTCTACCAAGTGTTGTTCGAAAAGATGTTATTTACGGTGATATATGATAAGATTTACTTCTAGTGATGAGAATTTAGGTTCCTATTATCCTGGATACTATGGCCCGTCTCCTATTTCAAGTGTTGGCTAGATTATAATGGTAATACTTTCATAATTATCAAAAGCAATGGCTCAGTTAATGGGGTTATCAGTATGACTGTAGATGCTGCCAAAATCTTTTGGCTCAAAGTCAACTGCTATAACTGTATCCAGTTTTTTTCACATATATCATAACATATAAAATAAGAGAGCAACACCACTGATATCTAGAATTATAGGGAGTATGTAGTATGATTATACATACAAAACTTTAATTTATAATTGTTACCTAAGAAATAAATCATTTTTTTCCTATTTACACATAGCCACCTTTTTCTTTTCAAATGAATCAAGAATGAAAGAATGTGGGGATACTTGATTTTTTTTGGGGGGGGATACTTGATTTTAAAAATAATCATATAAAATAACATTTACTTGATTTTATTAAGTATTAATCAGAAAGAAATATTGAATAAACAAAAAAGTTACAGATTCTTATATTTGTTAGCCATTTTTAAGAAAATGAGAAAAGTTTGGCTTCCTTAGGTTTTATCAAGCATGGGGGGATTGGGAACAGAATTACAGAGGCTTTCCATTAAAAGCATAGGAGGGAATCACTCCTGTTTACATGATTGATGCTTTAGGAATCAATCAAGAATAAAGATTCCTAAGTCTAAAAAAAAATTGAGAACAGAACCTTTTCAGAAAATGTAGCAGATATTTGTTAACTTTGAGCAAATAGGAAAACAAAGTCTTAGTGGAGATATTGATAAAAAATTAGTTATCTTAATTTTATCTTAGATCATTAGGTTTAATCAAGCTAGTTGCAAGAAAGCATGCTTTCTTTTTGTGCTTCCTGCTCATCTACTGAATCCTTGTAATCTTTTTTTATGCCACAGCTCAGTTGGAATCCTTGTCTGAAGCCATATTACTCGATTCAGGAAAAGGCTTCTGAGAATATAGGATAATGTTATTCACATTGAATCTTTGAACTTTTTTTTCAAGAGGGAATTATTGATTGTGTCAGCATCCTTTACACTGCATTGCAAAGATTCAGTGTGGAAGAAAGATTCATTCCATAAAGGAACACAGGACATGATTGCCCTGCTTCTAGCCCTGTTAGTACTTTAACATTGGACTGCTTTACCCAGCTGCTTTGACATACAAATCATCCCAATTGGTTTCTAACAATATAAACTATATTTGTATGCTGCTGTCATATTATTTTATCCAATTCCGTTCGCAAACCTTATGTAGGTGTTGAAGCTTGTGACCAAATCTCTTGATATAAGGTTAATTAGAAAAATAAAAAACAGTACCTATTCATGATCTGGTTCAAAACCAGAGCTTATTGTAGTTTACACGAGAGAACATTTTTTGTGTGAATATAACGTCAGCAGTAGAATAAAAAAAAAACATGAGGGACCATAAAATCTGCATGCCAGATGTAGACATTTTTTAAAGGTTATAATTTTCAAGATTTTTTAAACTATGGTGTCATACTTTGAGTAAATGATTAAGAGAAAATTCTATTTTGCATTGAAATTTTTATTTGTAACAGCTTTCATGCAACATACAAATTTAATTAAAACCTATTTCTATATCTAAAGTATACTGCTCAATGATGGTAATAAAAATTCAAATAAATTTTAATTGATTTCTCACAAAGGATACTATTTGTCTATTAGTATATGTCTACCTGCTTTTAAAAATTAAAAAACCCCTATATATGCCAGAATTTGAATCACTGCTTCTCAAAGGCCCTTTACATATTTTCTTTTTGTTTAGAACATAAATTTATTCATTTTTACATATGTTTTTAGGTTTTATAATAATTTATCATAGTATAATCAATTCTAGTAATGTTTTACCAAAATGGTGTATCATATGTTGGTTCACGAACTGGCCCCCTTACACGGAAAACAGAGAGACAAAAAAAAAAAAAGGCAGACCACTCTAAATCAGTAGGTAGCAGCCTTAATAAACAAGGGAACTTAATTATGATGCTTGTCTTGGGCTGCCACAAGATGAGTAGATCTCCTCACCTACCCACCAGAATCTTAAAAGTTTATATAGAGTCCTTAACTGTGTTCAGACACATGTACAATCCAGGAAGTTTCAAAAATACCTTACTTTCTCAAGGCTATGTCCTTGGAACAGCTTCCACTGTGGAAACAGTAGGCAGAGTGTACTTCAAAGGACAGGGGAGAGAATGAGGAGACTCTGATTGCCCACATGGGTCAAGTGGTGTTCACATCCTCCTGATTGCCACCTCCAACATCATATTAATATCCCCAGTAACATTAGTAACAAAACTTAACAGAAATTCTCATTTACTCTCGTGAGATATATGAAGTCATAAAATAGAATTTGTAAACATTTCCCAAGAATTCACTCAAAAAGTTCAAGATTTAATGGCTAGTTTGATTAAGAAGAGTAAAGTTGGAGGTGTTAATATATGAGCCTTTATCTAACCATATAACTATGTGCTTGGTCTTGTAAAATACAGTAAGGAATTCCAAGGAACACTTTCACTGCTCTGTTTCAATTGTGTATGTGCTTGTGCTTGAATATGTGAGAATATGTTAAAGATTCCCAAGGCAGTGGGTCAAATCAAAGACATACTCTTCTTATCAGTAGATGGGACATGCATTCCTGAGATAGCCAGCTAATATATTTTTCAGGAAGTATAAAAGCTTTATTGAGAAATTACTCTTTATTTAATTTTTAAAAACTATTTTATTTTAATATTTATTTTAATTTTAGTACAGTTATTAATATTTAATTTTACTAAAGTAAAATAGCATTTAATTTTAATTTATATGTGCAGTGATGCTCTAAAGTGAATGAATTACAGCCAAAATGGTTTTCAAAACGACTGCTGTCATGAACATACAATTCTGGGTCAAGGTTCTGTCTATGATGTGGAGACACAGTCTGGTTCATTTAACAGCATGCTCAACACAGAATTTGCTTATAAGTTTTAGCCAACTCACGGGCAAACTTATAAATTTTTGTAATAGGAACATAGAGTGTCTACTGGAATACCTCCAAAGACAGAAACTATTTCACAAAACTATAAGATACTTTTCAAATATTCTCATAATGATTTATCCTCAACTTATTATTGTGAATCACATAAAGTCTTAGTTTACTGTATTGAATCATGACTCCTACTAAAGTGACATTTATCACCACATTCTTAACAAGCACCTTAAAAACCTCAGTTTTGGCTTAACCCAAGTAGTCTGTTTTCTTCACACATGATATTCTTCTACTTTACTTAACATCTTCTTTACATGAATTCTTCTTTTCTTATTATCATCATGATCATCATGATCATCATCACCATCAATATCTAGAATGTTCCTTTATGAATTGATGTATATCTAAAATAGATTCAGACATCAACAAATCCAAGAAGACTCTTCTTATCAATTTCGTCCTACCTGGATACTCCCTAAGTGTGTGTTTGCCAGCTGGTGTGAACTGTGCGGTAGATATGCGTTTAAACTGAACCAATTGCAGGTATGCTGAACTATTACACTCCTTAACAACCATATAGAAACTGGTGTGACCAGAGGTCCTAGACTGATTCAGCTGCAAGTTGCCTTTCCATTACCTTGATGTGCTGTAAACATCATCATTTTGTTTGTGTGCCATGTGAAAATGTTTTGAATGTAGTGCTCTAAATACTTAGCCATATAATTTTCATCTAATTTCATAAATTCCATTGAATGTTTAAAAACAATTATCCTGTTTTTTCTAATCCACATCTTTTATCTCCCTAAGTAAAAGGTAAAGATCACAAGTATGGAGACTTGTTTTTTGTACTTTTGTGTATTAGGGAAGATCATAATAAATGCTGTATTCATTATAGTTGTTAAACACATTCATATGCGTAATGAATGAAGACATCAATGAAAGAAGATTGGGGTAGTGGAGGTGAAACAAAAGCTTCATACCTCCTTTTATATTCATGGAAAACATTCGAAATATTTGGTTATTTGTATGATTTTCTGACCTGCTATCATATGAAGTAAACAACACAACTTGAAAAATTATTCATAACTGAGGAAGAAAAAATATTCTGCAGTTCAGATTTCTATGTCTCTGTGATTCTTTCTTAGGTTGATTTGCATAGAGTTAGCCAAGTTTAAGGTTTTATGATTGGGCATTTTCTTTATTTGGTATCCTAAAAAATAGTTACCCAATCATTATCCTACTTTGATAAATTAAAAATCAGGCTTTCCAATTTTCACTTCCTATGTGCAACCCAAACTAATTTACATTCTCAGTACTGGATTTATTTTTAATTTATGCATTTTTAAGTTTGACTATATACTCCTTTTTTTAAAAAGATTGTAGGCAATTTAATCATAAGGAAAACCTAACTTCCCAACAACTCTCTTTAAGTTCCACTATTTTCATATTGTTGAATATATTTTCAAAGATGAAACTGGAGGTCAGCTGTAAGAATTAAACTGTATCAAGTCTTTTGAGATGCATTTAACACCTTTGTTGGAAGTCTCAGTACAGAGGTATATCATTTGATAGGTATATAACCTGGAATTCTTTCCTTCTCAGCCAGAACTGTAAAATAGTTTTCATCCTGCTGGTGTAGTTGCTTCCTTTATCACCAAAAGAAAGTTAATATCAACTATATTTGAAAGAACAGTGGATGTGTGGCCACTAACAACACAGAAGTGTGCATTACCAGACCTTGAAATATTTACTCATTGTCCAAGAGCCTCTGGGAACAGATGGTGAAAGAAGGAATTGAAATAATTGTCTATTTGTAAATTCTGATTTCTCTCCCTTGACCTTTTCTCACTTCTCCTATACCCATGATCCTTCATCTATCTACATTATTGTGTTCTCTACACATCACTAGCCATAAATGGGGCAAGTAGAGAAGAGAGAACTGAAAGGAAATGAAGTGATATTCCACAAAGCATATAGATGGGACAAAGTACATGTTTAAAATGGTGGTGGGATGATGGATATGCAGAATTTAGGTTGTTAAAATGCGCAAGAAACTCAAATGATTTCAAAAACATTGAGGATTGAGTACAACTGTTCATGAGGCTTAAGTATGATGATTGTTTATGCATTCATTAATTAATTCAATAAATTATTCAGTGAATATTTATTAAGATCAGTTGTATGCCAGATATTTTCAAGGTACTGGAGATAGAACGATAAATAAGGCAACAGTGCCACAAGACACTAATATTTTAGTAAGAACAACTGAAAATAAGTAATAAGTAAACAAATATATAACTAATAATGATAGCTATATGTGCTATTTCTTTAAAAAGTATATTTTACATATCTGCAAAAAGTAATTTATAAAAGCACATATTTTAATAAGGTACTATTCACAACGTCACAGACAATAATCTAGGAATAATCTAGGAAACGACACAACACTATCAAGAGAAAGGATACTTAATTAAATGGAGAGATAGACCTTGTTCATACAACAGATTATCATTATTTTAGAGATGTAAATTTTCCCCTTATTGATTTATGAATAAAATACAATCACAATCAAAATCTAAAAAAAATTAAGTAAAGCTAAGCAAGCTGATTGCGAAATTCATGTGGAAGTGCAAATGACCATGAATAGCTAAGACTCTCTTCAATACAGAAACAAGGAGGGAAGATTTACTCTACTTGATATCCAAATTTATAATAAAATTATAGCAATTAAGATAAATTGCCAGAATTCACAGAAAGTAAATTCTGTTACTTTTTTATTAATTTATGACCAGTTTGGCTCTGCATAGTAATGAGAAATGAAACACCATTTCAATAACTCATTCTAGGACAACTGAATATCTATAAAGGAAAAATAAAATGATCTCTACCTCATGCTCTACAGAAAAAGTAATTCCAGGTGGATCATAAATCATCATAATCTATACACATTATATATCTCACATTTATCTCAGTCTTAAAAATTGTTTTCAAATTGCTTTATCATTTTCATCTAATGAGATCATATGCTAATTCTTTTTTTTGTTTGTTTTTTTAGTTTTGTTCATGTTTGTTGGATTTTTGTTTTCAGGCTTATCAAGTATTAGGTTTTTTTCCTCGGTCCTCCACCCCCCCCAGCTTATCTTTTCATTGTTTTGTTAGTTTGTTTTCTTTTGTTTCATCATACCTTTTTTTTTTTTCTATTGCCTTTCCCTCACCTCTGATGACACGAGTCAAGAATGAGCTCATTTTTAGGTGGTTTGATGTTTCCTGTAATGGTAAGGATATAATTCTGAAGATACAGTCAGCTGAGCATGGCTTCCTCCAACTCATATACACATAAGTTCCAGGAACAAGGTGTTTATGAAACTGCAGAAATGTGTCCTGGGGGGCTCTGAGGAGCTCCAGTTCTTTATGTCTCAGCACAGAAAGAATTAAGCGAGAGGCAAAGTGATAGATAAGAAGTAATTTATTAGAATAGGACGCTTGTGAGGTTTACAAGTGGGTGGGCAAGGGGTGCCACACCCAGAACTTAGTAGGCTACAGTTTTATAATCAAAGGAAAAGTGGGGAGGGGGAGAAGACCACTTTCTTCCTTGTCAGGCTTCCATCATCAGCTCCTCCTCCTCCTCTACATCAGGCGGGGGTGTTTTCTTGTCCCTACATGGTCAAACTGGGCCTGTCGACTGTCATGGCACAATGGAAATGAGCAAAAAGGTGGTAACATATACTAAAATATGGTAAATCATCTCAGGTTTCAGTATAATGTTACCTTTTCCTTATATTTTTGTTTTTAGTGTGCACAGAGAAACATGTCCTAGGAATCATTAACTTACTGAGCTTACTGGGAAGAATGTGGGTCTCATTCCATCATTGTTTTATTGTTTAGGGCCATGTCTCATGCTTCTGTTGCATGGTTTTGTTGCTAAGCAAGCCTGTCTGTCTGTCTCTGTCTCTGTCTCTCTGTATTTTATCTAAAATCATTGTACTATCTAAATGCCTAGGCAGTTTCTTCATCAACTATCATTCATCTTCACAGGCCTGAATTAATCAATGACCCCGATAGAGAAACAATGTCACTGATGATTCAAAGTAGAATTATAGGCACTGAAATATTCATGGTGTTCAAATAAAAAAATCGAAATTTCTCAGGTGTACTAAAAGATTATTTTTAGTCTTCTGTTAAAAAAGCCAATAGTGGTTTCTCCTTTACTTTCGTCTAAAATCTCAAGTGTTTGCTGTTGATGATACTGACTTTTGGATATCTCTAATTAAAATACTGATATATCAATTATTTCTACAATGGACTCTGACTTGGAATCAATATTGCATAGAAAATACAGACAACTAACTTAATTTAAAATTTTCAGTATTAATTTTCAGATTGTTCTAAGAAATAATAATCATCAAAACTCTGCTTCCCTAAATATTATCTATAGATCTAATTACCACTTTAAAATTGACTAGGTTATAAGCATATTGGGGGTCAAAAGATATTTAATAACAAGCAATGTAAAATTTAAACTATGGTCATTCATTATACTTTATTATTTTCTTTTTAAAATAAAAATCTAAAAATTTTAGCTTAATATTATTATCTTGACAGAATTTTCAATTTTAGCACTCATTAAGTTACTATAACAGAAAATCCGGGCTAAGCTAATACAGTCATTATCTATTTAGGATTCTAAGAATAGTGTGTGCATGCTTTCCTTCCTAGAATCATTTGCCATTTCAAGTAGAGCCTTTATTTTATTCTTTATTTTCTAGGACTTCATTATCCATGCTAAGCCTGACATTTTCCAGATTGAAGATACCAAATTTGTCTTCTTTGGCCATCTGTGTTAATTCTTGTGCTGAAACCATCACTTATCACTTTGCCCTAATTAAATCCAACTGTACATATCATTCAATACCCTAATAACTCCTTTTTTGCAATCTTTCCTCCCTCCTTGACAAAACTAAGTTGTATCTATGCTGAAGTGACTCTAGCTCAATGTCTCTAAGATAGATGAGCATGTGCTGTAAAGAGGTAGCTACCTGGAAGAGGGCCTTTTTACTTTTCACTTTGATTAAGCTTTTCCATTTTTGTCTGCCACAGAAGTTTTAATTTTGAACTTCCTCCTCTGAATTTCTAATGAAAGCATATAACTGTGATCACTTGCAAGTTTGCTTCTTTTAGAGTTTGTTTTATGTCCTCCTTAGACTTTTTCACACATTTTACTGTTATTGTTGTGTTTTGTTTTCCATCTACTTGGCTCACATATCCAAGAGGCAGGATGCCTGATTTTTAAAATTTTATATGTAATAATTTATATCATATTTTGATGAGGAGGTAATTCATTTGTTTAATGATTTTCATGATTGCTAAAATTTTTAGACAATTAAATCTGTAAATAACAGTCAATATTATTTTTGCTCTGCTACCTCTGATTCTCAGTCCTTAAAACTTCTGTCTTAGTACATCATTGCTGACTGACTGCTCTGATGTGCAAAAAATCATTCCTATACATTCCTATACATATATATTCAAATAACTAACTCCACTGACATTTTCAGGTCAAACTTGCCATCCTTTAAAGGTTAAACATGTTTTAGAACAGCTGCATTCTTATTTGTATGTTACAGATTTAATTTTTACCCTGAAAAACAAAACTGTATCTATGTTGAATGTGACTCTATTTGTCCAGCACACATTCTACTTTGTTTTTAATTAACAGAATTTATTTTTTGAACAGTTTTAGGTTTACAACAAAAATGTGTGGAGAGTAAAGAGATATATCCCCTTCTCCCTGCTACATCATTTCCCCTTTAATTAACATCTCATATTAGTGTAATACATTTGTTAAAATTGAGAAACCAATACTGATACATTATTATTAACTAAAGTCCATAGGTTACATTGGGGTTCAATCTTTGTGTTGTACATTCTATTGGTTTTGACAAATGTATAATAACGTGTATCTACTATTACAGTGTCATACAGAATAGTTTCACTGTCTTAAAAATTCCCTGTGTTTCACCCATTTATCCCTTCTTCCTTCCCCCCTGGATCCCTGGAAACTACTGATCTTTTTACAACTAACTCCATAATTTTGCCTCCCTCAGAATGGCATATAGTTGGAAAAACACTGTATGCAGCCAGTTCAGATTGGCATAATTCATCTAGCAATATGCATATAAGGTTCCTCCATGTCATTTTACGGCTTTGTAACTCATTTCTTTTTTGTATTGAATAATGAACCACAGTTTGTTTATCCATTCACCTACTGAGGACATCTTGGTTGCTGCCTGGTTCTGGCCATTATGAATAAAGTTTCTTTAAACATCCATGTGAAGATTTGTGTGTGGACATATGTTTTCAACTCTTTGAGGTTAATACCAAAGAGCATAATTTGTGGATCATATGGTAAGAGTGTGTTTAGTTTTCTAAGAAACTGAGAAATTGTCTTCAAAAGTGGCTCTATCATATTGCATTCCCAACAGATATGAGTTAGAGTTCTTGTTGCTCTACATCCTTGCCAATATTTGGTGGTGTCACTGTTCCAGACATTGGCCATTCTAATAGGTGTGAGGCGGTATCCCATTGTTGTCTTAATTTGCATTTCCCTGATGAAATATTATGTTGAGAATCTTTTCATACGCTTACTTTCCATCTGTATATCTTCTTTGGTGAGGTGTCTGTTAAGGTTTTGGTCCATTTTTAATCAGGTTTTTTGTTTTCTTATTGTTGAGTTTTAATAGTTCTTTGTATATTTTGGATAATGGTCCTTTATCAGATGTGTCTCTTGCAAAGAGTTTGTGACTTGTCTTCTCATTCTTTTGACATTGTTTCTCATAGAGCAGAAGTTTTTAATATTAATGAAGTCCAGCTTATCAATTACTTCTTTTGTGGGTCGTGCCTACATTGTTGTATCTAAAAAGTCATCACCATACTCCAGGTCATCTAGGTTTTCTCCTATATTATATTCTAGAAATTTTATATTTAGATTTGTGATCCATTTTGAGTTAGCATGTGAAGCATGTAAAATTTGTGTCCAGATTCATTTTTTTGCGTGTGGATTAGCAGTTGCTCTAGTACCATTTGTTGAAAAGGCTATCTTTGCTCCATTGTATTACCTTTGCTCCTTTTTCAAGGGTCCATTAACTATATTTACAAGGGGTCTATTTCTGGTCTCTGTATTCTGTTTCATTGATCTATTTGTCTAGTCTTCCACAAATACCACACAGTTCTAATACTTTAGCTTTACAGTAAGTCTTCAATTCAGGTAGTCCTCCAGAATTTGTTCTCTTCCTTCAATATTGTGTTGGCTTTTCTGGGGTTTTTGCCTCTTCACATAAACTTTAGAATCAGTTTCTTGATATCCACAAAATAACTTGCTGGTATTTTGTTTGGATTGCATTGAATGTATAAATCAAGTTGAGAACTGACATCTGAACAGTATTGAGTTTTCCTATCCATGAACATTGGATATCTCTCCATTTATTTAGCTCTTCTCTGATTTCCATGTATCAGAATTCTGTAATTTTCATCATATAGATTTTGTACATATTTTGTTAGATTCATACTTACATATTTAATTTTGGAAGTGCTAATGTAAATAGTAATGAGTTTATAATATCAAATTCCACTTATTCATTGCTATTATATTATATGGAAAATCAACTTAATTTTATATTAACCCTATATTCTGTAATCTTGCTATAATTTCCTGTTCCAGTTTTTTTGGTATTGTTGTTGATTCTTTCAGATCTTCTACTAAGAAGATTACATATTCTGTAAACAAAGCCCTGAGTTTGTTCTAGGCTATCTTCTAGAAATTTTATAATTTTGGATCTTATATTTAGGTTGTTAATACATTTTGTGTTATAATTTGTAAAATCTATAAGTTATGTGTCTAGATACATTTTAAAAAATATGGGTGTCCAAATAGTCAAGTTTCATTTGTTGAAATGATTATCCTTTCTCTATTGAATTTTTTCACCAATACCATGCTGTCTTGAATATTGAGCTTTATATAGCTTTGAAGTCAGATAGCATCAATTTGCCAACTTCGGGTTTTTTTGTTGTTGGTTGTTTTTTTTTCAATATTGTGTTGGCTATTATGGATCTTTTGTCTTCATATAAACTTTAGAATCCATTTGTCGATATCTACAAAATAACTTATGAGGATCTTGTTGGGATTGTGTAGAATTTATAGATCAATTTGGAAAGAATAGTTATTTTAACAATATTAAGTGTTTTCACCTGTGAACATGATATGTCATCATATGTTTATGTTATCTTTGATTCCTTTCATCAGAATTTTGTGCATTTTGTATATAGATCCTAAACATACTTTGTTAGATATTCACATAAGTATTTCTTTTTTTTGGATATTGTTGTAAATGTTATAATGATTTTAATTTCAAATTCCTACTGTTCATTGCTAGTATGTAATAAAGCTATTAACCTTGTATCCTTCAACCCTCTATAATCACTTATTTTTCCAAGATGTTTTTTCATTTCCTTGGAATTTTTTAGATAATTTTGTGTCATCTGCAAAAACAGCTCTAATTCTTCTCTCCCAATCTGTATACCTTTATTTTATTTTTCTTGTTATATTGCACTAGTTAGATCTTCTAGTGCCATGTGGAATAAGAGTGGTGAGACAGAGCATTGTTTCCTTGTTCCCAAACATAGAGGAAAAGCATTCAGTTTCTCACCATTAAATAGGAAGTTAGATGTAGATTTTATAGATATTCTTTATCAAGTTAAAGAAGGTTACCTCTATTTTTAATTCTCTGATAATTTTTATCAAGTATTAGTGTTGAATTTTGCCATTTTTCTCCTGAATTAATTGACATGATCACATGAGTTTTATATTCTAACAGTGATGTGGATTAAATTAATTGATTTGTGAATGTGGAACCAGTCTTTCTTGTCTGGAATAATCTTACTCGCCATGATGTATAATTTGTTTACATGTTGGATTTGATTTGCTAATAATTTGCTGAGAATTTTGCAAGTGTGTTCATGAAATGTATTAGTCTATAATTTTCCTTACTTGTAACGTCTTTATCTGATTTGAGTATTAGGGTAATGCTGACCTCATAGAATAAGCCAAGAAGTGTTCCTTCTATGTCTATATTCTGGAAGATAGTCTAGAGACTTGCTATCATTTATTCCTTAAATGTTTGGTAGAATTCACTAGTGAAACTATCTCGGCCTGCTGCTTTCTCTTTGAGGATTTTATTAACTATCAATTTGGATTTTTAACAGATATAGGCTTATTCATATTACTTATATCACCTATGTGTGTTTTGGTACTTTGTGTCTTTCAAGGTATTGGTTTACTTCATCTAAGTTATAAAATTTGTGGGCATAAGGTTGTTCGTAGCATTCTTTATTGTCATTTTAAAGTCCATGGGATCTGTACTAATGATCCCTATTTCATTTCTGATATTGTTAATTTCTGTGTTCTCTCTAATTTAATTTGTTATTGTGGCTTGAGGTTTATCAGTTTTATTGATCTTTTCAAAAGTCAGTGGTTGGTTTCATTGATTTTCCCTGTTATTTTCCTGTTTTCAATTTTATTGACTTCTGCTCTAATGTTTATTATTTCTTTTCCTCTCCTAATTTGAGGATTAAATTGCTCTCTTTCTAGTTTCCAAAGGTATTGACTTTAAGTCTCTCTTCTTTTCTAACATATGTATTTAATGTTATAAATTTTACTCTAAGCACTGCTTTCACTGTACCCAATGATTTTGATTTCTATTTTCATATTTCCTTAGTTCAAAATGTATTTTTAACTTCTACTCAGACTTTTTCTTTAACCCATTTATTATTTAGAAGGATGTGATTTAGTCTTCAAATATTTTGGAAATTTTCAGCTATTTTGTATCATTATTAACTTCAACTTTAAATCCATTGTAATCTATATAGTGTTAGAATGAGAAACTCCTTGGAACTACAATATTAGGGTTCCCACCCTTTCGTAGGTTTTACTTCCAGTATTCCACTAGGTTCTCATAGTGGAGAGCCAAGAGATATCTTTTTGTGTTTCTAGCAGGGGGGAATGAAGATAGTTGGAAACTATTGGTTATGTTATCCTCCTACAGGGAGCATTTCCTTTGCTTCTCATAGGAAATTAGTGTAGGGGCAGACTGACTTAGTCTAATCAATAATTGAGCTGATTTGAATCTCTGTTTAGCCTTTGTTAGAACTGGACTATTTCAGGTACAGGCTTACTCCTACAGTGTAGCCCTGGAAGGTTCTACCAAAAATCTTGGGTATTTAGCAGTTCTGTTTCTCATTTGTGGACAAGAAGCTACCAAACTTTTCATCTATTCTTGAGTCTAAGGGAAGCTTTACTCAGATTTCAGCTTCTTAATGACCTCTTTTGAATCGGCAATGTTTCAAAGAAAAGAGTGTTGCCAAATGCCTTGTTTACTCTCTGGGCATTTACTCTACAGGATCTTGAGCTATTAAGTACTTGCTGCTTTTAAGCTCCTTTGTTTTCTAACACATATTTTTTATGCTTTATACAATTTTTCTTCTTGGTAGGAAGGTTGGTCTGAAAAAAGTTGTTATACCTTTACCAGAAGGGAAAGCATAAGATGACTCTTAAAAGTTTCCCATATAATTTTCCCATATAATTTTAATATGCCAAATGTGTGAATCACTTGCCTAGTCAAGAGATATGATATTAATACAAGCCACATATTATTTTTACTCCAAAAAATGATTTAATGTTTGTCTTAGTCTGTTTGAGTTGCTATAACAGAATACCACAGACTGGATGGCTTATGCAGAAACCTCTAGTTCTCACAGCTCTGGAGGCTTGAAGTTCAAATTCAAGGTGCTGGCATATTTGGTTCCTAGAGAGGACCTATTCTGTTGATTGCATATGGCTGGTCTTTTCCTGTGTGCTCACACGGCCTTTCCTCAGTGTGTGGAATTGGAGAGAGAAAGAGCTCTCCTGTCTATTCCTCTTCTTTTTTTTTTTTTTTTAAAGAAAACTATTTTTTTAAATTAATTAATTAATTAATTTATTTATTTTTGACTGCGTTGGGTCTTTGTTGCTGCGTGCAGGCTTTCTCTAGTTGTGGCGAGCGGGGGCTACTCTTCATTGCAGTGCATGGGCTTCTCGTTGTGGTGGCTTCTCTTGTTGCAGAGCATGGGCTCTAGGCGCCCAGACTTCAGTAGTTGCATCTCGCAGGCTCAGTAGCTGTGGCTCGCGGGGTGTAGAGAGCAGGCTCAGTAGTTGTGGCTCATGCGCTTAGTTGCTCTGTGGCATGTGGGATCTTCCTGGACCCGTGTCCCCTGCATTGGCAGGCGAATTCTTAACCACTGTGCCACCTGGGAAGTCCCTATTCCTTTTCTTATAAAGCACTAATTTCCTCATGAAGGCACCATCCTCATGACCTCATTAAACCTAATTACTTTCCAAGGCCCAAACCTCCAAAAACCATTGCTTTGGGGGTTAGGGTTTCAACATATGAATTTGGTGGGGGGGGGAGGACACAAACATTTAACCTATAACAATGCTTATTTAATCATTTCTTTAAAAATTTTAACTGAGTGCCTGACCTGTGCCAGGTATAATTTATGTTACAGAAGATACAATGATTATCCAGATACAAAAATACAAATACATCTAACATATATGGATTCAGAGGGGTTGTGCAGTTTAGTCGAAGTTCTAATGCACTGTCCCATAGAGAAAATATAAAATTTGGCAATAAGAATTGTCTATTCTATGTGGGAGAAATGAGGCTGATAGGGATGGCAAGGTTCTTATTTTTCTACTCTAACTTGAATATGAGTTTTGGAAGTTGACAAGAAAAGAATAATCCTCTATATTGTGATAAGTGTTTTTTCTTCTCTTTGGCTTTCTGATGGGGCAAAATAAGACCAGAAGTGTTTTTCTTCTGGTGAGATCAGCAAAATTTGTCTCTAGAAAAATCAGATTATACTTTTTTTTTTGTTTCAAAACAATATTGTATCTCAGTTTCAAGACCATACCAATTGAACTTAAACTTCGATAATACTGTTTGGCTTTTAAATTAAGTGGATACATGAGCTCATGACATAGCAAATAAGAAAATACATATTTTTCTTAGTGCTGATATCAACTTTTTAAAAGGGTGTGACCTCAAGAGAGAACTGGCCCACATATTAAACTTTCTCTCTCACAAAATTATGTGTCAACGTTCAAACATTAAAAAAATAATATTGTGAAACTGGACAGTCTTGACCTAAAACAAATGGACTCCCAAGTGTTTCTCCAGGAAAGATGGATTTATTTGGGATCAGCAGAGAATTGTAATTCACTGTCAGCAACCATGGCGAGCCATGTGCGAATTTCCCCCATGGCAAGGGAAGAAGAACAGCTTTTACAGAGAGGAAAATGAAGTTGGGTGTACTATGTTAAATAAAGAGGCCATGGCTTTTCATTGGCTGGGTCCTTGCCAGGAAAGAAAAGGAGTCTTGCTTCTTTGTTTTGGGCTCTGCTGTGGTCACAGGGCATGAGAGTTCCCTCTTCTGGTCTCCCAACTATTTATTTGAGATTTCTGTTTATTAATGTTCACGTTAGTCATGAACATCTGACAAACATTATGAGGTTTCAACAAAGTTAATGTTAAGTGCTTGTTGCCAGTCGTATAATAGAAACAAAGGAAGGATTTACTTGTAAAGAGTTTTTCTAGCTGGATCCATAAAACTAACACACTTGCAGCAGTGGATATATGGAAAAGCAGGTGAAAGTAGAAATCATGGGTGGGGAAGAACAGAAAACCTTTCTGTTACTCTGTTAGTGCCTTGAACAGGTTTATTTTGTAAGAATATCCAGCATCAATTTTCTTTTATTATATATGTTATGCTATGTTATGCTGTGTAAAACAAAGATTTATTACCTCAGTCTTCCAAGATATGGGCCTAGAAGGGAGTGTAAAACCACAGTTAAATGTTGGTCATCACAACAAATACAAAGAAAAGCAAAACAGAATTGCTCAGCAGAGCTGTCATTGGCCTAATCTGCTTTGTGGAATTTTCATTTTTCAAGAGCTTGACTTACATAGAATAAGTATTCATAATAACCAAGAAGCAAAAAATAAAATTTGAGAAGAGGAACCAGTAGATAGAAAACAAACCTCAACCCATCTCTTTAATTTGAAGGGACAACAGCTAGTGTCTTCAGTAGACTTGGTTGTCCACAAATACAATAAACGTTTTCCTTCCCATAGTCCATTGCACAAACCCACAGCCAAATGTCCTATGATCTAGCAAAATAACGACTTTATAGAAAATACAAATTTTATCCTTCTAAATTAGGAAGAAAACCTTTGTTTTATAGCTTATAGTTTTATATAGTTTATAATTTTAAATGCTATAATTTTAAATTCTTATAGTTTACAATTTTTATATTTAAAAGAAGATGGATGTTGATAAAGTTTAAGACAGCAAGTTATATATTTAAATGAGAATCAGAAAAATAATAATAATCAGGTAGATAACTACCAGTTAGAGAAAAGTAAAAAGGATAAAAGATAAACCACAGCAATACAGCAACATTTCAGAAAACAAAAAGAATATGGTGAAAACATTGAAAACATAAATAATAAAACAATATGAAAGAATTGACATGAGTTATACCACTCATAAACAATACTGGCTTTGTCTCATTTTAAAAGATATAAAGTGACACAAAAAGAGGTCAGTTAACCAAATTCTGCTTCTGATTAGAACACTATGGCCCTTCCCACAGCTTTATGAAAATCTAATCCTTTATTAAATTCTTTACCTCTACTCTCCTGGTGACATGATAAGGTGGTATATGTCAAAAATATTACTAAGCAACATTGCTTATAACAAAAATAATCCCTATTTGTAAATCACATATAGGCTGGGAGGATCTATAAATGAAATATAAATACCTCATGAAATGCCATGTACTCTATTCTTATAACTAGCATATAGCTTGTAGAGACACTGAAAGTTAGGCCCATGCAATTATTATAAGAGATATTGGCTTCTGAGGAGCATGAGGCCTTTAGATCTGTGACATTCAAGGCAAGGCAACCCTTGCGCTTTCATGGTGGGTACCTTGTACCTATGTGGACATCTGCATTTGAGCTGCTTCAAGGACTCTTACTATTGACTAGGATCTCTTGACAACGTCCTGCTAGAATGTTGTTTTTCCTGCCAATATCCTTCTAAGTAAAGTGGTTGAAAGTGTGGCTTATTATAGAGTTGTGAGTCTAAATGTTTAGGAAAAACATAAAGAATCTGTGTGTATCTTGCAGATGAAGATGCTTCTGACAGACAAATGCTCCTAATAACTAGAAAAGCTAGATAATTAAAACTGCATATTCTTCAAGGCAGGCATCATAGAGCTTCTAAAGCAATTATTATTTTAGGGATAAAAATTCTGGGGAGGTAGGGAACACAGGGAGATAAACAGATATTTGAACACTGCATTTTTCCCTGAGGCATTTATTTTTTTTAGAGACCAGAACAAGGCACTAAAAATCTGGGCGTTCCTCAGGCAGAGGTGCACTCTTGGGAGATAGAGAAACAAACAGTCTTTTTGGTGGATGGAAGGAAAAATAATGGTGATGATCCTCAGACACACAATTTCTCAAGACACTTGCAAAATTATGATGGTGAGTGAGTAGGAGGCTAAACATAGTAAAATTCATGTAACATAAATGAAAAGAAAATCATACCTAGGTATATCAGGGTAAAACAGTTATTCTGCCAAAACAAAGAAAAACCTTAAAAGAGACCAGACCAAAAAAAAAAAAAAAAAAAAAAAATTCCTATTTAAAGGAGCAACAATTGGATTTAAAGCTGATTCTTAACATAAATTATGGGAATCACAGTAAATGGAATGCCTTCTTCAAAGTGCTGACATTTAGTGAATGTGTCATTCAATAATGAAGGGAAGTAAAGGTATTTTTAGAAAAGAAAAAATGAGGGAATTTACCATTAGCAGGCACATACTAAAATAAATACTAAATAAAGTTTTTCAAGCAAAGAATGATTCTATAATTCTTAATTATAAGAAGGAATGAAACTATAAAGAGTAAATATTACTGTAATTATAAATAAAAATTTACCATTAAAATAAAAATAACAATGACCTGTGGAGGTTGAAATGTATATGAAATTAAAACCCACAGGGTGGAAGGAAAAAAAGCTAAGAACTGGTACATAAGTTTAAAATTTCTAAGGATCTAGAATGGTGAAAATGACAATTTGTATTTAATAATTCAAGGATGCAATTTGTTATCTCTAAGGTGACCATTTAAAAATAGTAAAAAAATGAAAATATAAAATCTAAAATAGAGAAAAATAAATAATTAAAAATACACAATTAGCCATAAAAAAGTCAAGAACTCAGAAAAACAGTGACATAACAGCAGTAGATCAAATATAGCACAAATAGCAAGATTGTGAAAATGAATCCAGTTGTATCAGCAATCACATTAACTGTAAATTAACCACATATCCAATGGAAAAACTAAGATTTTCATATGTATATTCCTCCTTGTCCTTCTCCTCCTCTTAATAATAATAACAATAATTATTTTTTTTTATTTTTTATTGAAGTATAGTTGATATACAATATTATACATTACAGGAGTACAATATAGTGATTAACAATTTTTAAAGGTTATATTCCATTTATAGTTATTATAAAATATTTGCTATATACCCCATGTTGTACAATATATCCTTGTAGCTTGTTTTATACCTAATAGTTTGTACTTCTTAATCCCTTAACCCTCTATTACCCCTTCCGCCTTGCTTCTCCCCACTTGTAACCATGAGTTTGTTCTCTATATCTGTGAGTCTGCTTCTTTTTTGTTATATTCACTAGTTTGTTGTACGTTTTAGATTCCACATATAAGTGATATCATACAGTATTTGTCTTTCTCTGTCTGACTTATTTTTCTTAGCGTAATGCCCTCCAAGTCTGTCCATGTTGCTGCAGATGGCAAAATTTCATTCTTTTTTATGGCTGAGTAGTATTCCATTGTATGTATATACCACATCTTCTTAATCCATTCATCTGTTGATGGACACTTAGGTTGCTTCCTTATCTTGACAATTGTAAATGATGCTGCTATGAACATTGGAGTGTGTGTGTCTTTTTGAATTAGTGTTTTTGGTTTTGTTTTTTTTTTTTTTTTCAGATATATACCCAGGAGTGGGATTGTTGGATCATATGGTAGTTCTACTTTTAGTTGGATAACTACATGTAAAAGAATGAAATTAGAACATTCTCTAACATTATATACAAAAATAAACTCAATATGGATTAAAGACCTAAATGTAAGATCAGGTACCATAAAACTCCTAGAGGAAAACATATGCAAGAACATTCTTTGATATAAATCATAGCAATATATTTTTGGATCCATTTCTTAAAACAAAGGAAATACAAGCAAAAATAAACAAATGGCACCAAGTTATACTTAAAAGCTTTTGCACAGCAAAGGAAACCATCCACTAAACAAAAAGACAACCTACAGAATGGGAGAAAATATTTGCAAATGATATGACCGGTGAGGGTTTAATATCCAACATATATAAACAGCTCATACAACTCAGCATCAAAAAAAAAAAAAAAACCTGATTAAAAAAATAGGAGGAAGAGTTGAATAGACGGTTTTTCAAACAGGAAATGCAGATGGCCAACAGGCACAGGAAAAGCTGCTCAACATTGCTAATCATCTGGGAAACTGAAATCAAAATCATGAGATGTCACCTCATACCTGTCAGAATGGCTATCATCAAAAAAGAATGCAGATAATAAATGTTTGAGAGGATGTGGAGAAAAGGGAACCCTTGTACACTGTTGGTGGGAATATAAATTGGTGCAGCCATTTTGGAAAACAGTATGGAGGTTTCTCAAAAAACTAAAAACAGTATTTATTTTTTAATTGAAGTACAGCTGATTTACAACATTGTGTTAGTTTCAGGTGTACAGCAAAGTGATTGAGTGATATATATACATATATGTATATTATTTTTCAGATAATTTTCCATTATAGGTTATTACAATGTATTGAATACTGTTCCCTGTGTTACGCAGTAAACCCTTGTTGCTTATCTATGCTATATGTAGTAGTGTGTATCTGTTAATCCCATACTCCTAATTTACCCTCCCCTTTCCCCTTTGGTAACCATAAGTTTGTTTTCTACGTCTGTGAGCCTGATTCCATTTTGTAAGTATATTCATTTGTATTATTTTTTAGATTCCACATATAACTGATATCATACAACATTTGAGTTTCTCTGTCTGACTTACTTCACTTAGTATGATATTCTCTAGGTCTATCCACGTTGCTGCAAATCACAATATTTCATTCTTTCTATGGCTGAGTAATATTCCATTGTATATATATGCCACATCTTATCCATTCATCTATTGATGGATACAAGTTGCTTCCATGTCTTGACTATTGTAAACAATGCTGCTATGAATAGTGCTTGAGGTGCATATATCGTTTCAAATTAGACTTTTCCTCTTTTCTGGATATATGCCCAGGAATAGGATTGCTAGATCATATGGTAGCTCTATTTTTAGTTTTTTAAGGAACCTCTATATAGTCTTCCATAGTGGCTGCACCAACTTACATTCCTACCAACAGTGTGGGAGTGTCCCCTTTTCTCCACATCCTCTCCAGCATTTATTATTTGTAGGCTTTTTGATGATAGTCATTCTGATTGGTGTGAAGTGATACCTCATTGCAGTTTTGATTTGCATTTCTCTAATAATTAGCAATGTTGTGCATTTTTCATATGTATCTTGGCCATCTGTATCTCTTCTTTGGTGAAATGTCTATTTAGGTCTTCTGCAAATTTTTAAATTGGGTTGTTTTGGGGGTTTTTTGTTTTTGTTTTTGTCTTTTTTTTTTTTGATATTGAGTTGTATGAGCTGTTTGTATACTTTGGAAATTAACCCCTTGTCGGTCCCATGGTTTTCAGATATTTTCCCCAATCTATAGGTTGTCTTTTTGTTTTGTGGTTTCCTTTGCTGTGCAAAAGCTTATAAGTTTGTTTAGGTCCCATTGGTTTATTTTTGCTTTTATTTCTTTTGCCTTTGGAGACTGATCTAAGAAAATATTCCTATGATTTATGTCAGAGAGTGTTTTCCCTGTGTTCTCTTCTGAGAGTTTTGGCATCATGTCTTATATTTAGGTCTTTAAGCCATTTTGAGTTTATTTTTGTGCATGGTGTGAGGAAGTGTTCTAATTTCATTGATTTACATGAGGCTGTCCAGCTTTCTGAACAGCACTTGCTGAAGAGACTATCTTTTTTTCCATTGTATAATCTTGCCTCTTTTGTCAAAGATTAATTAATTGTACATGTATGGGTTTATTTCTGGGTGCTCTATTCTGTTCCATTGATCCACATGTCTTTTTTTTTTTTTTTTGTACCAATACCATGCTGTTTTGATTACTGTAGCTTTCTAGTGTTGTCTGAAGTCTGGAGGGTTATGCCTCCATCTTTGTTCTTTTTCCTCAGGATTTCTTTGGAAATTCTTGGTCTTTTATGGTTCCATACACATTTTAGGACTGTTTGTCCTAGTTCTGTGCAAAATGCCATGGGTAATTTGATAGGGATCACATTAAATCTGTAGATTACTTTGGATAGTATGGCAATTTTAACAATATTAATTTCTCCAATCCAAGAGCATGGGATATCTTTCCATTTATTTAAGTCGACTTAAAATTCCTTTATTAATGTTTATAGTTCTCAGTGTATATGTCTTTCACCCTGTTGTTTTGGTTTATTCCTAAGTATTTTATTTTTATTTTTTGAGGTGATTTTAAATGGGATTACTTTCTTTTTCTCATATTTCATTGTTAGTGCTAAGAAATACAACAGATTTCTGTATATTGATCTTGTATCCTGCTGAATACTTTATTGTTCTTATAGTTTTTGTGTGTACTCTTTTGGGTTTTCTATATAGTGTATCATGTCATCTGCATATAATGACAATTTTATCTCTTCCCTTCCAGTGGGTACCTTTTATTTCTTTCTTCTTGTCTGATTGCTGTTGCTAGGACTTCCAATACTATGTTGAATAGAAGTAGTGAAAGTGGGTATCCTTGTCTTGTTACAGAATTTAAGGGCAATGCTTTTAGCTTTTCACCACTGAGTATTGTGGCTGTGCATTTGTCATAAATGGCTTTTATTATGTTGAGATATGTTCCCTCTATACCCACTTTGGTGAGAGTTTTTATCATGAATAGATGATGAATTTTATCAAGTCCTTTTTCTGCATCTATTGAGATGATTATGTGTTTTTTGTCTTTTCTTTTGTTAATGTGGTGTATCACATTGATTTATTTGCATACATTTAACCATCCTTGCATCTCTGGAATAAATCCAACTTAATCATGGTGTATGATCCTTTTCATGCATTGTTGGGTTTAGTTTGCTAAAATTTGGTTGAGTGTTTTTGCATCTACATTCACAAAAGATACTGACCTGCAATTTTTTGGGGGTATTGTCTTTGTCTGGTTTTGGTATCAGGGTGATGGTGGCATCATCGAATGACTTTAGGAATGTTCCCTCCTTTTCAATCTTTTATAATAGTTTGAGAAGGATAGGTATAAATTCTTCTTTGTATGTTTGGTGGACTTGCCCAGTGAAGCCATCCGGTTCAGGGAGGTGTTTTTTTGGGTTTTTTGGGTTTTTTTTTTAAACAAGTCCTATTTCACTTCCAATGATTAGTCTGTTCAAATTATCTATTTCTTCTTAACTCAGTTTTGCTGGACTCTATGTTTCTAGAAACTTGTCCATTTCTTTTAGCTTGTCCAATTCATTGGCATATAACTGTTTATAGTATTTTCTTATGATTTTTTGTATTTCTGTGGTATTGCTTATTTCTTCTCTTTCATTTCTCATTTTGTTTATTTGGGTCCTCTCTCTTTTTTTCTTGGTAAGCCTGGGTAGAGGTTTGTTTATTTTGTTTATCATTTCAAAAAACGAGCCCTTGCTATCATTGATCTTTTCTATTTTTTAATCTCTATTTGTTTATTTTCTCTCTAATCTTTATTATTTCCACCCTTTTGCTGACTTTAGGTTTTGTTTTTTTCCTCTTTTTCTAATTCTTTTAGGTGGTAGTTTATGTTGTATATTTTTAGATTTTTCTTGTTTCTTGAGGAAGACCTGTATTGCTGTGAACTTCCCTCTTAGAACTTACAGTGAAGGAAGTTCCCAGGGCAAGGGAACCTTTTCTCTTGCACAGCTCCCAGGGGTTCTGGACCTATCCCTTTATCTTTTTTTTTTTTTGTCCTACCAGGTTATGTGGGGATCTTTCTTGCAGCTTTGGTTGTATAAGAGGTCTTGCCAGTTTTCAGTTGATTTTCTTTGAGAGTTGTTCCACATGTAAATGTATTTTTGATGTGTTTGTGGAGGGAGGTGAGCTCCATATCCTTTTACTCCACCATCTTGATCTCTGCCTCCAACAATAACTTTTAAAAATAGAGCTCTAATAAGTATAGGTGATGACTTATGTGTTGATGTAAATGATGGTAACATGAGTATATGCATATTTAAAATTTGTCAAGCTGTATTTTTTGTGTGTGTGTGAACTGACTAGCACAATGTTAATATATTGCAATATATTTCTTAATTCAATGAGTTAAGAATACCCAAACAATACTGAAAATTTTCAAAATTAGAGAATTTATACAAGATAATTAAGTAGTGTAATATTGAATCAAGGGCAGAGAAATGTGAAAACCAAAACTCTAAGGCTTTTAAAATAACCTATCAATCAATTTGTATTAAAAAAGGAAACATTGATCTATAATGTTAGAGGTCAAAGACATGTAGGGTTGTGTTGAAGGGACTGGGAAAGTTGCTGTAATACTGTTAAAATTATTTTTTGATGTGGGTTTTGCTTATTGGTTATAAACAGTATATAATAATTCCTCTAGTTGTCCATTTGTGATGTTTGTGTCTTTCTATATATATTTATGTTAAACATTAATATATTTATACAAAAAGTAAACTGTAGTCTCTTTATGAAAGACAAGCTACACAAATGACAAAGTTGGACATTTTTTCAAATATATATTTTCAATTATATCCCAGGAAAATTTTTAGCTGAAAAGATAAAATATTAATATCAAATTATAAACTAAAGTAAAAATCATATAGTGGTTCAAGGATCAAGTGAACTGTGTGAAACTCTACTCAGATCTGCTCTTCACTGCCAACCCACCTTTCTCACAATTCCTATGATTACCATTTTCTAACTTCTTATATCTGGGTTCTTCATTGGAAATTGCCCTCAGCTGCAAGGAACTGTTTTTCTCATTTTTTGTCCATTCTCAGGGAGCAGGTTGTGGCCAATGACTGGCTAACTCAGGTATATAAATGCTTAGTCCTCTATCTCAATATGGGATAACTCTGAAGGGGACCTGAGGTCCAGAGCACCTTCAGGATTGTCTGAAGTCTCAGCTACAATTACACTGTGCATTCATATCACTCTTGACCCAGTCCTGCCATTCTCTTTTGTATAGGCAAATCACCGGAGAACACTCCTCTGTAAACATACTGTACAGAATTATTCATCTCAGAATCTGTTGCAAGGAAGCCATGCTGAAGTAAATATTGGCTATTTATATGATTTTTCAGTGTGCTAAATAAATAGAACCTCACTACTTCACAAGAGTCTTTAACCAATTCAGAAAGACAATCCAGTGATGGATATCAGAATATCAGCCTTATTACTCATGATCTATATTGGAAGATGTGACTCCCAGGTGCAATAAAAATGGGCACTCTGTCTTACACTGATTTATTCTTAGCCCCCTCTCTCCCAAACTTACCAGTCGCAGACAGTGTAGGAAATCCACAGGCACCGCCCACACAAGGCTTATCATTGTAAAATGTATTTCATAAAAGCAAAGACCATAAGATAACCACGGTGAGAGCAGCTTGGCTTCTAAGAAGGAAAGAGAGGAAGAGGCAGAGCTGCTCATGCCAAGTTCCTTAATCCAAACTCACTAATGAAATAATGCACCCACCACAAGGACAGCATGAGTGAAGGAGAAAGAGAAGACTAGGGTATTTCTCTAAGGGGGAAAAAAAAATGCTTTCTTTCCTAACATTGTTAATAAAATGTACAAGCAAAGATGATATAACATACTAATTTGAGAAGGAGTATGGTGGAGTGCTACTTCATTGAGGTATATTTGTTTATTTATTCCTTTAATCAAAAATGTTTATTGAATGTCCTCTGTATGTCATGCACTATGAGCTATTGATAAAGTTCTCGGATTTAGGTGTAAGTCCTACTAGAATGAAAGCTACACAAGGACAGATATATTGATTATTTTTTCCTGCAAGGAGTTCACTATATATTTCCTGAGTTAATCAATAATAACTTTAAGGGGAACTGGATCAATGTGGCAGAGTAGTAGAACATGGAGCTCACCTCCTCCCACAAATACATCAAAAATGCATCTACATGTGGAACGATTCTCACAGAACATTTACTAAACACTGGCAGAAGATCTCAGACTTCAGAAAGGGCTAGAAAATCTCCATAAAACCAGGTAGGACAAAATAAAAAAAAGAGAGAAAGTAATTGGGACAGGACCTGTGCTCCTGGGAGGGAACTCTGAAAGAAGAAAGGTTCCCACACCCTGGGAAGTCCCTTCACCAGCAGGGAGATCAGCCAGGATGGAGGGGGAGCTTTGGAGCCTAGGAAGAGAGCACAGCAACCAGTTTTTGGAGGGCAAAATGGAGAGAGACCTGCACAGATGGTAGGTGCCACCACTGTGCTCTCCCCAGCCTGAGAAGCACATTCGCTGGTGTGGGCAGGGGCTGGGTGCTAAAGCTCAGGCTTCAGAGGTCAGATCCAAGAAGAGGACTGGGCTTGGCTGCACAGAGACAGCCTGAAGGGACTGGAGTGTGGTTCAGCCCCAACTGAGGGTGTATGCAGAAAAAGCCTGGGCCTGCCATAGAGGTGAGGCGCTGTTGTTGGGGGAGCGCATGAGGGGAGGGGCAGGACTGCTATAGGACCCTCTTCCCCTGTGCATGCGCTCTCAGACAACAGGACACTACCTATATGAGCTTTGGCGGCAGGTGTGAGCTGCCACTGCAGCTGAGAGATTCCAGAGCAGGCACCAACCACTGCCCCCACTGTTGCAGGCTCCAGGAGTGCCTGAGCCACCACCACCATTGAGTGCTTCAGGAGTAGGGGCTGGCCACACGGGTCCTGGGAGGAGGCACCAACCACCACCACTGCTGTTGTGGGCTTTGGGAGTGCGCAAGTGCTGCTGCCACCATCACAGGCCCCAGGAGCATGTGCCAGCCACTGCATCTGCACACCCTCCATCAAGAAGATAATGACCCACATATACTGAGAAAAGAGGCAGAAGACATCTGTACTAAAAGCAGCCCTCACGCCAAAAATATTAAACCCACATAAGCCACACAGGGACACTCCTGTATATAAATAGCTTTCCAAGACAACAATAGATAATTGTTATTCCTAAAGTCAGAGTAAGAGAAATAAAAGTAAAATGAAGAAACAGAGGAACCACACCCAGTTAAAAGACCAAGAGAATTCCCCTGAAATAACAAACAATGACACAGACTTCTTCAGTCTAATAGACACTGACTTCAAAGAGGAGATAATGAAAATAATGAAGGAATTAAGAAAGGTTATCAACAGAAATGCACATTACTGTGAAAAGGAACTAGAAACTATAAGGAGGAGCCAAGAAAAATTAGAACATTCATTTGCCAAAAAAGCTGAGCTAAAGGCAATGAACAGGAGAATGAATAATGCAGAATGAATAAGTGATGTGGAAGATAGAATAATGGAAATCACCCAATCAAAACAGCAGACAGAAAACCAAATAGAAAAAATGAAAGTCGTATAAGAGACCTATGGGATAATATAAAACATGCCAATCTATGCATAATAGGGATTCCAGAAGGAGAAGAAACAAAAAGGGGGTCAAAATGAATTACAAGAAATTATGGCTGAAAACTTCCCAAACCTAAAGATGGAAACAGATATCCAGGTACATGAAGCACAGAGGGTCCCAAACAAGATGAACCCAAACAGACGTATACCAAGGCATATTATAATTAAAATGGCAAAAATTAAAGGTAAAGAGAGGATTCTAAAGGCAGCAAGAGAAAAACAGTGTTAATTACAGGGGAACCCCCATAAGGCTATCAGCTGATTTCTCTACAGAAATATTGCAGGCCAGAAAGGAGTGGTAAAGTACACTCAAAGTCTTGAAAGGGAAAAATCTGCAACCTAGAATACTCTACCCAGCAAGATTATCATTTAGAATAAAGGAGAGATAAAGAATTTCTTAGACAAGCAAAAATTAAAAGAATACAGCAATACTAAACCTATCCTAAAAGAAATATTGAAAGGTCTTTTCCAAATGGAAAAGAAGAAAGAAGCTATAGGAAAGAGGAAATCACAATTGGAAAGTAAATCACTTAAATAAGCTAGTATATGGATTAAAAAGAAAAAAATCTATTTGTGAAATTGATGATAACCACAAGGAACAGCAAAAGGATAAACATGAACATGTAAAAGTGGATATCAAAATTATAAAATGTGGTGGAGGAGAGTAAGAAAATGTAGATTTTTTTTTTTAAAGGTTGTGTTTGAGCCTATATGACTATCAGTCTAAAGCACGTAAATATAGGAAGGAGTTAACATACTTGAAAACAGGGAAACCAAAAATCAAAAACATAAAATAGATTCACAAAAACCAAAACGAAGAGAACACAAACATAAAATAAAAGGAAATCATCAAACTACAAAAAGAAAAACAAAGGGAAAAAGAAACAATGAAGAAACACACAATCAACCAGAAAACAAGGTTTAAAATGGCAGCAAATACATATCTATCAATAATTACCTTAAATGGACTAAATGCTCCAATCAAAAGACATAGAGTGGCAGACTGGATAAAAAAACAAGAGCCTACAGTTTGCTGCCTTCAAGAGATACACTTTAAGGCAAAGAACACACATAGATTGAAAGTGAGGGAATGGAAAAAGATATTTCATGCAAACAGAAATGACAAGAATGTAAGGGTTGCAATACTCATATCAGACAAAATAGACTTTAAAACACAGGCCATAAAGAAAGGTAAAGAAGGACACTATATGATGATAAAAGGATCAGTGCAAGAAGAGTATTTTACACTCATCAACATATATACACCTAATATAGGAGCACCCAAACACATAAAACAAATATTAACAGACATAAAGGGAGAAATTGAGAGGAAAACAATACTAGTAGGAGACTTTAACACTCCACTAACATCAATGGACAGATCTCCTAGAAAGAAAATCAGTACGGCAACAGAGATCCAAAATGACAATAGAACAGTTCGATTTAATTGATATATTCAGGAGATTACACACAATAAAACCCAGAATACACATTCCTTTCAAGTGCACATGGAGCATTCTCTAGGATTGACCACATACTAGGGCACAAAACAAACATCAACAAATTTAAGAGTATAGAAATTATTTCAAGCATCATTTCTGACCACAATGGCTTGAAAATAGAAATTAATCACAGAAAAAGAAATGAGAAAAAAATGACTACATGAAGACTAAACAAAATGCTACTAAAACACCAATGAGTCAAAGAGGAAATCAAAAAGAAAATTTAAAAATACCTTGAGACGAATGACAAAACACAATGATACAAAATCTATGGGATGCAACAAAAGCAGTTCTTTGAGGGAAGTTCATAGTGATACGGGCCTTCCTCAAAAAACAAGAAAAATCTCAAACAAACAACCTAAACTACCACTTTAAAGAATTAGAAAAAGAACAAATAAAACCTAAAGTCAGCAGAAGAAAGAAAATAATAAAAATCATAGAAAAAATAAATAAAATAGAGACGGTGGGGCTAATGGCAGACTCTGGGAGGGCTCACGCCAAAGAGTACTTCCTAGAACCTCCGTTGCCAGTGTCCTTGTCCCCACGGTGAAACAGAGCCAGTCCCGCCTCTGCAGGAGACCCTCCAGCACTAGCAGGTAGGTCTGGTTCAGTCTCCCCCAGGGTCACTGCTCCTTCCCCCGGGTCCCAATGCACACACTATTCCATGTGCACCCTCCAAGAGTGGGGTCTCTGTTTACCCCAGTCCTGTCGAAGTGCTACAATCAATTCTCACTAGGCTTCAGAGTCTGATTCTCTATGAATTCCTCCTCCCATTGCCGGACCCCCAGGTTGGGAAGCCTGACGTGGGGCTCAGAACCTTCACTCCAGTGGGTGGACTTCTGTGGTATAAGTGTTCACCAGTCTGTGAGTCACCTACCCAACAGTTATGGGGTTTGATTTTACTCTGATTGCGCCCCTCCTACCGTCTCACTGTGGCTTCTCCTCTGTCCTTGGATGTGGGGTATCCTCCTTGGTGAAGTCCAGTGTCTTCCTGGCGATGATTGTCCAGCAGCCAGTTGTGATTCTGGTGCTCTCGCAAGAGGGAGATGGTAAAATAGCAGGATACAAAATTAATGCACAGAAATCTCTGGCATTCCTATACACTAATGATGAAAAATCTGAAAGAGAAATTATGGAAACACTCCCATTTACCATTGCAACAAAAAGAATAAAATACCTAGGAATAAACCTACCTAGGGAGACAAAAGACCTGTATGCAGAAAACTATAAGACACTGATGAAAGAAATTAAAGATGATACCAAGAGATGGAGAGATATACCATGTTCTTGGATTGGAAGAATCAACATTGTGAAAATGACTCTACTACCCAAAGCAATCTACAGATTCAATGCAATCCCTATCAAATTACCAATGGCATTTTTTACGGAGCTAGAACAAATCATCTTAAAATTTGTATGGAGACACAAAAGACCCCGAATAGCCAAAGCAGTCTTGAGGGAAAAAAACGGAGCTGGAGGAATCAGACTCCCTGACTTCAGACTATACTACAAAGCTACAGTAATCAAGACAATATGGTACTGGCACAAAAACAGAAACATAGATCAATGGAACAAGATAGACAGCCCAGAGATAAACCCATGCACCTATGGTCAACTAATCTATGACAAAGGAGACAAAGATATACAATGGAGAAAAGACAGTCTCTTCAATAAGTGGTGCTGGGAAAACTGGACAGCTACATGTAAAAGAATGAAATTAGAATACTCCCTAACACCATACACAAAAAATAGAGGTGAAAAAACAAGAGAAAAAAATCAATAAAACCAAGAGCTGGTTCTTTGAAAGGGTAAATAAAATTGATAAACCTCTGGCCAGACTCACAAAGAAGAAAAGAGAGAGAACACAAATAAGCAAAATAAGAAATGAAAAATGAGAAATATCAACCAATACTTCAGAAAAAAAAATTAGAGAATACCATGATCAATTATATGCCAACAAATTCGACAGCCTACAAATGGACAAGTTTCTAGAAACATACAGCCAACCAAAATTGAATCAAGAAGAAGTAGATAATTTGAACATACTGATCACTAGAAGTGAAATAGAATTTGTAATAAAAAAACAAAAACAAAAACTCCCTACAAACAAAAGTCCAGGACCAGATGGCTTCTCAGGCAAATTCAACCAAACATATGAAGATGAACTATAAAACATTAAGAAGCGAAATTGAAGATGATTCAAAGAAATGGAAAGATAACCCATGCTCTTGGATTGGAAGAAATAATATTGTTAAAATGACCATACTGCCCAAAACAATCTACAGATTTAACGTGATCCCTATCAAATTACCCATGACATTTCGCACAGAACTAGAACAAATAACCCTAAAATTCATACGGAACCATGAAGACCCAGAATTGCCTAAGCAATTGTGAGGAAAAAGAACTGAGCAAGTGGCATATCCCTCCGAGACTTCGGACAATACTACAATGCTACAGTAATCAAAACAGTGTGGTACTGGCACTGAAACAGACATATGAAACATTGGAACAGAATAGAGAGCCCAGAAATAAACTAACACAACTCCAGTCAATTAATCTTTGACAAAGGAGGCAAGAATATACAATGGGAAAAAGACAGTCCTGTCAGCAAGTGCTGCTGGGAAAGTTGGACAGCTGCATGTAAATCAATGAAGTTAGAACACAACCTCACACCATACCCACAAAAAAACTCAAAGTGGTTTACAGACTTAAATGTAAGACATGACACCATAAAACTAGAAAAGATCATAGGCAAAACATTCTTTGACATAAATCGTACCAATGTTTTCTTACACCAGTCTCCCAAGGCGATAGAAATAAAACTAAACAAATGGCACCTAATCAAACTTATAAGCTTTTGCACAGCAAAGGAAATCATAAAATGTAAAGTCAATCTACAAAATGGGAGAAAATATTTGCAAATGATGCGACCAACAAAGGCTTAACTTCCAAAATATACAAACAGCACATACAGCTCAACAACAACAAAAGCAAACAACCCAATCGAAAAAAAGGGCAGAAGCCCTAAGTAGACATTTCTCCAAAGAAGACATAGAGATGGCCAAGAGGCACATGGAAAGATGCTCAACATTGCTATTTATTAGAGAAATGCAAATCCAAACGACAGTGAGGTACCACCTCATACCAGTCAGAATGGCCATCATTAGAAAGTCTAAAAATAATATATGCTGGGGAGGGTGTGGAGAAAAGAGAACCCTCCTACACTGTTGGCAGGACTGTAAGTTGGTGCAGCCACTGTGGAAAACATTTTGCAGGTTCCTCAAAATACTAAAAATAGAGTTACCATATGATACAGCAATCCCACTCCTGGGCATATATCCAGACAAAACTATAATCCAAAAAGATACTTTCCGCCCATGTTCATAGCAGCACTATTCACAATAGCCAAAACATGCAAACAACCTGTGTCCATCAACAAAAGAATGGATAAAGATGTGGTACATATATACAGTGGAATACTATTCATCCATAATAAAGAGCAAAGTAATGCCATTTGCAGCAACATGGTTGCCACTAGAGATTTATCATACTAAGTGAAGTAAGTCAGAAAGAGAAAGACAAATACCATATGACATCACTTATATATAGAATCTAAAATGTGACACAAATGAACTTATTTACAAAACAGAAACAGACTCATAGACATAGAGAACAGACTTGTGGCTGCCAAGGGGGATGGGGGTGGGGAAGGTGTGGACTGGGAGTTTGGGGTTAGCAGCTAGAAACTATTACATATAAAATGGATAAATAGAGCTCCATCAGTTTCCGGTCCATCAGGAACTCTGAGCTCTGCTCGGAGTCTGAAGTGGCCGACTGCAGGGAGCTCTGCGACCCATCGGTACCAAACCACCCCTCTCGAACATACTTTAAGAACTCAGGGGAGACCGTCAAGATGGCAGAGGAGTAAGACGTGGAGATCACCTTCCTCCCCACAAATACATCAGAAATACATCTACACGTGGAACAACTCCTACAGAACACCTACTGAACGCTGGCAGAAGACTTCAGACCTCCCAAAAGGCAAGAAACTCCCCACGTACTTGGGTAGGGCAAAAGAAAAAAGAAAAAACAGAGCCAAAGAATACGGATGGGACCTGCACCTCTGGGAGGAAGCTGTGAAGGAGGAAAAGTTTCCACACTCTAGGAAGCCCCTTCACTGGTGGAAAAGGCGAGGGGGGGTGGTAGCAGGGAGGAAGCTTCGGAGCCATGGAAGAGAATGCAGCAATGGGTGCAGAGGGCAAAGCAGAAAGATTCCTGCACAGAGGATTAGTGCTGACCAACACTCACCAGACTGAGATGATTGTCTGCTCACCTACCACGGTGGGTGGGGGATGGGATCTGAGGCTCGGACTATGGGGGTCAGACCCCAGGGAGAGGACTGGGGTTGGCTGCATGAACACAACCTGAAGGGGGCTAGTGCACCACAGCTAGCAGGGAGGGAGTCTGGGAAAAAGTCTGGAACTGCCTAAGAGACAAGAGACAGTTGTTTCAGGGTGCGCTAGGAGAGGGGATTCAGAGCACTGCCTAAACGAGCTCCAGAGATGGGAGCAAGCCACATCTATCAACATGGACACCAGAGACGGGCATGAGACACTAAGGCTGCTGCTGCAGCCACCAAGAAGCCAGTGTACAAACACAGGTCACTATCCACCCCTCCCCTCCTGGGAGCCTGTGCAGCCCGCCACTGCCAGCGTTCTGTGATCCAGGGACAACTTCCCTGGGAGAACACATGGCACACCTCAGGCTGTTGCAACGTCACACCGGCCTCTGCCACTGCAGGCTCGCCCCGCATTCTGTACCCTTCCCTCCCACTGGCCGGAGTGACCCAGAGCCCACTAATCAGCTGCTAATTTAACCCCGTCCTGCCTGAGCAAAGAACAGACAACCGCAGGCAACCTACACAGAGAGACAAGGCCAAATCCAAAGCTGAACACTAAGAGCTGTGAGAGCAAAGAAGAGAAAGGGAAATTTCTCCCAGCAGCCTCAGGAGCAGCGGATTAAATCTCCACAATCTACTGGATGTACGCTGCATATCTGGAATACCTGAATAGGCAACAAATCATCCCAAAATTGAGGCAGTGGACTTTGTGTGATTTTTGTCTGTGCAGCTTTGCTTTTACCATTTGTCCTAGGGTTCTGTCTATCCGTTTTGGGGTTTTTTTTCTTTTTTTTTTTTAGCATAGTTTTCAGCGCTTGTTATCATTGGTGGATCTGTTTTTTGGTTTGGTAGCTCTCTTCTTTCTTTTTTTCTTTTATTGCTTTTAAATTTTTTTTTATTTTTAATATATTTTTTAATAACTTTATTTCATTTTACTTTTTTCTTTCATTCTTTCTTTTTTTCTCCCTTTTCTTCTGAGGCGTGTGGCTGACAGGTTCTTGGTGCTCCAGCCGAGTGTCACGCCTGTGCCTCTGAGGTGGGAGAGCTGACTTCAGGATGTTGGTCCACCAGAGACCTCCCAGCTGCACGTAATATTAAACAGCAAAAGCTCTCCCAGAGATCTCCATCTCAATGCTAAGACCCAGCTCCACTCAACGACCAGCAAGCTACAGAGCTGGACACCCTATGCCAAACAACTAGCAAGACAGGAACACAACCCGACCCATTAGCAGAGAGGCTGCTTAAAATCATAATAAGGTCACAGATACCCCCAAACACACCACTGTACACGGTCCTACCTACCAGAAAGACAACATCCAGCCTCATCCACCAGAAGACAGCACCAGTCCCCTCCACCAGGAAGCCTGCACAGCCCTTTGAACCAACCTGAGCCACTGGGGGCAGACAGCCAAAACAACGGTAACTAAGAACCTGCAGCCTGTGAAAAGGAGACCCGAAACACAGTAAGCTAAGCAAAATGAAAAGACAAAGAAACAAACGGTAGATGAAGGAACAAGGTAAAAACCCACCAGACCAAAAAAAATTAAGAGGAAATAGGCAGTCTACCTGAAAAAGAATTCAGAGTAATGATAGTAAAGATTATCCAAAATCTTGGAAATAGAATGGAGAAAATACAAGAAACATTTAACAAGGACATAGAAGAGCTAAAGAGCAAACAAACGATGAACAACACAATAAATGAAATTTAAAATTGCCTAGAGGGAATCAATAGCAGTATAACTGAGGCAGAAGAACGGATAAGTGACCTGGAAGATAAAATAGTGGAAATAACAACCACAGAGCAGAATAAAGAAAAAAGAATGGAAAGAATTGAGGACAGTCTCAGAGACATCTGGGACAACATTAAACTCACTAACATTCAAATTATAGGTGTCCCAGAAGAAGAAGAGAAAAAGAAAGGGACTGAGAAAATATTTGAAGAGATTATAGTTGAAATCTTCCCTAATATGGGAAAGGAAATAGTCAATCAATTCCAGGAAGTGCAGAGAGTCCCCTACAGGATAAATCCAAGGGGAAACACACCAAGACACATATCAATCAAACTATCAAAAATTAAATACAAAGAAAAACTATTACAAGCAGTAGGGAAAAGCAACAAATAACATACAAGGGAATCCCCATAAGGTTAAAAGCTGATCTTTCAGCAGAAACTCTGCAAGCCAGAAGGGAGTGGCAGGACATATTTAAAGTGATGAAAGGCAAAAACGTACAACAAAGATTACTCTACCCAGCAGGGATCTCATTTTGATTCGATGGAGAAATTAAAAAATTTACAGACAAGCAAAAGCTAAGAGAATTCAGCATCACCAAACCAGCTTTAAAATAAATGCTCAAGGAACTTCTCTAGGCAAGAAACACAAGAGAAGCAAAAGACCTAAAATAACAAACCCCCAGAAATTAAGAAAATGGTGATAGGAACATACATATAGATAACTACCTTAAATGTAATTGGATTAAATGCTCCAACCAAAAGATATAGGCTGGCTGAATGGATACAAAAACAATACCTGTATATATGGGGTCTACAAGAGACCCACTACAGATCTAAGGACACATACAGACTGAAAGTGAGGGGGTGGAAAAAGATATTCCATGCAAATGGAAATCAAAACAAAGCTGGAGTAGCAATTCTCATATCAGACAAAATAGACTTTAAAATAAAGACTATTACAAGAGACAAAGAAGGACACTACATAATGATCAAGGGATCAATCCAAGAAGAAGATATAACAATTGTAAATATTTATGCAACCAACATAGGAACACCTCAATACATAAGGCAAATGCTAACAGCCGTAAAAGGGGAAATCGACAGTAAAACATTCATAGTAGGGGACTTTAACACCTCACTTTCACCAATGGACAGATCATCCAAAATGAAAATAAATAAGGAAACACAAGCTTCAAATGATACATTAAAAATGATGGATTTAATTGATATTTATAGAACACACTTTCTTCTCAAGTGCTCATAGAACATTTTCCAGGATAGATCATATCTTGGGTCACAAATCAATCCTTGGTAAATTTAAGAAAATTGAAATTGTATCAAGTATGTTTTCTGACCACAATGCTATGAGACTAGGTATCAATTACAGGAAAAAATCTGTGAAACATACAAACACATGGAGGCTAAACAATACACTACTAAATAACCAAGAGATCACTGAGGAATTCAAAGAGGAAATCAAAAATACTTAGAAACAAATGACAATGAAAACAGGATGACCCAAAACCTATGGGATGCAGCAAAAGCAGTTCTAAGAGGGACATTTATAGCAATATAATCCTGCCTCAAGAAACAAGAAACATCTCAGATAAACATCATAACCTTAAACCTAAAGCAAATAGAGAAAGAAGAACAAAAAAACGCAAAGTTAGCAGAAGGAAAGAAATCATAAAGATTAGATCAGAAATCAGTGAAAAAGAAATGAAGTAAACAATAGCAAAGATCAATAAAAGTAAAAGCTGGTTCTTTGAGACGATAAACAAAATTGATAAACCATTAGCCAGACTCATCAAGAAAAAAAGGGAGAAGACTCAAATCAATAGAATTAGAAATGAAGAAGGAGAAGTAACTACTGACACTGCAGAAATACAAAGGATCATGAGAGATTACTACAAACAAACTATATGCCAATAAAATGGACAACCTGGAAGAAATAGACACATTTTTAGAAAAGCGCAACCTTCTGAGACTGAACCAGGAAGAAGTAGGAAATATAAACAGACCAATCACAAGTGCTGAAATTGAGACTGTGATTAAAAACTTTCCCACAAACAAAAGCCCAGGACCAGATGGCTTCACAGGCGAATTCTATCAAACATTTAGAGAAGAGCTAACACCTATCCTTCTCAAACTCTTCCAAAATATAGCAGAGGGAGGAACACTCCCAAACTCATTCTATGAGGCCACCATCAACCTGATACCAAAACCAGACAAAGATGTCACAAAGAAAGACAACTACAGGCCAATATCACTGATGAACATAGATGCAAATGTCCTCAACAAAACACTAGCAAACAGAATCTAACAGCACATTAAAAGAATCATAGACCATGATCAAGTGAGTTTTATCCCAGGAATACAAGGATTCTTCAATATACACTAATCAATCAATGTGATAAGCCAAATCAACAAACTGAAGAAGAAAAACCATATGATCATCTCAATAGATGCAGAAAAACTTTCAGCAAAATTCAACACCCATTTATGGTAAAAACTCCCCAGAAAGTAGGCATAGAGGGATCTTACCTCAACATAACAAAGGACATATATAACAAACCCACAGCCAACATCGTCCTCAATGGTGAAAACGGAAACCATTTCCTCTAAGATCAGGAGCAAGACAAGGTCGTCCACTCTCGCCACTGTTATTCAACATAGTTTTGGCAGTTTTAGACACAGCAATCAGAGAAGAAAAAGAAATAAAAGGAATCCAAATCAGAAAAGAAGAAGTAAAGCTGTCACTGTTTGCAGATGACATGATACTATACATAGAGAATCCTAAAGATGCTACCAGAAAACTACTAGAGCTAATCAATGAATTTGGTAAAGTAGCAGGATACAAAATTAATGCACAGAAATCTCTTGCATTCCTATACACTAATGATGAAAAATCTGAAAGAGAAATTAAGGAAACACTCCCATTTACCATTGCAACAAAAAGAATAAAATACCTAGGTATAACCTACCTAAGGAGAGAAAAGTCCTGTATGCAGAAAACTATAAGACAGTGATGAACGAAATTAAATATGATAGAAACAGATGGAGAGGTCTACCATGTTATTGGATTGGAAGAATCAACATTGTGAAAATAACTATACTACCCAAAACAATCTACAGATTCAATGCAATCCCTATCAAACTACCAATGACATTTTTCACAGAACTAGAACAAAAAATTTCACAATTTTTATGGAAACACAAAAGACCCCGAAGAGTCAAAGCAATCTTGAGAAAGAGAAATGGAGGTGGAGGAATCAGGCTCCTGTACTTCAGACTGTATTATGAAGCTACAGTAATCAAGACAGTTTGACACTGGCACAAAAACAGAAATATAGATCAGTGGAACAAGATAGAAAGCCCAGAGATAAACCCATGCACATATGGTCACCTTATTTTTGATAAAGGAGGCAAGAATCTACAATGGAGAAAAGAGAGCTTCTTCAGTAAGTGTTGCTGGGAAAACTGGATGGCTACATGTAAAAGAATGAAATTAGAATACTCCCTAACACCATACACAAAAATAAACTCAAAATGGATTAAAGACCTAAACGTAAGGCCAGACACTATAAAACTCTTAGAGAAAAACATAGGCAGAACACTCTATGACATAAATCACAGCAAGATCCTTTTTAACCCACCTCCTTGAGAAATGGAAATAAAAACAAAAATAAACAAATCGGACCTAATGAAATGTAAAAGCTTTTGCACAGCAAAGGAAAACATAAGACAAAAAGACAACCTTCAGAATGGGAGAAAATATTTGCAAGTGAAGCAACTGACAAAGGATTAATCTCCAAAATTTACAAGCAGCTCATGCAGCTCAATAGCAAAAAAAAAAAAAAAAACAACCCAATCCAAAAATTGGCAGAAGACCTAAATAGACATTTCTCCAAAGAAGGTATACAGATTGCCAACAAACACGTGAAAGGATGCTCAACATCTCTAATCATTAGAGAAATGCAAATCAAAACTACAATGAGTTATCACCTCACACCAGTCAGAATGGCCATCATCAAAAAATCTACAAACAATAAATGCTGAAGAGAATGTGGAGAAAAGGGATCCCTCTTGCACTTTTGGGAGGAGTATAAATTGATACAGCCACTGTGGAGAACAGTATGGAAGTTGCTTAAATAACTAAAAATAGAACTACCATACGACCCAGCAATCCCACTACTGGGCATATACCCTGAGAAAACCATCATTCAAAAAGAGTCATGTACCACAATGTTCATTGCAGCTCTATTTACAATAGCCAGGATATGGAATCAATCTAAGTGTGCATCGACAGATGAATGGATAAAAAAGATGTGGCACATATATACAATGGAATATTTCTCAGCCATATAAAGAAACAAAATTGAGTTATTTGTTGTGAGGTGGATGGACCTAGAGTCTGTCATACAGAGTGAACTAAGTCAGAGCAAAACAAATACTCTGTGCTAACACATATATATGGAATGTAAAAATAAAGGTTCTGGAGAACCTAGGGGCAGGACAGGAATAAAGATGCCAACATAGAGAATGGGCTTGAGGACATGGGGAGGGGGAAGGGTAAGCTGGGACGAAATGAGAGAGTGACATGGACATATTTACACTACCAAATGTAAAATAGATAGCTCGTGGGAAGCAGCCACATAGCACAGGGAGGTCAGCTCGGTGCTTTGTGACCACCTAGATTGGTGGGATAGGGAGGGCAGGAGGGAGACACAAGAGGGAGGAGATATGGGGATATATGTATGTGTATAGCTGATTCACTTTGTTATAAAGCAGAAACTAACACACCATTGTAAAGCAATTATACTCCAATAAAAATATTTAAAATAAAAGAAAAAAATGTAAATTAAATAAAATGGATAACCAACAAGGTTCTACTGTATAGCACAGGGAACTATATTCAATATCTTGAGATAAACCATAATGGAAAAGGCTATAAAAAAGAATACATATATATGTATAACTGAATCACTTTGCTGTACAGAAGAAATTAACCAACATTGTAAATCAAATATACTTCATTTAAAAATTAATAATAATTTTAAGGAAAAAATAATCTTTTAAAAATATGATTTTACTGAGAATTTAAAGACACTTTTCAACTTTATCTGATGAAGTAGACAATTAAGAAGGAGACTGCATACATAATTAGTAGGGGCATCATAAAATGTGTCTCATCATTTTGTATATAAAAATTGGAATTATTCTGTTGAAAAGAAAACATTTATGAACACTGATTTCCCATATAGAAAAGCAGATGTCTCTATATATTAAAAAGTACCAGTTATATTCCACATTTTCTTATTAAAATGACAAAGCATTTCTCAAAACAAACAGAAAAGTTAATGAAGAAACAGAGGCCCAAATCCACATACACACATATCCTGCAGATACATTAAAAAGTAATATTTTCTAAAAAGTCAAATGAATATGGTTAAAAAGTTCCTTTTCCACAAAATATCTTTAAAGACAAAAACAAAGCTTGTTTATATGCTCTATGTTAGAATATGTTAATTATAGCACTTCATCAATATTTATGTGACATAAACCTGTAGTCAGAGGAAAACATAAGATCATGTATTTCCACTTAATAAACAATATTATAAAAAATAAACTTACTTTTCAACTCTCTAAAGTAGATAAAGAGAAACATGGAGAAAGGCAACTGCAAAAAAAAAAAAATTCTATGGAAGTGATATAGAAGAAAAAATAACATAAGTGAGAAATAAATGTAAAAATTTTTTAAATGGTCATAATACTTAGAAAGGCAAATCAGGAAAAACAGATAGTGTTTATACCCTAAGAGTCAGAGTAAGGCTTTATCAGAATATATAGGGAAAGTTACTAAACACAAAGGAATTGTGAGTGATATAAGTTGATATCTTAAAATTTTCATTCAAACAATGAACATATAAAGTACTAAAGTTGAGTCAAGAACTAGTAGAAGTAGAAGAGTTGTCTTCAATCAATCAATAATTATGAAGGCACTGATGAAGTTGGTTAAGAATCTCCCACAGTAGAATGTACCTTTGATTAATTAATGTATGAATAAATTTCAATTTGAAAGACCTAAATATGACTAAGTGATTTAAAATTTTCCAGAGCCAAGGAATAGAAGGAATATTTTTGTTACTTACGTGAAGTTGGTAACTTCAGGTTACTAAAACCTAAAAACAGAGAACCACAGAAGAATCACATACCATTACTACCTTGCAATATAAGTGTGAATTCTTCAATAAAATGTCAGCATTAAAATATCCCAATAAATTTATAAAACATAAATCACTGCCTAGATTTATAATGTGAAAACAGGGATAGTTTAACATTAAAATATTTCAGATCTGTTATAAGTGATGATCTTGATATTTAGTTTCCAACAGAAAAATGCCCAATGACTATCAGGAGGGTAGAATAAGAAAAATCTATCATGTCTCAAAAGTCATAATGCAGCTTAGTTTGATTTGGTGATCAAATACCTAATAAGTCTCTCAGAATATTCTGGTCATTTAGATATTACGCAGGTTCATTCAATTAAAATTATACTATCCCTTCACTAGTTCTGAACCAAAGCTGTATATTCTTCTTTTTTTTTTTTTTTTTAATTTTAGGTAGAACAGTGTCTTTTAATGTGGAAGTTCCTTCACTGAAAACATTTCCATAAAGTAGTAGTTTAAGCACCAAACTAGATTTTATGCACAGCCCTTGCTATCTTTAATAATTTTAACTACCTTACCTCCCAGCTGACTGTGTTCTTCAAGGTTATTAATTATTTCTGTATTTTCTTTCCTATATATTACTTAGTCTTCACCTTACTTATCTTCTGCTTTTGATATCAATGATCTTATATTTTTAGTTTGCTAATATTTGTTGTTTAGTGATTATAACATTACCATATTTTCCTAATGGATAATTTAGAAAAAAATTTACGATACATAAGAGAGAAATTTTATTTTATATTTTACTTTTTTTCCTATCTATGGTGCTGAGTCTGTGTGTCTACTCCAGGCTTTCAATTGAAACCACAAAAAGACTACATCTAGTTGTAAAGGCTGTACCCCAGAAGTAAAGTTCTCACACTAAGAGGAAAGTCAAAATTAAATAGTACAGACCTAAGAAAGTACAAAATCAATCTTCATATAATCAAGTAATTCAACAGTTTAAAAGGAATAAAATATATTGAGCCCCACATGTTATAATCATTAGACTTGTCAGAGAGGAAATTTAACTATAATTCATACATCTTTAAGAGATGTGGAAAGCATAGAGAATATTAATGAAAAAATGGAAACTTTGGAAAGGGAACTAGAAGATATAAGAAGGAATGAAATACATATATATATATACACATATATCTCTATAAAAATGTGTATATATAATACATGATATATAGTTTTGCTGAAAGAGAAAATTATGTGGTTCTAAATATATATGTGAAATTATACAAATTTCTATTTCTTCTTGAAAAGTAAAAATTTTAATTTTGATTATAAATATTATCTTAAAGTGTCAGTCATGAACTTTTCTCCTTAGCTTCCTGCCACTTGTGTATATAACTTGGTTTAAAATTGAAAATAAGTAGAACAAGGATACATGGCTAATATAAATTACTAAAATAAAAATATATATCTTTAATGTTGACATCATCTGAACCAATTTTAAGTTTTCAAAAATCTCATTGTTAGAAGTGAGAATTTGTAGTATTTTGATCAATAATAAAATTTTTTTTTTTATTAACTTGTTTAACAAAATAGTTTGATTAAACTTAGAGACAATGAAAAAAATTTTATTAGGGTTAAGTGTGTCTTCTAATTTCATTACAGTTGCTGGGTAGAGCAATTATAGAACAATGAAATGCTACATTACAAATTTGATTACTAGTCAAAAAGTTTTTAAAAACTTTATCAATTAATTTCACTTAGCACATTCCAGAAAAATGAAATATTTATTTAGTAGAAGCATTTTCCAATGTCTATCAATCAAATAGATATGTGCTAAAATGTACATTTATGACAAAGTGGCTTTTTATTGGTTGTAACCTGTTTCAGTATTTCTTATCAACAATACTTTGGAAGAAAAAATAGGCATGGTGTGTTTTCTGCTTTTTTCCTGGAGTTTTTTGAAAGTGAAAGTAATAAAGGGATTGGTTATATTTTTACATTTTAACTAGTAATCATGGAATTTCTAGGGTGTGAGAGTTTCTACCATGGAAGGGATCCTCAGTAGTTTAGGAGCTGAGCTAATGAATGGCACGTTGATCTCTAGGCTCTTTGGATACTTGAGTCTTTTGCTACATTCTCTATTTTAAAAATATAAAATTTATATGTAGGCCAAAGAAAGTCACCATCCACACAGGTTCTGCAGGATACCTCAAGCAGAGGGTCAAAATGGCCTGTGATAAGTTCGATACTGGGTTAGCTCTAGCTAATTCTCTGATATAGCTTTGAGAACCTGATTAAGTTTCAATATCTTATCTACATCTTTACTTTTAGGGGTCCTTATTGTCATCCTGTCTAGCTTCTTCATCAGTTCCATGTTCTTTAATCTGTTTCTTCCAAGAAGAAATTCTTGCATTACTTACAACTTCCTGCATGTGTTTCAAGGGGTTCCTTCCTGGTCTATATTATTTGCTAGATTAACTTTTGTTTTTTCCTTACCTCTGATTATATTAACTCGGATGGTTCCTTCTCATAGTTGTTAAACTGTCCAATATTTACTTTTTATAACTCCTATGCAGATTAAATTTACATAATTCCAAAATTGCAAGCCTCCTTTATTGCCCCAAGCAGACAAAATCCGGCAGCTTCCACAGGCTTCTGAATGCTACATATGAACTCCAATCTCAGTTCTCACTGCCATCCACTATCTCTAGGATATTAAGGTAGGCCTTCATGTAAAGGTCAGTCTACATGGCTCTATGTCCTTAAATAAGCTTTAGAGTAGGATAAGGAAAAATTTTGCATAACTAGGCGTGTCTCTTTCTACTTTTCGATTCTTCTCATATTTTGATCTATCTCTGCTGTGGAATGTTTTAACTATATTCCCTTGAATTTTTGCTGTTGAAAGTGAATTAAACACTCAGATATACAAACACATACAAACACATGTGTTGATTTCAGTAGTGATTTTTTTCTAACTCACTATGATTTATGGACTAACAATAATAATGTCAAGTGTGGTTCTTTCCCTATACCATCCAATCTTATAACCAGTCTCAGAAAAAAAGGAAGATTTGAAATCTCACTGATATCTCTAAAATCTCTCTTCCAAGAACCCATCCTGACTTATTCTGAGCCATTCTTTAAATCTATACTTAAAATGTTGTATTGGGGTATCAGTAATAAAAATATACTTGAAGTGCATTCAAGAGAATGAGCTCTGGCAAATTTTTCTTTGGAACCTGCCTCAAACTTGCCAAAATAGAGTGAGGGAAGTACAAAACAAAAAGAAACAAGCAAACAAACAAACAAAATAACCAAAAAGACCTGAGGCAGTACAGTCTCCAAGTGTGGAGAGAATAGCTACTCAATGATGTCATGGACAAACTCTAACATTCTTGAAATCTATTTGTCTTCAGGCTGGTACTAGTAGTCATTTCCATGCATTACTGGATCTAGAGGAAGATGAGAGACTATCTCTGCATTTATTCCATTCTTTGTAATGAGGAAAGTTTAAATGGCCATTCTCTGACCAAAACAGACCAAGTTCTTAGTTCTTATTGTCCAGAAATAATGCACTTGCCCATTTCTAAACAATCAAAAGACCACTCCTCTAGCAAACACCGCAAATTAATGGAACAACCATAACTAACTTAGATGAACCAATTGAGGTGAAATAGAATAGAAACACAACCAAATTGTGTTGATTTTACTTTAAATTGATTTCTTTTAGAATATTAAACTATTTGAATATTTACGTTATGTTATAATGTCAAGCTTTGCAAATTCTCATTAGATTGGTTACTTTGTTATTTTATTCTATCGAGTTTTCTTTTCCAGTTTTATTGAGTTATAATTGACGTATTGCCTTGCATTGTACAACATGATGATTTGACATATGTATATATTGTAAAATGATAAAATCAAGTTTCCTAGGTCAAGATTTATATATAATTTTTCTCTGTCTTTCAAAATTTCCTTTCTTTATTGTATTATGTAAAACTTCAATAAAATATTTAAAAATAGGAATAATAAGCAGTATTAGGACGCTGTTTGCAACTGAAGTAAATCTGATTCAAATTAACTTGTATCTAAAAGAAAACAAATAAATAAAATTAACCAGCTCTTGACTAAAATTCCAGAGGAAGGACTGACTTTAGGCATAACTAGAACCGTGACCTCAAAATGTGTTCTGAAGGCTATTTCTTTCTTTTCACATCTCTCAACTCTGTTTTTATTTGCACGCTGCTTTCATTCTTTCCCACAAGAAATAAATTGTTTCATTAGACCTGGAATGATAGATGTCAGACACTTCAATTTATAACATCCATTCAGTTTCTAATTCCAAAGCTGGGGTAAAGTCTGTTCTGATAATTCTGGCATAGATGCCCCAGAGAATGTACTGATTGGTCCCAGTTGGGTTGTGTCATTCTTGAATCGCTCACTGTGTCTGGGATACTGATGGACTTTTACTGATCAAATATGGGTCATGTATTCACTCTTCAGAAAACAAGGAAAATAGTCAGTCTTTCATAAGCCACATGGAATATGAGAGAGCTGGTTCACCAATGGGACTGTATTAAATAGGCTATGCAATATGTCAAGTAAAAAATAAACCATATATTTTGGTAGATTGACAAAATAATAGTCCATTTCTTCCTAACATTATTACCGAGTATGATTAGTGGTGGTACTAGTCAAGGGGGCTCTTCTTCCAGCAATGACTCAGAGGCCTAAAATCCTTCCCAATTTTGAATTTAGCAACTTCCACAAATAGCTAAACATCTCAAGATATTTCAGCTGGAAAGTAGAGGGAAAGAGAGAAAGTGAGGAAAAGATAAACTTGCCATGGCATGGAAGTGACATGTCACTTATGCTTATATTTCACTGGTAAGAACTAATTACATGGACCCACATGGATGCATTGTGACTTGGAAATAGTTTAGCTGTGCACTCAGGAAGAGGAAATGCATTTGCTGATGACATAACCAGTCTCTTCCATAGGAACTGGCCCTCAAACTTTATCTGTTCAGTACATTACCAACCCATTTATGTTCTTCACCTTATTGGAAAATTTAATACTTTACTATTAATTACCACATTGTGTGGTGATTTGAAACAATTAATTATTATGAAAGGAAGTAATCTTTTTGAATTAGTAATTTTTACTGTTTAACTCCAACACTTAGTGGTTTAAACATCATGATTTATTCTTTGTCATGATCCTATGTGTTGGCAATCTGACTGCCTCTTCTGCTGGTCTCCACTGAGATTGCATGTGGATGCAGTCATCTGGCAGCTCAACTGAGACTGGAATGTCCAAGATGGCTTCACTCATGTCAGGCAGGTGGTGCAGAATGCTAGGTGGGGTGCTCTCAGTTTCTTTCCCTGTGGTCTCTTATAAAATGGTCTCTCATAAAATGATCTTCTGCATATATTGGTGATCTCAAGATTATGAGATGGTCAAAGCAAAAGAGGCAAGACCTCTTAAGGTCTAGGGTTCCAAACTTACATACAATTTTTCTACATTTTATTGGTGAAAGCATGTCAAAAGTCTAACATCAATTCAAAAAGGTAGAAAAATGATGAGAAGAGCAGTGATGTTACATAAAAAAGAGAATAGACACAGTGAAGATTGATTCATTGGTGTCTTTTGTGATTTTATGATTTTACTTTGAATCAATGTCAGTAATACGTGTTGAATGTTATCAAATAATTTTCTGCAATAATGAAGTTTATAGTGTTTTTACCTTCTATTAGAGATTACCTGTGTTGCTGCATCCTCTAAGAGTATAATATTTGTGTATTCTGGAGAAGAAACACCTTTGTATGCAGCAGTATAGAATAATGACAGTGAATATTAATTCTAGAGTAAGATAAAATGTTTCTGTATTTTCTTTGCTTTATTTACCAACAATGCAATGTTGAAGGAGTTTCTTTTTTTTCACTAAATGAGTTTTTTAAAGAGCAGTTTCAGGTTAACTGCACAACTAAGAGGAAGGTACAAAGATTTCCCGTATACTCCCAGCCCCAACACATGCATAACTTCCCCATTATCAACATCACTCACCAGAATAGTGCATTTGTTATCATTGGTGAACCTACATTGACACATCATAATCACCCAAATTCCCCAGTTCATATTATGGTTCACTTTTGGAGAGTACATAATATGGACTTGGAAAAATTTGTAATGACATGTCTTCATCATTAAGGTATCATAAAGGGTATTTTCACTTCACTAAAAATTGTCTGTGCTTTGCTTATTCATCAATCCCCTAACCTCAACTCTTGGCAACCACTGATCTTTCTACTGTTTCTGTAGTTTTGCCTTTTTCAAAATATCATATAGTTGGAATCACAAAGTATGTTATCTTTTAAGATTGGCTTCTTTCACTGAGTAATATGCATTTGTTTCTTCTATACCTTTCCATGGCTTGATAGCTTATTTCTTTTTAACAATGAATCATATTCCATTGTCTGGATGTACTAAAGTTTATATATCCATTCACCTACTGAAGAATATTTTGGTTACTCCCAAGTTTTGGCAATTATGAATAAAGCTGCTATAAAATCAGTGTGTAGGGTTTTGTGTGGACATCAGTTTTCATCTCCTTTGGGTAAATATCAAGGAGCATGATTGTTGGATCGTATAGTGAAAGTATGTTTAGTTTTGCAAGAAATTGCAAAATTGTCTTCCAAAGTGGCTGTACCATATTATATTCCCACCAGCAATGTATGAGCATCCCTGTTGCTCCCTGCATTTGGTGTTGTCAGTATTCCAGACTATGGTCGTTCTAATAGGTACGTAGTGGTATCTCATTTTTGTTTTAATTTGCATTTCCCTAATGACATGTGACGTGAAACATCTTTTCATATGCTTGTTTGCCATCCATATATATATTCTTTACTGAGGTATATAAGATCTTTGCCCCATTTTTATTTGGTTTGTTTCCTTATTGTTGAGTTTTAAGATTTCTTTGTATATTTTGGATAACACTTCTTTATCAGATGTGTCTTTGCAAATATTTTCTCCCATTCAGTGGCTTGCCTTCTCATTCTCTTGATATTGTCTCTCTTAGAGTAAAAGATTAGGTTTTTTTTGCCTTCTAGAAAAATTTTAATTTTAATAAAGTCCAGCTTATCAGTTATTTCCTTCATAGGTCATGCCTTTAGTATTGTTTCTAAAAAGTCATCGCTGGGGACTTCCCTGGTGGTCCAGTGGTTAAGATTTCGCCTTCCAATGCAGAGGGTGCAGGTTTGATCCCTGGTCAGGGAGTAAGATCCCACATGCCTCGGGACCAAAAAAACAAAACATAAAACAGAAGCAATATTGTAACAAATTCAATAAAGGCTTTAAAAATGGTCCATATCAAAAAAAAAAATCTTAAAAAAAATTAAAAATAAAATAAGTCATCGCCGTATCGCAATGTCATCTAGGTTTCTTCTATGTTATCTTCTAAAAGTTTTATTGTTTTGCATTATATATTATGGCATATTACCCATTTTGGGTTAGTTTTTGTGAAGGGTGTAGGGTCTGTGCCCAGATTTATTTATTTATTTATTTATTTTTGCCTGTAGATGTCCAAGTGTTCTATCACCATTTGTTGAAAAGACTTTCTTTGATCCATTATATCGCCTTTGCTTCTTCCTCAAAGATCAGTTAAATATATTTATGTGAGTCTATTTCTGGGCTCTTTGCTCTTTTCCATTGATCTATTTCTCCCTTCTTTCACCAATACCATACTGTCTTACTTACTATAGCCTTATAGTAGGTCTTGAAGTTGAGTAGTGTAAGTCTTTTGCTCAGCTGTGTCCAGCCTACTAATAAGCCTACCGAAGGCATTCTTCATTTCTGTTACAGTGGGTTTTTTTTTTTTTTTTTATCTCTAACATTTTTTTTGGTTCTTGTTCTTTCTGAGGGTTTCCACCTCTCTGCTTACATAGTTCACCTGTTCTTTTATGCTGTTTACTTTATCCATTAGAGCCCTTAGCATATTAATCATAGTTGTTTTAAATTTCAGGTGTGACAATTTCAATATCCTGCCATGTCTAGTAGAAGGAAGTGCTGTAAATAGGTTTTTACTAAGTGGTGATGAGGGGTGTGAGCAGAGGAAAATTGTTCTATAGTCCTATAATTAGATCTTAATCTTTTAGGGAGCCTGCGTCTCAGGACTGTGAATGTCACAAGTTTTTCTATTTTTTTCTTCCACTCTTAGGTGGGAGAAGATGGCTAGAGTGGGCTGGAATTGAGTATTTCCACCTACCAATCCAGTTAGGCTCTGAAAATACCCCAGCATGTGAATCTTTGGTTAACTATTTTCATGTGAGGTCAGGCCTTGTTAAGAACACAGTACTCTGTCATATTTCAAAATAGTTCCTTTTCATCTCCCCCTGCCGAAAGCATGATTTTTCTCAGATATTAACTGCTGGACCTGGTTGAACTCCTGCAGGTAAATCTCATAAAATTGTGGGGACCCACCTATGACTGGGTCCCCTCTGGAGTTTCTAAGAGTTGTCCACACTGAGCTTCCAGGCATGTTTTAATTACAGTTCATGTTTACCTACCTGGCTTTGGTTCCTGCTGTGGTTTCTGTTCAGGTAAATTGTTATTCTCTGTGTTCACCTGTTGGTTTCTCCAATCCTGGGGACATCATTTTGCCCTCTGTCTTCACCTCTCTTACAGTTCCTAGAAGAGTTGAGAATTTCTCAGTCTGTTCCGCTTTTTACTTGCTATGATGTACCAGCAACTTCCAAGCTCCCTGAATGTGGAATTGGAAACCACTGAGGGAGTCTCTTAATATCAATATCTGTAAATCTCATTTAATCTTATGTAAACTGGGGATTACAATAGCACATACTTCATAAATTGGTAACATCGAATGAGGAAAAATATATTTAGTACTTAAAATAAAGTAGATTATATATCATGTTAAATAAATATTTGAATTTATTATTATAATTATGATACCCTTGTGTGTTTCAATGGAAATAAAATGTGTTTAGTAGTGACAATATAAGATGACAATGTCATTTGTGTTAGGTGTTTGGAGCAGGTTTCATTGTGTGATAAAGTACCATACAATGATCTTTCCTTTTTCTATGCCCCTGAATAATGTATTTAACTTAAAATTTATTTGCTTTATTTGTTCCTTAGGTGTTAAATAGCACTTAATCCCAGATTTTGGCAGCATGCCACTTAATTAATCTTCTATTTAGTTTTATTTTTCTAGTTTTGTTACACTTGGTATCTTATTTTACTAAGAAATATTTTTCATTATGATTTTTAAATATACTTTTAAATACTTATAAGTAGCATACCCTTATAACATTTAAGCACTCCTTAGTGTCTATTATGAACATATTCTTTAGTTTTAACTTCACATATAGTATTTTAAACCTTTGCATCAAATTTACACTGACCATAGTTTGGAGTCCTTATAGAACACTCAGTTGATTTATTTATATTTCTACTCTTTTGCACTTTTCTGTTTCTTTCTAATTATTTTTTCAATTTATTTGTTAATTTTCATAATTAAGGACATGGCTCTGTCATAATTTTGTACCAGATGTTTTTCTCCACTGTTTTCTGCTTATTAAAGAAATAGCAATATTTTATACCAAAACAATAATTTTTCAGATTTTGACTAAAAAGGTAAGAAAAAAATTTGTCACAAAGAGAAAATATTTCTATCCTTTATATACATATATATTCTTTTATGTATATTATAATGTAGCCCTTTCATATCCTTTATATCTTATATATACATATATTCTGTATAATATATTCTATATAATATAATTTATAATATACATTATATTAATATATTAATATATTTTTATAATATATATAAGGATTATATACAAGGATCTAAATATATATAAAAGGGTATAGATAAAGGATATATATTATATATAATATATATACTCACATACATTGCATTTAAATTTTTTTATTATACTGTGTAGTGGCACAATATAGAAAGCAAAATCAAATTATTACAAAGAGTAAGATTAATTCATGAGAGAAGAGCTATTCCATGATGCAAATAATTTTTTAAAAGAAAAATATGAGTTAAAATATGAAGATAGTGGCAAATGCTACAAATAGAGCCAAACTTCCCAAATCAATTTGCACTTCTTGTGATAACTTAAACAGAATAAATACTAATGTTATTCTGCATTGCATTTTCTATGAATTCCTGTTTTCATTTTTCAATTGAGTATCACTAGTGAGGCTTCATTTTCTGTTGTCCATCTACATCTGCTGGTTGTAAGAGAGAATAAAAGAAGATGAATGGCATTTATTGTTTAACACAGGTTCGTTTGTTCATATATTTCAGTTCCTTTTTTATTCCCATAGACTACCAGTCTTTAATGTATTCTTTTATCCTAATCAATCCAAGCTTTATAAAATCAGAAGTTTAATTCAAATTTTCTTCTACGTTTTATATATTTTTTGGTAAATTCACTTCAGCAGTCATGATCATTAGCCTGTGATGTTTGACAGTGGATTGCATGTTCTCTGTAATTTAATGTGATTTGCATATGTGTCCTAGGAGCAGTAAAACCATCTCAGTATTCAATGGAAAAAGATGTGGCCCTTAGGAGTCATCTTACTAGCATGCAAGAACAAGGCATCTAACAAAAGCATGTATTAAATAGTGTTCTCAGTGATCCATTAGAAATCCTTTCACCAATGTATATATGAACTTTTTTGAAGAAAAAATCAACACTTTGAAATGCTCCATAGCACCCCAAGAATTTAAAGAAAGATATTCAAGGAGTAGATTAATGCTAACATATTTCTAACCGCAAGGATATTTGTTCTACTTTAGAATCTTCTCACAAAATGTATACTGGATTGTATGAAGAGCCAACAGAAAAACTATTATTGGTATATTTTCAACTCTAACACACATCAGAAAAAGCCAGAAAACAATGCTATCAATTATTCTTTCATTTATTTATTTAATTAATTATGGAATACCAAAATTCACTAGGAAAAATTCCACAAAAAATTTTGCAACGTAACAATTACATAGCTGTAGATATCACTAAGATGACAGTATAGGAAACAATGGAGTCTCCTTCCCCACTCCACAGACACACTGATTGAATAGCAATGCATAGATTTATTCCCTTTGTGAGAAATCCCAAAACAACCTAAGAGGTTTCTGTGCCTCTAGTGAGTGCAATACCTGCAACAGCAAAACTGATAGGAAAGATGACTAGAGCAAGCAGTAGAATCATAAAACTTATAAACTAGTCCCTTTGTGAAAAATTTTTGGAATAGCACATGATTTTTTTTCCTCAAAAACATTAATATATTTTAAACTTGAAAATACATTGTCTAAAGATTAACAATTGAAAATGACTTTTAAAATTGTGTTGAAAACATAACATAAACATTTTTAACATACCACAAGAGTAAAATAAAAGAAAATCTCTATCATAATCACCAATGTTAGTATGTTAATTTACAATACCAAGTGATGCTTTATCATGTCATAGGTAACTTGATTCTTTACTCTTTACCAACTGGAGTCAGGACATAGTATAGTAAAGTGATCCAGAAGCTTACAAAGAAACTAGTTAGAAGCAATACCTAAATGTTGTCAGTATTATGGAAGTAACCACAATAAATTGTTTTTAAATGAATACTTGAGAACGTTTTGGAATAGCCACATATTATATGGTAAAGTTGTCTTAGGAAACTAAGACAAAAATAAATGTAAAAGAAAAGTGTAATCTAAACAATTGTTTGTAGCTTGTTTGAAGCATAATACATAATAGATTTGTGGTTTTTATTAAATTCAGAATTAGTAATACAAAGAACCAGTGTTTTCTTGTATTCATCTAGCATGGCAAGGATAAAAAGAGGAGGCATCTGATAGTTTCAAACTTTGTATTATTGCAAAAGTCTGCTCAGTGATGTGGCAGAAATGGTTTACCAGATTTAATCAGGGCTTGTTTGAAATGCTTTTCAATACTATCCTTCCTCCATGTACTCTGAAATATTCTGTTCATTTATTAATTAGATCCCAAGTGACTAAGTCCATAAAAATACTTCAACTGACAGATAACAATAATTCTAGACACTGGAAATGTATGTATTTTATTTTAAGTTAATAAATTTGCATTTTGATTAAATGAATAGCTACTATTTAACAACTTAACCACAGGCCAAACACCATACTATGTTTAAGCATCACCTTATTAGATCATCAAAATAAATCTATGAGGCCCAATTAGTCAAGTGAAATGAGAGCCTTACAGAGGTATATAAACCTGCTTTTGGTCACACAGCTATTAACTGTCTGAAAGACAGAGGGTACTTGATCATTATTGTATTAGATTATCATCAGAAACAGTACAGTGAAGCTTGTTTCATACTTGCCTAAAGTACAATGTTGAGAGGTGTCTATAAGGTCCTATAAGAGAGACTTCTCCTGCTTCAGCCCCAAAGATTGTCTCTTCTGAATGAATTAAATTACTTGCTTTTTGTTCTTTGGACTTTGAATCATTAATCTTACTGTGTTTCAGAGCCACGTTTGTGAGAATAATTTTTGTTGGCAAATTTGCACTTGTAATCTTGGAGGAATGTGTTTAAAAACATTATAATATTCATTTTCTGTTACTGTTGGTTCAAATACTTATGCATTGTTGCCTTTCTAACAAATTCTGTTTCACTAAATTAGGAGATGCTCAGTCTACAGTGAAATTTGATCAGTATGTCCCTCACATTAAGTCAGGGTAGAGTCTAGCTCTCCAGAACGAGAAGAATGATTTCCTGTTTACTTTTCCCTTTTAACTCAAGTTTAATCAGCAGTTCAGTCACTGTGCTCACTAATGTTACAAAATCTTTAAGGCTGACCACTCTTCACTTTTGGATATTTTCTATAATAATAGCAAATTTGAGCTAGTGGTAATTCATACAGTCACATTCAGAGAAAAGGAAAAGATTCTTGAATCAGGAGAATGATGACCTATTACTAACAAACACAGTGATGTGCAGCTTTTATTTCTGCCATCAGAGACACCTACAACTTCCTACTAAATGGCTTTGTGTTCAATATACATTTGCTGGGTGAACTGTGCTATAATTAGAGCTATCACTAAATCATCTCACATTAGACCACTTTCTAAGGCGCTATACAAACCCTGTAGGGGAATTCCACCTCTCCTCTCCTGGTGGAGAGCCACCATAATTCCCTGCAAGTTGGTGCTCTTCAGCTCCTACTTGAAAACATTCTGAAAAGCACTCTCTGATACAGGGAAGATTGGATACTTGAATGTAGGGATGCTTCCTGATCAGTAAAGAAAAAAAAAAAAAAAACTTTAAAGAAACTTGAAGCAGCTTGGGGCAGGCTCTCATTACTCAGTTACGAGGGCATGTGTGAGGAGATGGGGAAAAGGAGAGGTTGATTTTAAGTAATTTGGGAAAGAAAGTGTAAGATTAGAGGTTTTGAGTGTTTTAGAGTGGAAATGGCTCAGTACCTGATGATTGAAAAGCTAAAAAAAAAAAAAAAAAAAAAAAAAAAATTGAAAGAATTAGCTACTAGGGCGGGGTTTTGTCTCCAACAGAAAGAAAAGCAAACCATAGTACTAGATGGCCTGGTTTTACTTTCCCAGCACCTCCCTCATTTATTACATATTGCCACAATTAGAATGTAGTCCTCTCATTTCATTTCATTCTCTAATCTGGGCTTCCCCACTTATACCTATATCTTAAAACCATTATACCTATATCCTCAAACTTCTATCTTAAAATTGACTCCTCTCTTCAAAGCACCAGAAATCAGAATGCAGTTGCCAGAATAACTAAAGTAAAGGGCTCAGGGTTTGATTATTGTAAACATAGTATGAGCTGTTTAAGGTGGCATAATACTGTGTAAATAAAATTGTATGGGAATTAGAAAAAAATATATTGAAATCAAGTATCGTAACATAATAGCTCCTGTGGTTCTTAGTTTTCTTATACGTAAATTAAAGATATTAATAGTAGCCCTTCTGCTTCAAAGGAGTGCTATAAGGGTACAAATGGTCAAGGTAAGAGAAGCCTTTTAAAGTTCAAAATTAGTATACAAAGATGAGATGCTGTCCTAGTGAGGACAGTGAAATTTTGTCTACTGCTAAGACAAATTTTTTAAAAAGGATATAAAACATAGAGATATTGATTTAACATAGAATATGTTTTATGTACAACACATTTAGTTAAAACATTTTTGGCTTGTTTTCACCTTTGCAGTGTGGAGCTCATGTCTGTGTTAAGTCCTGCTGACATTTTCAGTATTTCACACTAGGAAACAGCATCATCCTTGCTGAATGGTAGCTATCCTCTGTGTACAGATGTTGACTCATCTGGAGTGAATACACTATAAGAAGGAGAATTGGGATTTTAATTTACTAGGCAGGGAGGCAAATTATGTAATTAGCTGATAAGCAGTTAAGCAGAAAAGTAACAGAAGTAATCTTGTAGGGGACACATTAGAATCATATAAGGTTTATAAATATTTCTGTGACATAATTTCTGAAGTTAAGAAATTTATACTATGCATAGACTTACTGAATTATATTCCATGAAGAATGAAGTACACTAGAACCTGAAATTTTTCATTGTTCATCTTTATTCTTTAGAACCCAGTTTTGTTTTGCTTTTAACTAAACAGCTTATCTTCTTTCTGTAAGGACATTTTTCTTGGAGGAAAACTGGAAACATCTTTCATCAAACAATTATTATATAAAACTAAAAGCACCTCTACATAAGTCAGAATTTACAGACAGAGGGAAGATTATTTTATGAGTTGTATAATAAATTGGATAGAAGCTAGCAGAAGCTATGGAGAAATCATCTCCTAAAAGAATGTGGCTCAGTCCTGGTTATGGGTAACACGGTCCATTTATGGTAAAGCAATTGGTAAACCCTAGTGGTCTGAATCATTATATTTAGTATTTTCATGGGCCAGGAGTTTTAATGTTAATGTCCCGGAAGATGTAGAACATTACTGTGCCAGTAAGATTACATACAGTCCAATATTATCCCAAATTCATGCTACACTGTTTTTAAAACCTTAACGTGCCTACTTTTAGAAATTGTCCAGCATTTTAATATTCTGACTATAATTGAATTCATTTTGATTTTACTTGAAAAATTCAGGGTAGGTATTCATGGTTTCTTTTAAATGAAGCTTGGTGTTTTGGCTTTTTAGTATCATTGGCTTGAAATGCTCCATCATTAATAACTATGTGCAGTGTGATAGAGAGTAGTTAGACATTGAACAGGGGAACTTGCTGTATCTCAGAACTCAAATCAGTGGTTCCTGGAGAATCACTGAAGGCTCTGCAAAGATTTCAAAGGAGACTCCTGTACTACTTCTGATATTATTTTTATTTAGCCCTACCTAACTCCCAGAGATCAGAAAATGATGAGAAATGCAATTGCTTTGGAGCTCAGTGTCACAGAATTCTGACCCCAAAAGCTAAGGGCTCAAGTTCTAGTGAATGTCTGTGTCTCTGTGTGTTTTATTAGCATTATTTAGGACAACGGATAGTTTCTAAATGGATGACAATAAGTTAGTGCAGGAAACTCATGATGGTGATTAATTTTGATTTTATACAGCAGATGTTTGCTCAGTGCCAAATAAGCGTGTTCAATTTACCCCGTGTCTAAATGTACCTTGTCTATTATTTACATGTAAGCACACGCACCACTGAGAAAAGGAATAGCAAGGGCATGGCAGGAGTGTATCAAGACATCTGGTGAGATGATTGCTTACAAAATCAAAATTCTTGGCTGCAACTCAAGGTTGAAAATAATTTAGAAACAAGACCTTCTCTATATTTCTCTCTGTCTTCATTGCCTTGCACCTAAGATTTTATAGTATAAGGTCTCTGGCCATCAATGCTGGTATAGAATATTTTTTGATACATTATGAAAATGTGGGACAGTAAAATTAATATTTATTTTCTTATTCTAAATATTCTCATTGTAACTAGTAGGCATAACTCACCAAACACTTCATAGCATTTATTCTTCATAAATTTGGTAACACATTCAATTTCCCCCTATTTAGTACAAATATTTAGTGAGTTCTCTTCCACCTGGATGGTTATTATAATATGGGTGTAACCTAGTTCAAGTGAGCAATAGAATCTAGAGTTTACACATCAGAAACTGCAAATGAGTAGGTGGAAATATCAGAGAGATCAATTTTTTAACCAAAAAAAACCCGAGAGAATTACAAAGGAAGGATAATACAAAGGTAGTATGCTGACCATAATTATTTCTAATTTTTTTCTTCCTGTTGCTAACTGTTACTTTCACCTGGTATAACTGCTTCAGAATACCTTCAAGTCCAGACCAAAATATTTTTTCATCCTAGTCAAAACAGAAGCACGAACAGAGAAAAAGCATATTAAGTTTTTATGTTTCTTTAACAACTAACTTCTAATAACATTTATGGAGCCTAATATGGAGAGAATCTTGTGCTAAATACTATGATGGATATAAAGATGCTGCCCCTATCTCTTGGAGGGTACAGTGTGAACATACGAGAACTCAGTGTGATGCAGTCTATGCTACCTGCAAAAAGGAGGTTATTGTTACCAAAAAAAAAGGAGCTGTTCCTTTGATAACAGGCAACGGATTTGAAGAAAATAATTTATAACATTTAAAAACAGGCAAAAGAGAGGAACAAATAAGACTTGAGTATCAATCACCACTTGGAGAAGGCAGTTCTGGTTTGTATCCTAGGCCTTGGGTATCCAGAAAGTGGTAAGTTGGATCAACTAAGGATAGCCGGAATAGAAATGAAGAAAAAAATCTACAAGGCCCTCTAGGCCTACTAGGTAAAAAGTTTGCCCCAGAATTTCTGTTATTAGCATAGAACTCTCCTGTAATTTAATCTTCCTTTTAGAATATTGCTGCTTTGAATTATGAATTATCAAAATAGTCAATCCTGATAGCAAAATTTAGGGGAAAATTGTACATTTTTCATTAAGTTGACTGTCACTATGTTCTATAAACACATTTTTCTCAAAAAGTATTAGATCCTACAACAGATTTTTAGGAGACTTTCTCCCTGTATGTCAACTCTCTAGTGTAAAAGCATACACACATATCTTTAATTTATAAACTTGAGAATGCTCTGTTATTAGGAGAGTTCAGACTGTACCTTACTTTTCAATTTGTTTTGAGTCAACCTGAAACATTTAATTCAGTGAGAAGAGGTGACTATTACATCATCTTTGAGCAGAGTTTTATTTGCTTATCCAGAATGGGAATGCAATGCCATATGTCTTAATTTAGTCTAGCCTTTCTAACAGCATGACGATTATTTAATATATGGTATTTTGAATATTCTAAGTTATAAAATTATACTTGGCTTGTGGGGGGTTGTAATTATTTATTTCACTGAAAATTCATCATGCAAACACTTCTGAGCTTTTATCACTAATCCAATAAAGGCCTGTGACATGAAAATTGGGGACACATGTTTCAACCTAATACAGGTTATAAACAGTATTTTTATTTTTATTATTATTATTATTATTATTATTATTATTATTATTATTATTATTATTATTTCACCCAAATGCCTGGCTAACAGCAGCTGTGAGTCTAGCAGAAGTGAACCAGTTTAGCACTACTGAGGCATTTCATGTTCTGTGCTGTGACTTTTTATCTCCCAAAATGGAAGGAGCTTCAGTGCATATTTAGTCTGGCAGGAGTGACTACAGAAAGGCTCTAATGGTGAAATTGATGGAGACCTATACTGTCAGTGGTATTCCCATTGAAATTCAGAGCACGAACAGGAAGCACCAATGTACTACATATCTTTCCTTATAAAGCAACTGCCATTCTATTACTTTTCAAAATCTGATTTTGATAATTCTATCTTACTTTTCACTACAGTGATGATTCACATGGTTTTGTTATGTGTTTACTTTTAAAAAAAACTTTAGATTTTGTATCATGAAACATTTAAATATTTTAACTGAAAAGTGCCTATGTTGAAGACTTTTGGTTTCTAGTTCCACATGTAAGTAGATTGAAAGTTGACTCCATCCTAACAACAACAGTAAAAAGCTCTACAGACTAAAAAATCAACAACTCTTCTAGGATCTGTAGAGAGATGAGGACACAAGGCAAACCATGGCCCCCAACAATGGAGAGAAACTCAGGCGAATATAGGGATTCATGGCTTATCAGAATGGAGACTCACTAGCTGAAATCTCCATGGAAACCAGTGCCAGACAGGGTAGGAAAATCTGAACTGTAATTGATGAATTACTGGAGGCTCAGGGTGACAATTCTGAAATTTAAAAACTCCAGGAGAACCCAGTCATAGGGAGCCCCACAGTTTTGTGAGATTTTCTTCCAAGAGATTGTCCAGGTTCTGAGAAAAATCCCCTCATGTTTCTGTCAGGGAGAACAGAAAGGACCATTTTGAAATACCCCAGGGTACTCTATTCTTAATCAGGCCTACCCTCAGGGGAAACTAGTTAACCAGAGCCTTAGATGTTTTTTTCTTGTAGTGTCTTTATCTGTCTTTGATAGGAGGGTAATGCTGGCCTTATAAAATGAGTTTGGGAGTTTTTCTTCATCTTCAATTTTTTGGAAGAGTTCGAGAAGGATTGTCATTAATTCTCCTTTAAGTGTTTGATAGAATTCACCTGTGAAGCTATCGTGTCCTGAGTTTTCTTTATTGGGAGATTTAGGTTATTGCTTAAATCTTTTTTCTCATGATTGGTCTGTTCAAATTTTTAATTGATATTTCTTAATGATTCAGTCTTGGTAGGTTATATGTTGAAAGTAATTTATCCATTTCTTCCAGGTAGTCCAATTTGTTGGTGTATGACTCTTGATAGCAGTCTCTATGATCTTTTGTATTTCTGTGGTATCAATTGTAATGTTTCCTCTTTCATTTATAAATTGTTTAGCTTAGTCTCCTCTTTTTATCTTGTTGATCTAAATAAATATTTCTCAATTTTGCTTATCTTTTCAAAAAAAATTCTTAGTTTTGTTGATCCTTTCTATTATCTCTATAGTCCCTATTTCATTTATTTCTGCTCTAATCTTTATTATTTTCATTCTTCTAACTTTGGATTTAATTTATTCTTTTTCTAGTTACTTGACATGTAAAATATTCACTTGAGATCTTTTATTTTTCTTAATGTAGGCATTTATCACTGTGAAATTGCCTCTTAGAACTGCTTTTGCTGCATCCCATAAGTTTTGGTATGTTGTGTTTCCAATTTCATTTGTCTTAAGGTATGGTTTTTAATTTTCTTTTTGACTGTTTTTTTGATCCATGGATTGTTCAGGATTGTGTTCTGTAATTTTCACATGTATGTGAATTTTCCATTTTTCCTCCTGTTAAGTGATTTCTAATTTCATATCATTGTTGTCAGAAAAAAACTACTTGCTATAATTTCAAACTTCTTACATTTTTAAGACTTGTGTTTGGGCCTAAAATATGATTTATCCTGGAGAATGTTCTGTATGCACTTTAGAAGAATGTGTGTTCTGCTGCTGTTGGATAGACTGTTCTGTATATGTCAGTTAGGGCCATTGGCCTACAGTGTTATTCAAGGCTGAATTCTATCATTTGTTGAAAGTGGAGTATTGAAGTCCCCCTACTGTTATTGTATTGCTGACTTTTTCTCCTGTCAGTTCTGTTCATATTTGCTTAATATATTTAGGTGCTCTGATGGTGGGTGCATATATATTGACTCTTGTTATAGGCTCTTGATGATTGACCCTTTTATTATTATATAATGACCTTCTTTGTCACTTGCTAGCAATTTTGACTGAAAATCTATTTTGTCTGTTATAAGTATAGCAACCTTTGCTTTCTTTTTGGTTACCATTTGCATGGAATTTCCCATGCCTTCACTTTCAGTTCAAATGAGTCTCTTGTAGGTAGCATATGGTTGGATCTTGCTTTTGTAAATCCATTCAGCCACTCTGTGTCTTTTGAGTAGATAATTTTATCCAATTACATTTCATGTATATTGATAAGTAAAGACATACCATTGCCATTTTTATTTTTTTAATAAATTTTATTTATTTATTTATTGGCTGCATTGGGTCTTTGTTGCTGCACACAGGTTTTCTCTAGTTGCAGTGAGTGAGGGTTACTCTTCGTTGTGGTGCATGGTCTTCTCATTGCGGTGGCTTCTCTTGTTGCAGAGCATGCACTCTAGGCACGTGGGCTTCAGTAGTTGTGGTGCGCGGGCTCAGTAGTTATGGCTCGCAGGCTCTAGAGTGAAGGCTCAGTAGTTGTGGTGCACGGGCTTAGTTGCTCCACGGAATGTGGAATCTTCCCAGACCAGGGCTCGAACCCATGTCCCCTGCAATGGCAGGCAGATTCTTAACAACTGCACCACCAGGGAAGTCCACCATTGTCATTTTAAAATTATTTTTTAATTAATCCTTTTATAGTTTCTTTGTTCCTTTCTTCTTCTCTTGTTTTTTTCTGTGATTTTTTTTTTTTTGTAGTGGTATACTTCAATTTTTTCTCTTTATATTTATATCTGCTAGAGGTTTCTTCTTTGTGGTTACCATCATATTTACATAAAACATCTTAGAGTTATAACAGTCTGTTTTACACTGATAGCAGCCTAATATCAATCGCATACAAAAGATCTTCACTTTTATCTGTCCTTCCCACATTTTATGCTATTGATGTCACATCTCTTTATATTGAGTATTCATTAACGATTATTGTAGCTATAGTTACTTTGAATATTTGTGTCTTTTAACTCTTATACTAGAGGTAAAAATGATTTATATACCACTATTAGAGTATTAGAATATTCTGAATTTGATTATATATTTACCTTTACCAGTGAGTTTTATACTTTCTTTTTTTTTTTTTTTTCATGCTGTTACTCAGCATTCTTTCATTTTACCTTGAAGAGCTGCCTTTATCATTCCTTGTATGGCAAGTCTAGTCATGATGAACTCCCTCAGCTTTGTTTTTCTGGAAATATGTTTATCTCTCCTTCATTTCAAAAAGATGACTTGTTGGATGCAGTATTCTTATTTGCTAGTTTTTTTTTTTTCTTTGAGTAATTTGAATATATCATCCCACTCTCTCCTGGACTGCAAGGTTTCTGCTGAGAAATTTGCAGATAAACATATAGAGGTTCCCTTGTATGTTATGTCTCTTTCCTCTAGATGCTTTCAAAATTCTATTTTTGTCTTTGAATTTTGACAATTTGATTATAATGTGTCTCAGGGTAATCTCTGAATTAATCTTGCTTTGCTGTCCTTTGAACTTTCTGTATCTAAATGTCCATATCCCTCCCCAAATTTGGAAAGTTTTCAGATGTTTCTTTATATAAGCTTTCTCCCCACTTTGTCTCTCTCTTCTCCTTCTGAAATTTCCATACTGTGTTTTTTAGTTCACTTGATGGCTTCCTATGTTCTGTATGCTTTCTTTACTTTTATTCTTTTTTACTTTTTGTCCTCTAAATGGCTAACTTCAAATGACCTGCATTTGGATCACTGATTTTTTTTTTTTTTTCTACGTGATCAAGTCTGATGTTGAAGCTCTCTGTTGAAGTTCTCAGTTCTGTTGTTGTATGCTTTAGCTCCAGGATTTCTGTTTGTTTCTTTTTATGATTTCTATTTCTCATTTTCTTCATGCATTGTTTTCCTGATTTTCTTTAGGTGTCTCTCTGTTCATTTGGATCTCATTGAGTTTCTTTAAGATGATTATTTTGAATTCTTTGTCAGGCAATATGTAGATTTCCATTTCTTTGGGGTTGGTTACTGGAGTTTATTAGTTTCCTTTGGTGATGTCATGTTTGCTTGATTCTTTGTGTTCTGTGTAGCCTTGTGTTGATGTCTATGCATTTGAAGGAGCAAAGACCTCTTCTGTCTTTACAGACTGGTTTTAGCAGGTAAAATTCTTCTTATGTCAGGTTCCTGGGTTGATAGTATTGTCTCTAGAATCACAGTCAAGCAGGTTGGAGCTGGGTCATGTGGCTGCTGCTGGTTCCAAAGTGGGGTCCACAGTTGGGGGCCTGTTACCAGGGGCTCAAGTGGGCATGGATTCTTTTTGGTCTTTGAGTGGACAGAACTACTTCCAGGACCTTGGTCATTAGGACTGGTGCTGAAACAAAGGTCTGTTTCAGGAAGTACAGTGGGCCTATTACCAGGTGTGCACATGGGTGTGTCTACTTCCTGGTCTGTGGGAGAGCTCCTAACAAGTTATTTGGCTGACCTCTGGGTGAACAGAATTGAGCCCACCCTATGGCTGACAGAGGCTGGAATCAAGTCACAAGCCTGCTTCAGGGACTACAGCCCAGACCAAGGTCTGCAAACTGAGAGCACAGATAGATGTGCCTCTTCACAGGCTCCTGGGTGGGCAGGACTGCCCCTGGAGCACAGCTGAGTGCAGCTGGAGCTGGGTCACATAGCTACTTTAGGATCTGCAGTTGGACCAATGTTGTCAGGCATGTGTCCACCTGGGTCTTTGGGAGGACAGGGCCATTCCTGGACAATGACCTTGGGAGACTGGAGCTGGACTACAGTGCCACTTCATGATCTGCAGTTGGACTGAGTTTGTCAGGCCTAGCTCTGGGGCATGGACAGGTGTGTCTCTCAGTAGGTTCCTGGATGGGCTGGACTGCTCCCTCACCATGGATGTGAGAGGATGGAACCAGGTTACAGGGCTGCTCTAAGATCCACGGTTGGATCAAGGTCAGATGGCCTGCTGCAGGGTTATGAATGATTGTGTCTTTTACCCAGGTTCCTGGGCAGGAGTGTTTCCAGCCTGTGGCTGAGAAGGGCTTAAGGTGAGTTACAGGTCTGTTTCAAGATCCATAGTCAGACTGAAGTCAGAAAACCTACCTCAGAGCAAGATTGGCGTGTCTTCCAGCAAAGCCCTGAGTGGGCAGGAGTTGTCCTGGCACTTGGCTGAGAGAGCCTGGAGCCCCATTACGGGGCTGTTTCTGGACCTGCAGTCAGATCAAGGTTATAGGGACTAAATGTACATGACTCCCTCCTTGCACCTGAATGAGCAGAACCACCAGCTAAGAGGGGCTGAAACTGAGTTATGGGCTGCCTCAGACTCCACAACCAAGATTAATGTTAACAGTCCTGTTACAGGTGGGTGTGACAACGGCCATGTCCCTTGGTAGATTGTGCTGGTGGCTAGACCAAGGTCAAATGGGGCTATAGTAAAGAACACAGAGGGACAAGAATGTTTCCCATCTGTAGTCAGTTCCACAATTGGCAAATCTGCACCTGGGTATGGGCTTGCCATCTCAAAATGCCCCCCTTATTTTGGGCTCCACCAAAGTTTCATAATATCCTACCTGTATCCCAAAGCTCCCACAAGGGTACTTTTGTCCATGGATGGCTGTCAAATTATTTTTGCTGAGGAAGGATGTAAGTGGCAAACCACTTATTCCACTGTCTTGCTGACCCTTTGATATTTTAAACTCACAGATTTTTTTTTATAGTCCACAGTATGATCCATCTCTGTAATTGTTTTGTGTACACTTGAAAAGAATGTGAACTCTTATTTTTGCATAAAGTTTCTCATAATTATTAATAAGGTCAAGTTGGTTGATAGTTTGTTCAAATCTTTGATATGCTTACTGATTGTCTGTTTAATTTTGACAGAGGAGTTTTGAAATCTTCGACTATAATTGTCAAAGATTTATCTGTTCTCCTTTACGTTCTCTCAGTTTTTATTTCATGTAGTTTAAAACTATTATTAATTGCAAAAAAAGAGTACAATTTTTATATCCTCTTGGGGGATGTATAAATTTATCATTGTGCAGTGACCTTCTTTTTCCTTGGTAGTGTTTTTGATCTGAAATCTACTCAGTGTGATATTAATGTAGCCATCTATTTCTTTTGGTTTGTATTATCATGGCATATGCTTTGCCTCCTTCTACTTTCTGTTTTTGTAGTTAAAGTGTTTGCTGTAGGTAACATATAGTTGGATCTTACTTTCTTAATCCATTATGACAAACTCTGCCTTTTAATTCTAAAATTTAAACTATTTACATTAATGTGATTTGACTAGGTTAGGTATAAATATATCATCTTGTTCTTTTTCTTTTCAACTCCTGTTGATATTTGTTTTTAATTACTCTTTTCCTGATTGTATTTTCCATAACTGTGTTATAGTTTCTCTTTTGTTCATGTGTATTGTCTACTTTTTTCAATTAGAGATTTTAACATTCATCATAGTTATTTTAAATTTTTCCTCTGATAGTTCAAACATCTAGGGCCTATTTGCATCTATTTCTTTTGATTACTTGTCTCTTGCAAGTGGATTGTTAGTCGTGGGTTGTGTGTATATGTATGTGTGCCTCTCTCATTAGTTTTTAGTTGAAAGATTGCCAGCATGTGTAGGGCAGTAGAGACTGAGGTACGTAGTATTTATGCCTGGAAACTGGCACGCTCTTTCTCCTTCTAGATCTTTATTTTGGAGAGTTCGCTATAAACTGCCAATGGGCGCAGTTTTTATTTGTCCTGTGTCCTTGTCTAGTCTCATTCTAAGGCAGGTTTAGTGTCTTTGTGTTTGGAAGATAGGCCTTTCTCAGTGATCTGCCCCCTTTGCTGCTTTGGGATACCACTAATCATCTGGGTTCAAGGCAGTGTACTGCCTCTGATCCAGGAGTTAAGATCTCCCATATCCCTCCACTCCATTTTTCCTTTCCTCAACAACAGTGGCTCTTAATCTGTGCCCAGGAAGAGAAAGGGTTTGCAGCCCTACATCCAGGGGCTTAAGACAGTTTTCTCTTTTCTTTGTCTTTCTTTTATTTTTTTTTGAGTTTTGAGCAGAGCTCCTGCCTTTTCTACACAAGTAGCACTTTCCTCTCGCAGACATGTACCACTGAGAAGACACTGTCTCTGAGTTCCTATCCTGCCTTCCATATTTCTTATGAGTATCTAGTGAAAGTCCACGAAGTGGAGCCATTATAGTGGTGCAAATGCCCTTTGTGTTTGTGGCTCCCTGAGGTTCTATATTCTCGTGAAAGACAACATTTGGCCTTTAACATTAATGAAAATTTTTATCTGAATTCTTATTCACTTGCATTGCATCCCAGTCTTTATTATCACAAGAGAACAATGTACCAGGTTTCTCATTTAAGCAAGATGGGTACCTCTATGGCTATTTAGGTGTCTTGCAACCTTAGCTCTCTCGTGGGTTCAAGAGAGGTTTTGATTGTGAGGTTTTCTTACTTTTTCTCATTGTTAGATTTAAAGGAACACTTTTTCCTGCTTTTAACAACCTAAGAGTAAGCGAGAAGTAACCTTTTAGATATATTTTAATGTCCTTAATTGCAGTTTGCAGATGGCATACATTTGTCATTTGAACTTTGGAGGAACATTTGGAAGTTTAAATGTCTCTTCAGGACACCAAGAAAGAACTGACATTTACTTAAGGACGCAGACATCATGAAGTCATTCCCAAGGATAATTTCGGTTTGCCTTTATATTGAACCTGAAAAATGGTTTTCAAGCCTACACAGCTTGCCCCTCAGGTAGGCTTAATATCTGTTTACATCTCAGCCAATACTCAGTTGAACTTTCTCCAATGCCAACATCTAAAAAATGTTCTAATTGGAAATTATAGCATGTTATAGAAAGCAAAAGAAATATTGCTAGTTGAGTCCCAGTTCTACCAGTTATTAGATGACAAGTCTCCTAACCTTTTGCATCCTCAGCAAATATAGGCAATAATGACTATTTCTAGAGGCGTAGAAAAGATGACAATTTAACATATGCCCAAGTACCATAAAGTGTAAAGTGTTATAAAATGTAAAATGTTATTTTTCTGACATCAGATATTTAGAAACTTTTACTCACAAATCTATTTCAGGGGTGCAAAAAAGTAAAACTTATATAAAACAACAATGTTAGGTGAGTCTTTTGCTTTTAAACAGTTCAATTATATATCTAGTTAAGATCCTGATATTGAATATTTTATCCACAAAATATATTCAATAATATTTCTGGTATAATCACTCTTTCAGACATAAGGAAAATATTTTTCCAGTTATAGAACTGTGGCATCAAGAGAAACTTTCTAGTCTATACCAATATTTCAAAGAGGAGAATAATTCAAAGTATATAATGTTAATTCACCTTCTTTATGCCAGGAACTACTATAATTGTATTACAAGGACTTGAAAGGAAGCATTGGACACTTGGACCCTTAAATGTTGGAACTGTACACAAAGGTGAGAACAGGGTTAAATTAACCAACAAGTGATGGTGAACTAACCAAGAGACTATTAAAAATAGGTACACTTTACCACTCCTTGTGTCTGAAGAGGCAAAAGGAAAGAGCAATAATCTGTATCTGCTGAGAGATTCGGTCTTTAAAGAACAACTGTGATATAGGACCTGTGGTCTTAGATAGAAGATTGGGGCCACTGCCAAACTACAGGCCCCAGTGAACCCAGGAGAATAAACACACCACTTGTTTCTCCTCTCATTCTTTGATCTCCTGTCAGTGAATCCCATAGGATCAAAACAATGGGAAGTTAGAGGTCAGCAGACCTCAGATGAAAAAGTCTGTAGAGATCAGGCTCCTACAGTACAAAACAACAGAAAAGGACCAAGAGTGGCTCTGGATGCAAACAAAATATATCTAGCTCTCTATGTTTATTAGTAACTATTTCTTGTTCAACTTCAGCTGTTCAAAATGCACAGCTAATTATCTACAAACTATCCTTTCTCTAATAAACTAAGGAACAGATTATCTCATCTATATTGAATACTCATCTCAATAAATAATCAATGACCTTCATTCTTCAAAATTTTATTTGAAACATTTTTAGTCTGTTTTAAAATTTGAGATTAATAAAGACTTCAGGAACTCCGGCAGTCCCAGTGGGTAGCCATACACTACTCCACTCTCTCACTCATACCTCAGTTTACCCCAATTTGTTGAGGATGCTGAATTACTTATTTGGTACCTTTGCCAAGATCTCTTATTTTGTAGGTCTCCATGATTTGTGCATTTAGGAGAATAATGCAGAAAGAAAACCACTGCTTCCATACTAGTCATCTGTCTACAACTGTTTTGAATGCCTCCTCGATTTTTAGAGGACTGAGTCCTTTATAAATGTGTCTTTAATTAATTTCTCATCTATACTGTCACCTGGTTTCTGTCCGAAGTTTTCAAGGAAAGAGTTAGAGATCTCATAGATGGTTTGTGCCATCCTACATTGTCCACTTTTGGAGTGTACATATGTTGATAGGTCATCATTCCATGGAGATATGTTTAAAGGAAGCAAACTAACTAATCACATTTTCAGACATCAAGTAGGAAAATAAAGAGGAAGGGATATAAATGGAATAAGGCATCTGACTGGAAAAAATTTAAGATGAAAAAGATAGTATCACTACTAAGGCTGTAAAAAATAAGTTGGAATATGAGCACTACAATGTCCCACTTAAATTTGAATTAATATTTTTCACAGGAGAGTAAGCATTTTCCTAAAGGAATAGATTTAAATGTGGCTCTTGAACTGCCGAATACAAAGACTTTTTTTTTTTTTCTCCTGAGTCAAACCCACTTTGCTTTTCACCGTAAGGAAAAGAACAACATGGATTTCAAACTGGGTCTTAAAGCAGTACAGCTGTATAAATCTTCATTATATAAAAGATCTCCTCATGTCTTATTTGGTTTTGAAAATGGTACAGTTAATAGTCAAAACTCTTGTTTTTTAAAACTATGAACTGTATCTTATAAAATCTGTGCTTGACAAGAATTGTGTTTTTAAAAATACTCATGTGGAATATTTCCCAGATTATCCATCTGTGTTTCTAATTTATTCCGCTAAGGATAAAGATGCCAGGATTGTAGGGTGGGAATAATGATGACTGAGTTTGTGAGCAGTGATTGGACTACACTTGATATGAAATAATTATAGTGGATGCCCTTTCAAAAAATCTGGCTGTAAATATATATAGCTAAAAATAGAATTTTGGAGTTAAGTTTTTAAGAAGCAAAATACACAATATTATTTTGTGAATTACACAATAGAATGGGTTGATAAATCATCATTTGAAATGAGTACTTCCTACAAATAACAAAAGCTATGTCATCAATTGGGAGGAATCATAAATTGCCAATTTCTAATAAAATTTGAGGCTAATAGGGAACTATAAAAAATACAGTAAGGTTTTCATTAAGTATGTAAATTTAAGTGGGAAGGAAAAAAGATTAATGCATGTAATTAAAGCCTTCTTAATACAAGAAAAATGTTTAAGAAATTTGGTTTCACTACTACTGTAGTATAATTTAAAATTTCTATTTATATCTGGAACAAAGGTGACAAAAAGCAATAAAACTTGTTTTAAGGTAAACTATGGTTGTATCTACTTTTGGTGAACTCCATGACTAGGGTTCAATGCCCAGAGATTACTTGATTATGAGGTTTTACCTATGATAAAGGTTCACAGCATGGAAACTAAGCCTCCTAATGTTCTATCAGGGAATTACTTAAGACAGTTTAGCTTATGTAATTGTGTTTGAGTTTTAGGATACCTTTGGTGCCCTGTTTCCAAGAATGTTTGATGAAATAATATGATTAAATTTCTCTAGGAATATTTCTGAAATATATACTTGATTTATATCTTCTGAAACACTTAAAATCTACCCACTAGGGAAAGAAATATATTATTTTTAAAAGCTCATTAGCCACAGTGCAAGTGAGAACACATAAAACAATTAAAGTATATGTTTAGTTCAATGCACCTGTAAGTAGAAAAAATTTTCAAGCATATTCTTATGTGCTTTCGGTGTGATAACGATAAGAGATTCACATTAAATGTCTAATTTTTATTCATGCATGCCTAGGTAGGAACAGGACTTGAATTAATTGTCCATAGATTTTCTATTGGATTTAGAAGGAAAATCTTTTACAAATTGGTCCGAAAAGAGTCAAAACCACTATTATAGAACCATAACTACAATTTACTTGAATATACCATCTATAGAGAACTATTGTTTTTTCATATAAGAAATATATGCCTACTGAGTCTGTTGCTGGCCTCATTTTTATTACCTCAATATACTTTTCTCTGAGTGAATTCAAGAGGTGAAAAAATTTATAATTTTCCCCTTTCTTCATTTTAATGTGTAAACTTTTTAACTTTTAAAGTTAAGAAATATTTATTTTACAATATTCAAATGTAACATAGATATAGTGATTAGGAAAATATTTCCAGAATATTATAATATCAATATGAGTAAAATAATGTCATCTTAATGAACTTCTAAAACTATATGACTATAAGTCAGCTTACTTGGACCTAATGAGTAAATTTGCCTGGTTATAGGGATTTTGGTCAGTTACTTTGGTCATAATAAAGATATAACAAATTATTACATAATATAGTTTGTAATTGTTAAATATATGATATTTATATTAATGTGTTTATATGATAAATATATATGTTAAATATGTATATATATACATATATATTTAATTAAATATAAAGAAACATGTTATTTAATGTATATGATCATAGAATAAAATTCTCTTTATAAAATTAATGATCAATCACTTTTCTGGTTTCCAAAACATGCTATCAGATCTGTCATAAAACAACCTCATTTTTAATACCTAGTTTAAACAAACAAACAGAAAGACTTGATATAAGAGTTAATGATATCTTTATATATCACTGGAAGTTCATTTTTTTCCAAATCTCCTTAATGTTAGGAAATCAATTGTGCATCACGGCTTGGAAGTCAGTTATTATTTTTTTTAAAATGCTCTGTGTGAGCAAACCACTAACAGTGGAAGGGGCTGTGGAAGTAACTGCTCAGAAGAACAATTGTCTTTGTATTAATACTTGGCGTAATAATGAAAATGTGACTACTTATGGTAACCTTTATCTGTTATCTCTAGGGACATTTTATTTCTGGAAAAGAAGACTTAGTCTTTCAAGCTAATAATCCTAAAATATAGGGAAAGTCAATTAATTGGGAAAATAAAGTTATAAATACTGACTGGAAATAGAAAAATTAGAGGTAATTTATTTGATATTCTCACTACTAGCATTTACTGTGAAGCATATTAAAGACAGAATATGAGAATATTTCAATCTCCCAATCTAATAAAAACAAATTTGTAAGTCACAAATAGACTTTTATATTACCATAAAATGTTATGAAGAATGAGCAGAATCAAGAAAACCAAATTGGTCCTTGAAGACTCATATGGTAATAAAGTTATTGTATAATATACATTAATTTTTACTGTAATTACCTTTTATATCTTTGAAATTTATTGATGTATGGTTCAGCAATTAAGATATTTTATTCTAAGGCTAGGGATGTCACAGTAGAAGAGAAGAACAAAAACCCACATTTCTAAAAAATCAGATTGAGAAATGTGTATGTAAATCAGCAAGGGTGGATTGGTGTGATGCAAGTAAACTACATCTTGAATGAATGTAGAGACATGTGCAAAATCTAAGAGACTGTGGCAGAATCTGTTGGCTTTATGAGCCAGTAAGTATGAGAGTGACTTGATATGAAAATGTAAGATGATACAGTGTTATAACTGGAGGGACTTGGTACATCTGGTCCTACCTCTTTCTTCTTAATTATTATGTCAGAAATAGAATGGTCAACAAATATTCACAATCTCACCCACATCTTCTAACATTCATGTGATAAGTTGGGGATTATGATATGATAAATAGATGAATGAATTGCGGATACAATGGTGTATGTTAATTATAGGAGAAAACAGAAAAGTGCTGGTACATACCTCCCCAGTTGTTTCTTCTCCACACGCATAGATCCAGGAGACTAGATGTTCCAGAAGATGCAAGTAGTGTTCTGTGTTACTACGTGGAGCAGAGCCTGCAGCCTAATTGTGGTGGCTGTGTAGCATGATGAAGTAATAAATATTTGTTTTGTTAAACCACTGCAATTTTATTTTTTTGCTGAGGCACAAACTTATCTTATACTTGCTAAAATAGAGTAAGTCCCCTACATACAAATGAGTTCCATTCTGAGAGCGCGTTCGTAAGTCCAATTTTTTCAAAAGTCCAACAGACTTAGCCTAGGTACCCAACTAACACAATCAGCTATATAGTACTGTATATAGTACTGTACTGTAATAGGTTTATAATACTTTTCACACAAATAATACATACAAAACAAACACAAAAAATAAAATATTTTTAATCTTACAGTACAGTACTTTGAAAAATAAAGTAGTATAGTCCAACAGCTAGCATATAGGGTCTGGCATCAAGTGAACGGTCAAGAAGAGCTACTGACTAGAGGAGGGAGAGGAGGTGGGAGATAGTAGAGCTGAAGGATCCTCAGCAATAAGAGATGGAGGGCAAACTGCAATTTCACTCACACCTGATGTTGATGGCACAGGTTCTGGTTCCTTGCTGGATTCAATTCTATCTATCCTCTTGAAAAAACAATGTCTGGGTAGTAGCTATTTTTCTCATCACAGATGACACAGTAGCACTGGATTGCATTCTGAACGGCTGCTGCAACCTTTGTGTACTGTTCTACGTTCAGGTCCTGTGCCTCAAAAGCAATGCCTTCTCAAATTAAGAAAATCCCCTTGCCATTTCCTGCATTGTGAATCTCTTTAGTTCTTCAGTTACTTCTTCTTCTTGTCTCTCTTCACCCTTTCTCTGGGCCTCCAATTCCATCAGGTCTTCATTAGTAAGCTCCTTATGTTGCACAGCAAAGAGTTAAATGAAGTCCTCCTCTTGCAGATCTAGCTCCAGCTTCTCACTGAGGGTCATTAAGTTGCTGAATATCTCTTTGGGCCCCTCATTCACCTTCTCAAATCCACGAAAATTGTGAACAAACTGCGGGCAAAGGTTCTTCCAAGCCCCATTCATGGTGACGGCTGTAACCTCACACCAAGCAAAGTCAATGTTTTTTATGGCCTTGTAGATATTATAGTCCTTCCAAAATTGTTGCAAGGTTGTTCCTGATTCATCACTCACCTTTGCTGCCTGATGAAAAGTGTGACATAAATAATATTTCTTGAAAGTTGATATAACTTCCTTGACCATAGGTTGGATGAGCGACGTAGTATTTGGTGGCAGATGCACTACCTTGACATTGGGATGAAAGTCGTCCATGAATGGGGGGGGGGGGGTGGTCTGGAGCATTGTCAAGCAGCAAAAGAATGTTGAATGGGATGTCCTTCTCCATGCAATATTTCTCTACCTCCGGGATAAAGTGGTGGAAAAACCAGTCCTGGAAAATGGCCTGTGTAACCCAGGCTTTGGGGTTACTCTTCCACACAGCAGGAAGAGACCACTTGGCTATTTTGTAAAGGCTCTTGCGTTCTCTGAGTGATAAACTAAGAGAGGCTTCAGCTTCATATCGCTGGAAGCATTGCCACCAAACAACAGAGTTAGCCAATCTTAAACTTCTTTATAGCCTGGCGTCAACTTTTCCTCCTGACTGATGTAATTTCCATCTGGCATCCTCTTCCAGTACAGTCCTGTCTCATCCACATTAAAACCTGCTCGGATAAATGCACGTCTTCATCAATGATTTCTCGAAGTGTTTCAGGAAATTCCTGGGCAGCTACTGTATCTGCACTCCCTGCCTCGCCACTTACTTTTACATTGTGAAGGTTGGCTCTAGCCTTGAACCAATAAAACCAGCCATGGCTGGCATTAAAAGATGTGCCCTCTGATTCTTCACTGTGTTTCTTCTTCAAGTCTTCATAAAGCCTTTTAGATTTCTCTTGAATCAGCATTAAGATGAGTGGGACTGGACGCTGATGCTGATCCTGCATCCACACACTGAGAAGTTTCTCCGTCTCCTCCATCACTTTTCCACGCTTCTTCGATATTGTTGTGGCCATTATCAGCACAGCAGACTTCACATGTTCCATGATCTTGTCCTTGTTCTTTAGAATCATGCAAATGGTTGAACCATTCATGTTGTAATAACAAGCGACGTCTACCATCGTTTTGCCTCGCTCCACTCTCTCAATTATTTTCACTTTTGTGTCTGTCATTATCACTTGGCGTTTCTTAGCAGTACCAGCTACATCACTGCTGCTTTTACACTTGCTTCTGGACATCATGGTCTTGAAATAAAGATACTGTACTACTGTACTCTATATGGTACTATACAGTAAAGTACACAAAAGCACAACCACTTATAGAGGAGGCATTCACCTGACAATATACACCAGACACGTGAACTAACTTACGTGATCTGACATGCGAACACAGGTTCACATCTTTGAAAGTTCTCAACTTGAAGGTTGGTATGTAGGGGACTCACTGTATAGATGAAGAAATGGTGATAAGGAGAAATAAAATGATAATTTTTTCTTTTTCAATTAGTGAATTGCCAAGAAAAATTATGTTTTCAAGAACAACTTCAGACAACTTTCTCCACATAAAGTAATGCTTTATCTGTTTTTTTATTTAAGAATGAAAAGTTTATAAAATCAAATAAACATCTTTGCCATTCACAGATGAGTTACTATAATGCCTTTTTGGTTCATGCTTTGGAGTATCTTTACTGGAGTTCAACTGACTCTTTACCAAATTTTCTTCCGAAATGAGTTACTTTATATTTTCAGTCATTTTTATTAAAAACCTCCTGGATTCTAATTTTTTGAGAAAATGGAAAAATAATTACTCAGGTCATAATTTCTGTAAGGAATCAGAAATGTTTATGTTATTAATAAATGCTTTATAAAAGGCATGAATTGTATCCTTGTTACTTAAAACATCAGATGCATATTCTTTAGGAAAGATGAGAATATTGAAGGTACTCAAAGCAATAATACTGGAGTCAAATGATTTCATAAATATTTGCTATGGTTTTCTACCATGCCCAGAATAAATGGCTTTTGAAAATAATAGTTGAAGTGAGGCTAAGGCGTTTAATCATTCTGAAAACCTATTTATTGTGTACATATCACATAGCAATAGAGATGATTTCTATTATAACACAAACCAAAACACAATTAAAAACAGATAGTTTTCTTCCCTGTGAGAGTTTGAAATCCTTGCTACCCCTTCATCTCTTGAGCCATCTTCTCATGCAGGGGGTGAATTTTGCAGGGCTAGTGTGTGAGAAAAATTACTGGGATCCCCTGCAGCCAGCAATTCAAGCAATCTCATATCCTTGAAAAGACAGTGAAAATGCATTCCGTGATAAAACATATTCCTGGGGATTGGAGGTGACAATTGTAGACTACTCAAATAGTTCTGCTTTCTTTGGAGGATCAGGGTGGGAGGTAATCTGTATGACTTCATTGAGAGTTAACCTGCCTGTCTGGATTTTGTAATGCAAAGTAATACCTAGATAAACAGGATTTTAAAGTACTGAATGGATATAACTTCTATGTAAATTGGACATCGTTGAAGGATATTTGTCTCTTGTCATTTGGTATGTATAATTAGGAGATTATGTATTCAGCAGTAATGAAGGGATGATCAATAAAGAAAGATGTCCTGTGCTTTATCTAAAATATTTCTATAAATAGATGTAAGTTGAATGGGAAGTTCTCATCACACACTAAATTTGATGACTACTGTAAAAGCAAAGCATATCCTACTACACACATGAGAAAGTGAGTATTTTGAAGGTTAGCTGCATTGAAGGCATGGTGGGCTCTCATTTTAAAATGTCTCTTGGTGATTTCAAGGTGTAACAAAAACAAAATCAGCAGATAACTGACACGCAAAGTTTTCTTAAAGATTCTAGCTGTGCCTTGTGATTGGTGAAATTCAAAATATTCATAAGGACTTCTTCACTCCTCAGAAAGCTTTTAGGTTTGGCAGAAGTTAATTTGTAATTTAGATTAGAGATAAGCTTTCATGACTCACAAAATTCTGAATGTTCTTTTTATCAGCATACTTCATAGTGAATCAAAATTTAGGTATGTTTTTCCTTTAAAATCTTCTGTTGTCAGTGTTTTCCTTTTGTGTAAGACATGTCCCTCATGTCTTTTGCCAAATTTGGGTTGGCATTTTATAAAATGACTGTATATTGAAATTACAATTGTGACATTTCTTTACAAAATGTATTATTAGAGGATAACAGAGAGAAAAGAATTATGGTGTTCACAAAAATATATCCTTTAATATTGGAAAGCAAATCTCTTAATTTTTAATATCATATGTGTAGCACTTGAAAGATACTCAGTTGGAATTAGCTTCCTATTTTGAGATGTCCTAAACTCATTTCCATAATTTACCTATATGGTACCATTATGTCCAGTAGGCCTAGCTAATGGACATTTGAGAAAACATTAAATAAACCCAGATCTCACTCCACTTGCCCACAACTTGTTCACTGTTTGCCTGCATATTAGGATACCAGCAAATTCTCTCCTCATTCCCATCCCTAGTTCATGGTGAAATTCTAGTATGGGGAAGCAGATTTACAGAAGCAGAATATTATAACAGCATTTCAGTATATTTCAGGAATATTCATAAAAATATCCCTCCATTAGTTAAATTCAATTTATTATGAACTTATTCTATTCCTAATCTACTAAATAGCTCTAAAATTTATCCTCCACTCTCTAGTCTTTCTAATTTGTCATCAGTCTTCTGAACTATTACCACTGACTTCTTCCTAACTACGATTTTGATCACATCATCCCATACCTACCATAATTTTCCACATTGCTACAAGAGAAATCACTCTAAAAATTAAAAAGTATATCTGACCTTTTAAAAAAATATACTTAAAGTATTTAAATGGTTCCTGTTTTCATTAAGGTAATGCCAAACATCTTAGAATGGGATATATGACCCTCTGAGAAATTGTCCTTGCCTATGCCCCTCAGCTTCATTGCGTAGACACTAATTCCTCAATTTTTCCTAGGTAGAAACTGTGTCAACATCTAGCATATATGTACTTAGGAGCCATGAGGCAAAATTACCCCACCCTGCACTAACCCAACTGCAATTATACAACAATGGAATTTACTAGGCAATCAGGTTCAAGGAAATCTAATTACACATTCATCTCCCCATCTCCAAGAAACAGTCATATGCATTCTTCTTATTAAATGAGAAGATCCCAGTACTCATGTTACATTTTTTATCTCTTGTCTTGCATCTTTGAAACAAAGTATAACATCCAGGTTATGTGAATCAAATCCTTATAGCTGGACGGACCTTCAAGATGGCAGGGGAGTAAGACATGGAAATCACCTTCCTCTCCACAAATACACCAAAAATACATCTACATGTGGAGCAACACCTACAGAACACCTACTGAACGCTGGCAGAAGACCTCAGACTTCCCAAAAGGCAAGAAACTCCCCACGTACCTGGGTAGGTTAAAAAAAAAAACGAAAAAACAGACAAAAGAATAGGGATGGGACCTGCACTGGGGAGGGAGCTCTGTAAGGAGGAAAAGTTTCCACACACTAAGAAGCCCCTTCACTGATGTAGACGGGGAAGGGGTGGGGAGCTCCGGAGCCACAGAGGAGAATGCAGCAACAGGGGTGCAGAGGACAAAGTGGAGAGATTCCTGCACAAAGGATCACTGCCGACCAGCACTCGCCAGCCTGAGAGGCTTGTCTGCTCACTCGCCAGGGCGGGTGGGGTCTGGGAGCTGAGGCTCGGACTTCGGAGGTCAGATCCTGGGGAGAGGACTGGGGTTGGCTGTGTGAACACAGCCTGAAGGGGGCTAGTGAACCACAGCTAAATGGAAGGGAGTCCAGGAAAAAGTCTGGAACTGCCTAAGAGTCAAGAGACCATTGTTTTGGAGTGCGCAAGGAGAGGAGATTCAGAGCACCACTTAAATGAGCTCCAGAGATGGGCGTGAGCCACAGCTATGAGCACGGACACCAGAGACAGGCATGAGATGCTAAGGCTGCTGCTGCAGCCACCAAGAATCTTGTGTGCAAGCACAGGTCACTATCCACACCTCCCCTCCCGGGAGCCTTTGCAGCCCACCACTGCCAGGGTCCCATGATCCAGAGACAACTTCCCCAGGAGAACACATGGAATGCCTCAGGCTGTTGCAACGTCACGCCGGCCTCTGCAGCCGCAAACTCGCCCCCCATTCCGTATGCCTCCGTCACCCAGGCCTGAGTGAGCCAGAGCCACCTAATCAGCCGCTGCTTTAACCCCCTCCTGTCTGGGTGAAGAACAGATGCCAGAGGCGACCTACATGCAGAGGCAGGGCCAAATCCCAAGCTGAACCCCAGGAGCTGTGCGAACAAAGAAGAGAAAGGGAAATTTCTCCATGCAGCTTCAGGAGCAGTGGATTAAATCTCCGCAATCAACTTTATGTACCCTGCATCTGTGGAATACTTGAATAAACAATGAATCATCCCAAAATTGAGGCAGTAAAATTTGGGATCAACTGTAGACTTGGGGTTTGTTGTATGTGAATGACCAGTTTCTGATTTTTATGTTTATGTTAGTTTAGTTTTTAGCACTTGTTATCATTGGTGGATTTGCTTATTGGTTTGGTTGCTCTCTTCTTTTTTTTTTTTTTTAGTACTTTTTTATTCTTTTAATATTTTTTAAAGTTTTTTTAATAACTATTTTATATTATTTTCTTTTTTTCTTTTTTTTTGCTCTCTTTTCTTCTGAGCTGTGTGGCTGACAGGGTCTTGGTGCTATGGCCAGCTGTTGGGCCTGAGCCTCTGACATAGGAGAGCCGAGTTCAGGACATTGGACCACCAGAGACCTCCGGGCCCCATGTAATATCAATAAGCAAGAACTCTCTTAGAGATCTCCGTCTCAACAGTAAGACCCAGCTCCACTCAAGGACCAGCAAGCTGCAGTGCTGGACACCCCATGCCAAACAACTAGCAAGACAGGAACACAACCCCACCCATTAGCTGAGAGACTGCCTAAAATCTAATAAGTTCATAGACATCCCAAAACACACCACTGGACACGGTCCTGCCCACCAGAAAGACAAGATCCAGACTCATCCACCAGAACACAGGCACCAGTCACCTGCACTAGGAAGCCTACACAACTCACTGAACCAAATTTACCCACTGGGGGCAAACAGCAAAAAAAAAAAAACAGGAAATACCAACCTACAGCCTGTGGAAAGCATAACCCAAACACAGTAAGTTAAGCAAAATGAGAAGGCAGAGAAATAGCAGATGAAGGAGCAAGGTAAAAACCCACCAGACCAAACAAATGAAAGGAAATACGCAGTCTACCTGAAAAAGAATTCAGAGTAATGATAGTAAAGGTGATGCAAAATCTTGGAAATAGAATGGAGAAAATACAAGAAACATTTGATAAGGACCTAGAAGAACTAAAGAGCAAACAAACAATGATGAACAACACAATAAATGAAATTTAAAACTCTATAGGAGGAATCAATAGCAGAATAACTGAGGCAGAAAAACGGATAAGTCACCTGGAAGATAAAATAGTGGAAATAATTACTGCAGAGCAGAATAAAGAAAAAAGAATAGAAAGAATTGAGGACAGTCTCAGAGATCTCTGGGACAACGTTAAACACACCAACATTCAAAATATAGGGGTCCCAGAGAAAGAAGAGAAAAAAAAGGGACTGAGAAAATATTTGAAGAGATTATAGTTGAAAACTTGCCTAATATGGGAAAGGAAAGAGTTAATCAAGTCCAGGAAGCACAGAGAGTCCCCTACAGATAAATCCAAGGAGAAACATGCCAAGACACATATTAATCAAACTATCAAAAATTAAATACAAAGAAAAAATATTGAAAGCAGCCGGGAAAAGCAAAAAATAACATACAAGGGAATCCCCATAAGGTTAAAAGCTGATCTTTCAGCAGAAACTCTGCAAGCCAGAAGGGAGTGGCAGGACATATTTAAAGTGATGAAAGGGAAAAACCTACAACCAAGATTATTCCACCCAGCAAGGATCTCATTCAGATTTGACGGAGAAATTAAAACATTTACGGACAAGCAAAAGTTAAGAGAATTCAACACCACCAAACCAGCTTTACAACAAATGCTCAAGGAACTCCTCTAGGCAGGAAACACAAGAGAAAGAAAAGACCTACAAAAACAAACCCAAAACAATTAAGAAAATGGTAATAGGAACATACATATCGGTAACTACCTTAAATGTAATTGGATTAAATGCTCCAACCAAAAGATATAGGCTGGCTGAATGGATACAAAAACAAGACCCATATATATGCTGTCTACAGGAGACCAATTCAGACCTAGGGACACATACAGACTGGAAGTGAGGGGATGGAAAAAGATATTCCATGCAAATGGAAATCAAAAGAAAGCTGGAGTAGCAATTCTCATATCAGACAAAATAGACTTTAAAATTAAGACTATTACAAGAGACAAAGAAAGACTCTACATAATGATCGAGGGATCAATCCAAGAAGAAGATATAGCAATTGTAAATATTTATGCACCCAACGTAGGAGCACCTCAATACATAAGGCAAATGCTAACAGCCAAAAAGGGGAAATCAACGGTAAGACAATAATAGTAGGGGAGTTTAACACCCCAGTTTCACCAATGTACAGATGAACCAAAATGAAAATAAATATGGAAACACAAGCTTTAAATGACACATTAAACAAGATGGACTTCATTGATATTTATAGGACATTCCATCCAAAAACAACAGAATAAACTTTCTTCTCCAGTGCTCATGGAACATTCTCCAGGATAGATCATATCTTGGGTCGCACATCAAGCCTTGGTATTTTAAGAAAATTGAAATCTTATCAAGTATCTTTTCCGACCATAGTGCTATGAGGCTAGATATCAGTTACAGGAAAAAAACTAAAGAAACCAAACACATGGAGGGTAAACAATATGCTACTAAATAACAAAGAGGTCACTGAAGAAATCAAAGAGGAAATCGAAAAATATCTAGAAACAAATGACAGTGAAAACACAACAACCCAAAACCTATGGGATGCAGCAAAAGCAGTTCTAAGAGGGAAGTTTATAGCAATACAATCGTACCTCAAGAAACAAGAAAAATCTCAAATAAACAAACTAACCTTACATCTAAAGCAATTAGAGAAAGAAGAACAAAAACACCCTCAAAATTAGCAGAAGGAAGGAAATCATAAGGATCCGATCAGAGCGAAATGAAAAAGAAATGAAGGGAACGAAGGCAAAGATTAATAAAACTAAAAGCTGGTTCTTTGAGAATAAAACAAAATTGATAAACCATTAACCAGTGTCATCAAGAAAAAAAGGGAGAAGACTCAAATCAACAGAATTAGAAATGAAAAAGGAGAAGTAACCACTGACACAGCAGAAATGCAAAGGATCATGAGAGATTACTACAAGGAACTATATGCCAATAAAATGGACAACCTGGAAGAAATGGACACATTCTTAGAAAAGCACAACCTTCCAATACTGAACCAGGAAGAAATAGAAAATATGAACAGACCAATCACAAGCACTGAAATTGAAACTTTGATTAAAAACCTTCCAACAAACAAAAGCCCAGGACCAGATGGCTTCACAGGTGAATTCTATGAAACATTTACAGAAGAGCTGACACCTATTCTTCTCAAACTCTTCCAAAATATAGCAGAGGGAGGAACACTCACAATCTCACTCTATGAGGCCACCATCACCCTGATACCAAAACCAGACAAAGATGTTAAAAAAAAAGAAAACTACAGGCCAATATCACTGATGAACATAGATTCAAAACTCTTCAACAAAATACTAGCAAACAGAATCCAACCACACATTAAAAGGATCATACACCATGATCAAGTGGTGTTTATCCCAGGAATGCAAGGATTCTACAATATATGCAAATCAATCAACATGATAAATCATATTAACAAATTGAAGGACAAAAACCATATGATCATCTCAATAGATACAGAAAAAGCTTTCAACAAAATTCAACACCCATTTATGATTAAAAAAAACCTTCAGAAAGTAGGCATAGAGCGAACTTACCTCAACATAATAAAGGCCATATATGACAAACTCACAGCCAACATTGTTCTCAATGGTGAAAAACTGAAACCCTTTCCCCTAAGATCAGGAACAAGACAAGGTTGACCACTCTCACCACTATTCTTCAACATAGTTTTATAAGTTTTAACCACAGCAATCAGAGAAGAAAAAGAAATGAAAGGAACCCAGGTCGGAAAAGAAGAAGTAAAACTGTCACTGTTTGCAGATGACATGATACTATACATAGAGAATCCTAAAGATGCCACCAGAAAACTACTAGAGCTAATCAATGAATTTGATAAAGTAGCAGGATACAAAATCAATGCACAAAAATCTCTTGCATTCCTATACACTAATGATGAAAAATCTCAAAGAGAAATTAAGGAAACACTCCCATTTACCATTGCAACAAAAAGAATAAAATACCAAGGAGTAAACCTACCTAAGGAGACAAAAGACCTGTATGCTGAAAACTATAAGACACTGATGAAAGAAATTAAAGATGATACCAACAGATGGAGAGATATACCATGTTCTTGGATTGGAAGAATCAACATTGTGAAAATGACTCTACTACCCAAAACAATCTACAGATTCAATGCAATCCCTATCAAACTACCAATGGCATTTTTCACAGAACTAGAACAAAAAATTTCACAATTTGTATGGAAACACAAAAGACCCTGAATAGCCAAAGCAATCTTGGGAAAGGAAAACGGAGGTGGAGGAATCAAGCTCCCTGACTTCAGATTATACTTCAAAGCTACAGTAATCAAGACAGTATGGTACTGGCACAAAAACAGAACTATAGACCAATGGAACAGGATAGATATCCCAGAGGTAAACCCATGCACATATGGTCACCTTATCTTTGATAAAGGTGGCAAGAATATACAATAGAGAAAAGACAGCCTCTTCAATAAGTGGTGCTGGGAAAATTGGACAGGTACATGTAAAAGTATGAAATTAGAACACTCCCTGACACCATGCACAAAAATAAACTCAAAATGGATTAAAGACCTAAATGTAAGGCCAGACACTATCAAACTCTTAGAGGAAAACATAGGCAGAGCACTCTATGACATAAATCACAGCAAGATCCTTCTTGACCCATCTTCTAGAGAAATGGAAATAAAACAAAAATAAACAAATGTGACCTAATGAAACTTAAAAGCTTTTGCACAGCAAAGGAAACCATAAACAAGATGAAAAGACAACCCTCAGAATGGGAGAAAATATTTGTGAATGAAGCAACTGACAAACTATTAATCTCCAAAATATGTAAGCAGCTTATGCAGCTCAATATCAAAAAGCAAACAACCCAATCCAAAAATGGGCAGAAAACCTAAATAGACATTTCTCCAAAGATGATATGCAGATTGCCAACAAACACGTCAAAGGATGCTCTATATCACTAATCATTAGAGAAATGCAAATCAAAACTACAATAATGTATCACCTCCCGCTGGTCAGAATGGCCATCATCATAAAATCTACAAACAATAAATGCTGGAGAGGGTGTGGAGAAAAGCGAACCCTCCTACACTGTTGGTGGGAATGTTAATTGATACAGCCACTATGGAGAACGGTATGGAGGTTCCTTAAAAAACTAAATGTAGAACTACCATATGGCCCAGCAATTCCACTACTGGGCATATACCCTGAGAAAACCATAATTCAAAAAGAGTCATGTACCAAAATGTTCATTGCGGCTCTATTTACAATAGCCAGGACATGGAAGCAACCTAAGTGTCCTTCACCAGATGAATGGATAAAGAAGATGTGGCACATATATACAGTGGAATATTATTCAGCCATAAAAAGAAACAAAATTTAGTTATTTGTAGTAGACCTAGAATCTCAGACAGAGTGAAGTAATTCAGAAAGAGAAAAACAAATACCGTGTGCTAACACATATATATGGAATCTAAAAAAAAAAAAAAAGGGTTCTGAAGAACCTAGGGGCAGGACAAGAATAAAGATGCAGATGTAGAAAATGGACTTACGGACATAGGGAGGGAGAAGGGTAAACTGGGACGAAGTAAGAGAGTGGCATTGACATATTTACACTACCAAATGTAAAATAGATAGCTAGTGGGAAGCAGTCACATAGCACAGGGAGATCAGCTCGGTGCTTTGTGACCACCTAGAGGGGTGGGTTAGGGAGGGTGGGAGAGAGAGGCCAAGAGGGAGGGATATGGGGATATAAGTATATGTATAGCTGATTCACTTTGTTGTACAGCAGAAACTAACACAACAATGTAAAGCAATTATACTCCAATAAAGATGTTAAAAAAAAAAAATCCTTAGAGCTGAGGTGGGGTACACCCAACCAGGCCAGCTAATCTCTGAGTACAATGTTTTCAAGTGGTAACTCTGACTATGGATCAAATGTAAAGATGCTAGGAATAACCTTTCATATTGTGGTGAGTGGTGACCTTGGCCCCTGATCCTCTGGGGAAGTGAAGCATTTAAGATTGAATGTTGCAAATGGAAAAGTAAGACCAAGCAGCACCGAAGATGTTTTGTAACTGGATTTTTGCCAAAGATTGCTAGGGAAATATCAATTAAGGCTGGGCCATGAAGGTTGATGTGTAAATTCATATCTTCTGAAAATTTTTCATTGGAGACCAAATCAGTTTTTAAGATAAAATATCGGTTCTTGACTAATAAGTTCAGGCAACAAGATACCCAAGCGTGCAGCTGATAACTGAAGAACTTTTCCAGAAGAACTACCAAGAGTTACTGCCATCTGTGACTGACCATCTATATGCCGTAAACTATAAATAACCATGAGAAGCTGAGAGCCAGAGTTCTAGGAAGAGGGAATTGGAATTGTGTTTCAAGCACAGAAAGAATGTAATGTTTCAGACTGAGAGGTAGAAAAGGGTCAGGGAGATTTTTAACTGTCAATTATCTGAGATTGCTTGCGAATTACCTACTACAAATGTGTAGTCTCTAAGTTTGTCTATTTGCTTGCCAGGGATCTGGCCATGTAGCAAACACACTGTCCTCCTAAACAAAATATATTGTAAAAATTTCTGACCTTTTTTTTAATAAGAGGGAAGAAACTAGTGATCAAGTCACTGCAAAAGAGAAATTAAGACCAAAACAGAGAATTTAAAAAATGGCATTGCCTAGTATTTTGGGGAAGTATTTACAGTCTAGTATTGCTAAACAACCTCAGGCTTGAAAAATGGCCTGAGGGCTCTGGAAATTTAACGTGTTAATGGAATTAGCAGGTGAAATAGGATGAAATAGAGGTGATAGATAATTTTTAGAAGCAGGATAAAAAGGTTATGAGGACAACACAAGTTGAAATTCAAGTCATAGACACTGATGGTGAAGAAGGTATGGCTAGGCAGCTTGATGTATGGCCATTCCTAACTTAGGGAGTTTGGGAATCCCAATGTCTACTCCTAAATACCAGGAGCTATAGGCCAGCTCACATTATCTACATAAGCAAGACCACATATTTATTTATCAATGTATTTTAAGAATACAGGCAGTTTATTTATGATGTGTTGCCAAACTGAAAACTCCTTTGGAATATTCTTCTACTGAATAAAAAATGTAAGATCTATCTCAACCTTGCCCTGAAGCTTCCTTCTCTGACCTCCCTCCTCCCTCTCACACTTGTTCCAGGTGAAGTTTTAAGTAAATGGAGAGAGATAGACATGACAAACTAGCCATGCCCTCTGATGTTGGCTCAAAAATTAAGAAGAGTTTCTTTCTATCAGAAAGTATATAGAAGAACAATTAACAGGGAAGCAGTGAAGTAGGAATTTTTTTTTTTTAATTTCTAAACATTGTGCGTGCGTGTGTGCGCGTGCGCGGTACGAAACAGGAGCAAGATCTTACAGCATTATTAGATCACACGCTTTTTAAAAATGGGGAATTAAAAAATGATGTCTCCCTTTATAAGGTCTCAAAGCCACTGGCATTTACCCTGTTATTAGGACATGCATTCCCACAGATTCCCCTTCTTCCCTACTACACACCTCAAAATCTCAGGCCTTGGCACTCTTGTATTCTCTTTTTGTATTCACATTGTAGTTGAATCCACCTAATCCTATGACTTTAAGCAAACTTATTTAATCTTTATAGTCTAATGCACATATTTGTGGGAAGCATTGAAGGTTTCCCCCATGTGTTTATAAATATGCATTTGTGGTGGTAAGTCATCCTCCACATGGTGCATTTTCATCTACCAGTTGCCTTCTTCTTTTTGATGGTATTATCACATCCAGCAAATTCCCTGGGCACTGTTTTTGCTTTCTTCCACATACTGACACTCTTTTCTTCTAGGATCCTCCATATGCTGAGGCTATTTTCTGATCTAACCAAGAGTACTAAGAATGTTCCTTTTGCCTGTTAATGTTACATATTGTCAGGTGTGAACAAAAATCAGTAGATGTTCCTGCATCATTTAGAACCCTTCTGGAAAATGTTTCCTTCAGCTTTACCCTCCATTACGTTCAAACAGTTATAAGATGGTTGTAAGTGGGAAACCCCTGCTGTTCTCTTATCAGCTGCAGGCTCTTTCAGTGTCTCAGACTGACTACATGGAACCCTTTTGCCAACCTGCTTTTTAAAAATGACTGTTGCTGGGAGTAATCTTTCACTTCATCAGATAGTTTGGTCACAGTAGCAAACACAGATCAGGCTAAAGTTGGAATCCCTAATGTATAAAACAGGCTGTGGCACCTTCATTATCTATGATATATCTCAAGGCTAACTAATGATAATAGTTCTTATCTAGAAGTTATATTCTAAAATGACAAAAAATGGTCTTATAAGATCTAAAATATTTTCTCTGCATATAATACTAATTTGCATCCAAATATATATATATAGAGAGAGAGAGAAAGAGACAGAGACAGAGAAAGAAAGAGGGAATATCTAATTTGAATGAATCTCTGCCATTACAGGAAGTTTAAAATTTTCAAAGTGTGTGGTAGTTTTGTTATGTAAACTTTAATAAAAATAGAAATTTAATTGCAATTTTATATCATATACAGCACTAATGCTTGCATTCTAGGCATTCTGAGTTTCACAGATATGAATTAATTGTCTTTTTAGTTGTGTGTTGTTTTTATTCGATTTTTCTAAAATAGAATATATCTGTGGGGGAAATTTGGCAAAAAGACTGCAATTCAATCTAACAAATGAGGTCTTGATGTTAATGAAATATTTTATGCAGTAGCTGGCAGTTTCAGCATACATTTCTAGTTCATACAAGGTAACTCATCCAAACAATAGATAGAGCCATTCCAAATATTTTACATCTAAATAGCAATCCAAATAAATCTGTCATATAAAATCATGCTGTTGAGATACTGGTGAAGCCCAATGCTGTTTTAAAATTAGACGCCTGTTTATGAAAATGCAACAGGACGGAACACTTAACAAAAGTAATAACAGTCTGTTGATACGTGTTTAAGAAGTAAATACATTTTTGATTTATTCGTTTTCCTGATTTCCCTTCCATAAGGAATATTCTACTTGCCACCCCATAGTTTTTCTGAGAGTCAAATTTATGAATAATTCTGCTTCACTTTTTCTTCTTACATGGTTCTGTTTATTTAAAGGAAGAGGCATATACTTTGATAAAAAATAAAAAAGGAGAAAGTTTGAATTCTTGTGTGTTTTTATAATGTTGCTATGACTTTTCTACTATTGAATCCTTTATTTGAGGAAGAAATTTTACATTTTACTCTGTGTATGAATGATATGGTAAAAAAAATTAGAAGGAATAGTCACCCAAAAAATCATTCTACACATCTTAGGGACACACAGATTGTGAGTGGATCTTCACTTATATGCTTCCATGATTTTATATTTCACTCTTTTGTTCCTAAATAGCCTATTATGTTATTTCCGAGAGTCTGTTTTTGGAACTGGGATTATTAGAATAAGAATTATTAATTTACATTTCATATGTATCCTCACCCATCAATTCCTCTAATCACTTTCCATAGCACACATTAGGTACAAACAATTAAAGAGAAAAGTTCCTAAAATCATATACCAAGACTGAGCTTAGAGTCCTCCCTTAGTCTCCCACATGTACCCCCCACAAAACTCCTGTCAAAATAGTGAAAAGGTTTGTACTCTTTCTTTTACGTAGGCCTAACCACTAGCTATATCTAAGAAAATCACTTTCTGGGGACACAAAGATGAGGCTCTATTACAAATACAGAGATTCATATTTTGAGATACTTTTTATATTATTGGTATAGTATTTTTAGTGTCTAATTATTAACCATCTTTTATAAAAATGCATTCGGATCATTTTTAACTTTACTCTGATAAGTTTAGTAGCCACCAACCAGTGGACTATCTGTGTTTATCTGTCAGATGTCTTTGTTTAAAGACATGGCATATAAAATGTTTTAGTCTGCTATAAATTAAATAATGATTTTGGAGAAACTTGACTTGATTTACAAAATTTTTATTGCAATTCTTCATATTCATATTGCTTTTACCTCTCCTCTGCCTTTGCTCCTCGTAGGCTTTTAAGCATTGTTTTTTTTAAATGAGAAAGCATTAGTGTTTCTCTTCGCTAGATACATTCAGAATCCCCCCACAGGTTGCCGTAAACACCAACATAAAGAGCTTTAGAAAAGACAAGCAACATGTACTGTTTCGTTGCACCTACTTCCTTATCCTCTTGAGGCTCTTTACCTGTTTTTCATTAGGCTGCCCTGATTTCTTTTGGACCCTAAATACATGGTTCAGTGCTGATTTTCATGGTTGGACTGATTCACATATTTCAATATAATTAGCAACAATGAAAAGTAGTACTAGACAAAAAAAAAAAAAATCCCCTCTAGTAAAACATATCATCGGCACACATGTATAGTTAATGAAGTTTTAAATGGGTTTCTTTCTCTAAAATCTAAGCCAACCATAAACTTGTTTAGTGATGCATTTGAGAAGTTATTATAGCCTAGGGTGAAGTGATTATTCTTTACTTACTGTATGAAGTGTACATTTTTCTAATCCATAGGAAGGTCACCTTGGTCAAAATATTTTTAGTAATTTTATATTAAATATTAGAGTTAAAATGCTAGATTCCTTTTTTTTTTCATTCTAAAGCACAGTAGACCAGGTATGAAAGGAACTGATAGTCTAAATGTCATTTCATTATTATTTAAAGATAAGAATATTGTACTATATTAAGTAATGTATCACACACACTTAAATATTAACCTACATGAATTATTTACATCTGCTAGTGAAAGTTTTTATATAGCTAAAATGTGGAAATTAGTAATATTGGAGACAAAGCCCTGAGAAATTAGAAATAAAAATTGTTATTAGATGAGCAATCTATTTAGAGTTCACAGTCATTACCTACATTTTCTAGGCTAGGCATAAGCTCTTTAGAACTTGATAGTTCCTTAGGAAGCTATCCCAGGTTAGAAAGAAAGGAAGGAAGGAAGGAAGGGAGGGAGGAAAGAAGGGAGAAAGAAATAAAGAAAGAGAGAGAGAGAGAGAGGGAGGGAGGGAGGGAGGGAGTGAGAGAGAGAGAGAGGGGGGGGGGAGAGAGAGAGAGAGAGAGAGAGGGAGAGAGAGAGAGAGAGAGAGAAAGAGAAAGAGAAAGAAAGAAAGAAAGAAAGAAAGAAAGAAAGAAAGAAAGAAAGAAAGAAAGAGAAAGAAGAAAGAAAGAAAGTGAAAGAGGGAGAGAAAGATATTTCCATAAACTACCAGGTTTTCCTATATGTAAAATAAAAGTATGAATGTAAATTTATAAGAAATTGCTGCACGTCGTACCCTAAAATTGGCAGCCCGTAATCCTGTGACACTGTGTTGGCAAAGTGATATGATGAGGGATTTTTCACAAAATTGCATGCCCTGTTGAAAGCCTCCAGGTCTACTAAGTAATACCTCCAACCAGCTAACCCAACATCACTCACCCTAGTGTAGAAGTTGTATTCTAGATATAACTGACCATGATAAACTTAAGTAAATTCAGAGAGAGCTGTCTCATTTAGACAGGAGAAATGGTCTTTTCAAAATTCATGCTTGGGCTCCAATTCAGGTTATTTTTATTGCATTTGGTAAAGCACCCATTTGTGCCTGCCCAGTTTGAAGGGGCAATAGCAAATCTTTGAAACAAAACTGCCTGTGGTACTGACAATGAGCACAGATTCCACAGCCAGATTATCTGGGTTTGAATGCTAACTGTCACTAGAGGGCCAGTTGACCTTAAACTACCTAGCATGTCTGTCTAAATGTCCTCATTTGTAAAATGAGAGTGGATATAATGATATTGTGTCCTTGTGAGGAATAAATTAGTTCATTGTCTAAGAAGCACCAAGCACATAACATAGTACTGTTTATAGGTAACCTATTATAATTATGTATTTAACCAAATGTTTGTGTTCTTACTTTTAATTTTCTTTACCAAGCTATTTAAAAATTATTTTTAGACTGAATCCGTTTGTTAATAAGGTCATATGTACATTTCTACTTCTCCTTTGAAAAAACAGGGCTCATTACAGGATAAAGAACTCTTAAACTTTAGTAAAAGTAATCATACTCCTTACTGTCTGTCTTTGACTACACAATTTTAAAGGGGACTACATCTAAATAAAAAATATCACAAATCAGATTTTAATGATTCCTGTAGACCCCTCACCTCTATTGAACCACAGACATAAATTCAGTATATATTTAATAGAAATAGAAGTAAAGTATGAGATTGTATTCTATTCAGGATTTTACATATAGTCCACATAAAACTAAGCAAGTTTGCTAACATTTTGTCATTTAGTGCCTTAATTTATTTCTGTCCAGGTTAGATCTCATTATAATATACTTCTGTTTATATATTCTATAATATATAATTCTGTAATTATATAATATATATAATATAGAATTCTGTAATTCTGTAATATATTTCTGCTAATCCTAACTTAGCAAAACTTAAAATTTAAAATGATGTCCTATTTATTTTTCTCTTATTTCATTAATGAAGAAGTTAGAAAACTCAGCTTAGACCTTATTCCCAGGGTAACTCATTAGGAAGCTCAATATGACTGAAAAATATATCATTTACTTTTATGGTTCACTTATAACTCTTCAGAATGTTTGCAATCTCTTTGAACATTTTTGTATTGACAATATTTTGCAGCTATTTTAACCTTTAATTATATGTAGAATTATCATAAATTTAAAATGTTTGACCATTAATTTTAAGGCAAATATTCCACGAATTTGTGTTCACACACTTATTATTTTATAGATATTTTCCTCTCTCTTCCTAAATAGCAATTTGTTACATGTCTGTGAGAAAAGAAACTGAAATTCTCAGGTGAAAAATTTCATATTTGATTTCTTTAGAATTCTTTTTTATAATTTTCCTACTATTTCAGATGTTTTCTTTACCTGATTTAAAATAATACGGAGCTGAAAGTCTGAGTCAACACTTGAAAATAATTTTAATTTTATATCTCTTACTGAATATTATTATTTGCATTGGTGTTTCTCTTTTTCTGATATATCTGTTAAAGCCATTCCTATCCTTTTTGAATGAAATAGCTGACATGGCCTACTATTCCTGTCTTTATCTTTTTCCTGCATGCCTTAATTGGTTCTTTATAGTTTAGTTCCCTTCTCTTATGTACTTTCATGCTGACCATTTTATTTTTTAATTTACTTTTCTTTAAACTATTCTTTATAAAGGCACTTGTTCCTTGTGTTCTTATAAAACCCATGCCCTATTCCACTTTCATATGATATGTATTTTATTTTAAAAGACATCATGATAATTTTAAGACACTTTAAAATACATAACCTAAAACAATCAAATATAAATTAAAATATATCCTAGACATTTAATTTATATTCTATTTGCAATAGTTAGATAAACAGTATTTTTGACATTCATTTGATTTCTTCTGTAAATATAATTTACCCTATTTCTTTAGTCTCTTGTATAAAATACTTGCAATAGAGTATTATGAACAGATATTAACTCTACAAAGTTTGGCTAAATAACCCATGTAATTTGTTTTGCATGGAAAAGACAGCAAATCCAGATGTAATCAGTAATTGTTATGGGAACAATCACTCAAGGGTAAGTCTTAATTTGAAAATTATCTTTATTTTAATGATATTTTTGTTTATTATCACTTGGAAAGACAGCAATTATACACAATTACTTGCAATAAAAGCAGAAGTCAATTAAAACCAAGGGATTTATTTCTATGGTTATTTGTTCTGCTTGAAATCATCACTCACAATCTTAAAGGAAAAACTTTTACCAGAGAGAAAATTTAAATTGTATTCACACTTAAAAGAGGAAGATATTATAAATGAGATATATGTTTTGTCAGCTTTGCAAGAATTAGTTTTAAAACACAGGAATAGAAGACTAATATTTTATTATTATTTTCTTTTAAATCATGCAATTTAATAGAATACAAAATGCATTAGAAAAGTTAGCAGTTAAGAATATTACAGTGTATCAAGAATCCGTATACTGAAGAAAGTAAAACTGGCACAAAAAGGAGAATATCATTTTAAACACAGCCATGAATTTTGCTTATAATATTATGGCATTTTATTTTATATTGTAATGATTTATTTGGCAGAGTCATTTTTTTTTATATTTACAAGGAAATTTTTATTTTAAAATTGCTTAAGATAACAAATTTGGAAATAACCTAAATTAGTAAAATACATTCTAATATATCCATTAAATGGAATATTAGATAGCCATTCAATATGGAAACAATGTATGGTAGGGACACTGTTGAGGCCCAGTATGTTTTCTTTTTCCTTTTCTAGTAGAAACTCCAGTTTTTTCGGTTAGGTATGTGACAACATGAAATAAACAGTTTCTCAGCTTCCATTGGAGCTAAGATTTGCTTTTTGACTAAGTTATGGTTAATGGCTTATCGGGAGAAAGGCTTCTCTGAAAGGAATTGAGCATGTGCTTTTTCATCTCTTCCTCTTTCTTGACAAAGATTTTTATCCCAATAATATAATCATTGCTTGATATCAGAACACCTATTAATATAGTGTATCAGTAGTTCAAATAGATCATATTTTCTTTCTATTTCCTCTAGTCTACATAAGGACTCGAATAATATTCATCTCTTAGAGGGAGACAAACCATATGAAAATATGAATGTAAATATACACTTTATTATCAAAAAATCTTGCTTAAATCAACAGAAAAAACTATACTTAATGAAGAAACACTGGAGGCATTTCCACTAAAATAATAATTAAGAATGCCCACTATCACTAGTTTAATGTTTATTTTATCTAGAGGTATATGATAAATATAAAATTTCATGGATATGATATAGAAAAGCTATGAATACTGGCAAGGAAAAGACAAATTTATGATTTGCAGATAACAAAATTTTATATGTAGAATTTTCTCTTATTTTTGGTGAATTTTTTAAATATCAAGTTTATTATTCTTTTAAAATTTTCATTGGTGTATAGTTGCTTTACAATGTTGTGTTAGCTTCTGTTGTAGATCAAAGTGAATCAGCTATACATATACATATATTCCCTCTTTTTTGGATTTCCTTCTCATTTAGGTCACCACAGAGCATTGAGTAGAGTTCCCTGTGCTATACAGTAGGTTCTCATTAGTTATCTATTTTATATGTAGTATCAATAGTGTATAAACGTCAATCCCAATCTCCCAATTCATCCCACCCACCCACTTTCCCCCTTTGTATCCATATGTTTGTTCTCTACATCGGTGTCTCTATTTCTCCTTTGTAAATAAGATCGCCTATACCAATTTTTTCAGATTCCACATATATGCATTAATATACAATACTTGCTTTTCTCTTTCTGACTTGCTTTACACTGTATGACAGTCTCTATGTCCACCCACGTCTCTATGAATGACCCAGTTTCGTTCCTTTACATGGCTGAGTAATATTCCATTGTATATATGTACCACATCTTCTTTACCCATTCCTCTGTTAATGGACATTTAGGATGTTTCCATGTCCTGGCTATTGTAAATAGTGCTGCAGTGAACATTGGGGTGCATGTGTCTTTTTAAATTATGGTTTCCTCTGGGTAGTGGGATTGCTGGGTCATATGGTAATTCTATTATTAGTTTTTTAAGGAACCTCCATACTGTTCTCCATAGTGGCTGTATCAATTTACATCCCCACCAACAGTGCAAGAGTGTTCCCTTTTCTCCACACCCTCTCCAGCATTTATTGTTTGTAGATTTTGTGACCATTCTGACTGGTGTGAGGTGATAACTCTTTGTAGTTTTGATTTGCATTTCTCTAATAATTATTGATGTTGAGCATTTTTTCATGTGTTTGTTGGCCATCTGTATGTCTTATTTGGAGAAATGTCTATATAGGTCTTCTGCCCATTTTTGGATTGGTTTGTCTGTTTTTTTGATGTTAAGTTGCATGAGCTGTTTGTATATTTTAGAGATTAATCCTTTGTCAGTTGCTTCATTTGCAAGTATTTTTCCCATTCTGAGGGTTGTCTTTTTGTCTTGTTTATGGTTTCCTTTGCTGTGCAAAAGCTATTAAGTTTAATTAGGTCCCATTTGTTTATTTTTGTTTTTATTTGCATTTATCTAGGAGGTGGGTCAAAAAGGATCTTGATGTGATTTATGTCATAGAGTGTTTTTCTTATATTTTCCTCTAAGAGTTTTACGCTCTCTGGCCTTACATTTAACGTCTTTAATCTATTTTGAGTTTATTTTTGTGTATGGTGTTAGGGAGTGTTCTAATTTCATTCTTTTACATGTAGCTGTCCAGTTTTCCCAGCAGTACTTATTGAAGAGGTTGTCTTTGCTCCACTGTATATTCTGGCCTTGTTTGTCATAGATTAAGTGAACATAGGTACATGGGTATATTGTTAATATTTATATTAAAGTTAAAATTAAATTTATTCTTAAAATTTGGGATTAAATTTGTGGCATAGTGGACATCCTTAAGACTATTTTAAAATTTAGTAATTTTTGGTTCACAGTTATCATTCGCATGGAGCATTTGGAATGTATAAGTGGCTATATGTCTTATTAAACACTCTTTGGATAAATATGAGATTTAGAACAATTAGTTTTGTTGCTTGTTTGCATGTGTTACACATTTTAGGCAGTACTAGAATTCTGCCATTACCTAGAGAAGTATTTCTAGTGCAGCTCCTCATCAGCGTCTGTGGCAACAGAGGGAGCAGATGTTATCATATCTACTTATCCATTTCTTCTATTTAAAGCCTAACAGTGTTTTGGGTGTTATTATTAAGCACTTTTGTAGTAACTTTTATTTCACAAAGTCCTTCAGTCACACAAAGGAACTTTTGTTCTTTATGATTGCTTTGTGATGTCTGAAATTATCTGAAAAAGGAATACTTTTGAAACAAGTTATTTCTAATTATAGTGACATGTATTTAGTGGGATGAAATGAATGAATTGTATCGACCTGACACTAGTTTTTCTCAGTTTTTTTTGGATTAGAATTATACTAATATAAAACATTATGACAGAACCAACCCTTAAACTACTTTATATTGCATTTAGTCCTACCAAGTATTGAGGAATGTGAACAACTCTAGTGGTGACTTAGATTTAGATATAATATACATTGTAATATGTAAAGTTTAGAGGTAGTATAGTCAGGGAAAATTTAATATATTTGTGTTGACTTATTTCTCTGCCTTATTATTGCTCCATTTCAACATATGAAAAAATAGTCACTTTATTACTTCTGGTTCATTAAAAATGTTGAAAGAGTATCACAGTGAGCTCCATGGTTATGTTGGCAATATTATGTAAAAATTTAATGCAGTATGTCTTGCAATGAAAACAAAATAAGTTATATAAGTAAATTAAATAAATCAATATTTTAAATAGCCATAACATATTCAATTGGCTTCATCATAATATATTTAACCAAATCTAAAATATTTGGTTTGCTTTCAAGATTTGGCTTATTAAAATCAATACAATAGTTAACATATTTATTCATATGTACATTTTAAGATTAAAGTCCTTAAATTGTAAATTATGAATCAAATTATGTACAGATTTAAAATAATCTTGTTTATTGTCAAATTTCCTTCCATGTGTGTCACACCAAATTATATTTCTACAGAATTATTTCTACACCAGCATTGGAATTTCTAATATTTTATCCTTATCTAATCTAATAACAGAAGAAAAGTTTTATTTATCTCCATTTCTCAAATTACTAATCCAAAAATGTATTTTTAAATATTCATTTTTCATTTATATTTTTATGTGTACAAATTCCCAGATTTTTGTTCATTGATATATTTTTTGCATATAGGCTTTTAAAAAATATTTAAAATGCTAGCCACTTATCCTAACACCACTTTCTAATTCATATTTTTCTCACTGATTTCAGGAAAGAGTTTAATTCTATCTCTCTTTCTTTCCCTCCTCCCCACTCCTATTTCCCCGTCTATATTTTCCTTTCCTACTTCACTGAGTTTTCCACTTCTGACTTATATGGTATGCTGTTGATTACTAGAATACTTTTTGATTAGTAAGGAACTATGCTTATACTCTTTTTTTACTTTACAAAATTTATGAATCTTTATATATGTCATTCATCCCAATTGCCCTTCTATCATTTTAACAAGTTCCACATTAAACAAATTAAACAGATGTATTTTTTAATTACCTTGCAACTGAAAATGTCTATATATCAATTAAGGGAGAATTATAATACACATATCTTTTGGACATCCTACCAAAGGACAGAGTTTGCCTCTTGCTTTGTATAGTTTTCTTTTTTAATGTTATTAATTTTTTTTTACTACACTCCAGTAAACTTTATAGTGTTCTGGATAATCATTTAGTCATAGTCTACATTACCTTCTTACTTTGTTGATATTCAGGTGAAATATTACTGTTTTGTAAATATAAGTATTGGATATTAAATTGAATAATAAATAATTTGAAATATCTATATTATGTAGGTATTATTGTTATCTCAGCTTATCACATCACAAAGCTGAGGCTCAAAGAGATTAAGTCCATACTCATATTACACAGTTGGTACTGGCAGAGTTGTGTCTTGAGCCGTTTCCTAGAAACCCAGTATCTAAGTGCTTGTCATCATCCTCTACTGATTCATTGTATACTTAACTTTTTAATAGTCATTTTACTAAACTTATTAATCATTTTATAATATGTATACACATATATGTATATATATTCATACATTTGAACACACACATATTTATATATGTAAACTTTTATTCTTTTATGGTTTCCTAATCTGCAAATAATTATTTTACTCTTTGCCTATCGAAATATCTGTGCCACTTATTTTGTTCTCCTTTAAATTCCATAGACTGGCACTTTCAGAAATGTTTTAAAAAACAGTGATGATAACAGGCTACCTCCACTGGATTCTCACTTTAATAAGAATGTTCCTAATGTTTCACCATTAATCATAGTGCATGTGTTCTAAGGCATATAGTTGCATGTATTCTGTTATACTGATTGCTTTTATTAGGAGTAAATATTGAATTTTATCATATAATTTTATCAAGATATTTTTTATCAAATAATTTTATCAAGATATTCACATATTTAATACATTTCCTACATTTGAAATATCATTACATTCCTGGAATATATTCTATATGAGTATGGGATTTTATTTTATTATATTGCATCTTTTAAATTGTGGTATTATATATGGAATGTTTGAATCCATTTTTGTGTTCAATTGTCATGTGCTACCTATTACTTTCATGTACTACTCTTTTTGTCAGTTTTCAGTCACACTATAATGGGGATTTATAATATATGGGAAGATGTTCATCTGTATCATCTGGAGCAATGTAAATGGCATATGGATCTTCTTTACAGTTCTAATTTTTTCTTAATTAATTAATTAATTAATTATTTTTTGGCTGTGTTGGGTCTTCATTGCTGTGCGCTGGCTTTCTCTAGTTACGGCAAGTTGGGGATCCTCTTTGTTGTGGTACACAGACTTCTCATTGTAGTGGCTTCTCTTGTTGTGGAGCATGGGCTCTAGGTGCACCGGCTTCAGTAGTTGTGGCACACAGGCTTCAATAGTTGTGGCTTGCGGGCTCTAGAACGCAGGCTCAGTAGTTGTGGCACACGGGCTTAGTTGCTCCACGGCATGTGGGATCTTCCCGGCCAGGGCTCGAGCCTGTGTCCCCTGCATTGGCAGGTGGATTCTTAAACACTGTGCCACCAGGGAAGCCGTACAGTTATAATTTTTGTATTTATATTTTATCCATTTTATATTAATTAGGCTTTTTTGAGTTTGGGTTTTTTTTTGAGGTTTCTAAAGTTCAACTCTTTCAAGTTGTCTTTGCTGTTTTTGCTCTTATAATCCATTCATAACTGATTTTATCCCTTTAATTACTTCCTATTTCCCTAATTTATTTATTCTTTAATGAAATTTTTATTTATTTTAATTTTAATTCATTCAGATTTAGTAATTAATGTTTCTAAGACTATGAATCTTCCTCTGAGTACATATTTGGCTCACTGCATTTAATATTCAGTGTTCTCACCATTGTTATAACCTAGATCAAAGGTTGGCAAACTGTAGCCAGGAACCAAATGATGTCCATTGCCTGGTTTTGTAAATAAAATTTTGTTGGAACACAGGCACATAAATATGTTTATGTATTATATATGACTGCTTTCATGCTGCAATGGCTGATTTGAGTAATTGGAATAGATATCATACAGATTTCAAAACCTAAACTACTTACTATCTATATTTTTGCAGTAGAGTACAACAAAGGAAAATATGTAAGTCAGAAAGTGGCTATGGTGAGCTTCAGCCTTATCTTGCTAGTAGGCCTGGTGCACAAATTGCATGGCAGATTTGGTCCCACACTGTAGAAAGAGTGCCTGTCTTTTTACCCCAATGTCAATCTCCCATTTGATGCTTACATTATCCATTTGAGAAAGGGAGCTTAATTTCACAGATGAGACAGCTCCTGTTTGACTGAGGTATATTCCCCAAAGAAAGGGGCTGCTTTGAGCCTTAACAACTAAAACATGTAGCAGCGGGAGAATGGGTACACTTGCCTAGTAAAGGTGAGTTGGGAGGACACCAGTAGCATTCACTAGGGTCCATCCCTTGTTTCAGTCAGGTCTACTTGCTTCTGACATTAGGTTAACTTTATCTAGTTACAGCTTCTCTAGGATTCTGAATGGTTGCACTTTCTGCAAAAATGAATAAGATGAGGATTAATTAGATGGACTATAGCTTCCACTGCTGTAGTTGTTTCTCATACTATAACTGATACTCAATATCTTCTTTTTTTACTACATACTTTAGATATAATTTCCTCTTGGCTAGAACTTGGTCATTATAGCTTATCTGGTGATGTGATTTGTGCCTACATGCCTGTGAGGATCTGAGCTCCAGGATACCATGCACTTTTCAGTCTATGGTTGCTGTATTTGTTCATTTATAGTAAAAACTGTGCAGTAGAAGCCAAAGTGGATCACCTGAGTGCCAAATATATAATTCCCCATTCTTATTATCTTGCAATAGCCCTATGTCCTCATATTGACCAGCGTCGATTACCCTTACTATATGATAACTTTCTTTGACTACTGGTTTACTTGCATAAAAAGCCAAAAGTGACCAGGAAGACTTTCATATGTCTATTGTTGTCATTAGAGTCTAAAATTGCAGTAATGGCAAGTATTATTTCTTTCAAGTGAAATATTCAGTGATAGTGACTGAGACAAATACACTCTTAAGCTTCTAGATCTGTGTATTCTACTTGCTGTGGATAAATGACCATACAATGGCTATTGCTTTAAGCTAGACAGCACATTTTGAAGGATTTGACCCATTCTTTCAGAGTGTCATCCTTAAGTGGCATTCTCAGCTATATCTTCAATGCTTATTCCATTGCTTTATCTGGCCAGCAACTTTTTGATGTTGTGGTATGTGGTAGGGCCAGTGGATCCTTGGGTCATGTGCTCAAGACTGTGCTTTATTTTCTGTAAAATGAATTTCTCGGTCAAGGGTGGTCAATGTGGAACCATATTTTAGAAGTTTATCCCTCTTTTCTCATATCTTATCATTTGAAATTAAGAGAAGCCAACTCTGACTTTCAAATTTCCACCTGGAGACTTTTCTGCCAAGGTTCACAAGTTAATTGGGTACCTTTTTACCTTACATGTTTAGGCAGAATACATTGTTGTCAATTGTTTGTAACTGTATAACTGGTGACCATCTTTTCCAACCTGACATAGTAGTTTTCTTGTTGCTTTTTCTGTTTTGCATGTCAGTTCTTCCTAAAGTCAAGGTTGTATTTTTAAAGTTCCTTTACATCAACACTCTACTTCTATGTACTTATTTTGTTTCTGCTTTACAAGCCATCTCAAAACTTAGTGACTTCAAAGAGTAACCATTCATTATAGCTCATGATTCTGTGGATCTGTGCTGATCCAGTTGATTTCTTCTGGAACCTCTTATATGTCTGTGGTCAGATGGAAGGTCAAAAGACTTCTAAATTATCTAGAATGGCCTTACATATCTGGTAGGTAGCAGGTTTTTGGCTGAGTAACCATGGTTATTCTTCAAGTGACCTCTCATTCTCCAGCAGGCTGATTGTAGAGTTGCAATAACAATGAGACAGCAAACGTTCTGATATGCAACTCCTTTTCTAGTTTTTGCTTACATTATACTATACTTGTTGCTATCAAATTGGCCAAAGCATGTCTCACGACCAATAGAGATTAAGCGGTGGAGAAATATATTTCACCTCTAGATTGATGACAGAGAAAGCATTTTGTGACCACTTTTGTGATCTATTACAGATACCAGTCTGTTAGACCAGTGCATAGCTACCTTCCATATCTGCCGTGATAATTAATCGTTAGCCCACTGAGAAAACACTATGATAGTTGAAGACTGATATCTATTGGCTCAATCATCCTGTTCACTTTATTGTTTGTTGTCTCTACTGAAGTCTGTGTTCTTTGGTGGGCATAATACAAATATTTTCACACTTTGTATCTTCTGTATTCGTCCATACACACACCTCTCTGGATTTTCCTGTCTGTGATCTTCCAATCTTGCTACTTCTAGGCACCTAAACAACCAGTTAATTTAGATTCCACTGCCCATGATTCTACATATGCTTACTCTGGGTTACTTCTCTCTTCACACAACATGGATAACAAGGTAAATTGCTTAAAGTTCTGCCCCCGGGGAAGATCCCTCCATAGCCCTGTCTTTTAGGAGCAGTTGTAAATGGAGATTTAGTGTAGCAGCAGTTCATTTTTTGACATATACCAACATTATATGCTAGATCATCTGTGAACAGGTTAAGGAATTTTCCTCCCATTAATTAGTCAGATGAACACTCCACCCCCCATGAAGCTAGACTATAAGCTTAAATACATGAGTTGGTGAAGTGGTGGTAGGCAGGTGGATATTGACTTAGGCACTTTGGACTCTTTTATGCTTAATCTTGAATGGTGTATACTCTGGGATGCCAAAATCCAGAATTCTACTGGAACTTTTCAGAGGCAATTCATGTGAATTAATATTTCACATGGAATAATTCTCTAGTGCATATTTCATATAGAATATTATTCTAGCGCTAATAAGATCTTCTGGGTCTTATGGGCCTAGACATTTTGCAAATCCCCTTTTTGCTCTAGTTCCCACTCAAAACTAGTAGCCTTCAGTATTACTTGATTAATGTATCTGAGACGTATTCCTAGTTGTGGAATGTTTTATTTTAAGAAAATAGTAAACATTGCACTCTTCTATTTGGTAGGTAGTGCAAGATATAATATTTTGTCCTTTATTTTGAAGGGATATTTCACACCACTGGACTCTTGTGAATTTCCTGACATGGCATGTCCCTGAATTTTTGTAAGGTTTACCTTCCATTGTGTGGAGAACAATAACATTACCAACACATCAGAATAATTTTTGGACCTTAATTTATGGAGCTGATTTCATGGTAGCATCAATATCATCTATCAATAAGATGTTACTTGGAACCCTGTGTGCTTCCTGGACCTGGATGTCTGTTTCCAGGTTAGGAAAGTTTTCAGTCATTATTTCTTCAAATAAATTCTCTAACCCCTTTTCTCTCTATACTTTGAATGTTATTCCACTTGATGTTGTCCCATAGGTCCCTTAAGCTATCTTTACTTCTTTTTAAATTCTTTTTCCTTTTGCTGCTCTGATTCACTGAGTTCTACTTTCCTGTAGTCCAGGTTGCCGATCCATTCTGCTACATCGTGTAGTCTTCTGCTGAACCTCACTAGTTTATTTTTCAGTTCAATTACTGTATTTCTCATCTCTATGATTTTTATTTGGTAGGTTCTTATATTTTCTTTCTCTTTGTTGGAATTATCAATCACTGTGGTCATTCATTCCTCTCCTGAGTTCAGTGAGCATCTTTTTGACTACTCCTGTTAAACTATCTGGTAGATTACTTATCTCCATTTCATTAGGACTTTTTCTGATATTTGGTCTTGTTACTTTGTTTGGAACATATTCCTGTTTCCTCATTTTGCTTGACTCTGTGTTTGTTTCTATGTATTTTGTGGACTAGCTATCTCTCCCAATCTTGAAGGAATGTCCTTATTTAGGAGATGAACCTTATTTCAACTTTGTCCTAGCTATTGGATGTCTCTCAAACCTTTGTGAATTTCTAAATTAGCTTGGTTTATTTTTGGTAGGTCCCAGTAGTTAAGGGGCAAGACCTGTCAGTGTTCCAATGAGAGAGATCGCAGTTAACACCTATTTCAGGCTGATTGGGAGCCAGCTACTCAGGCAATAGCTTTAAATTATGCAATTACATACAGTTCTGTGGGACTGCAGTCATAACTTAGTTGACTTCTAGACCAGGAGATCTGGAGGAGTCTCCTGGGTAACAGTTGAAAAAAATGGGGCTTCAGTATATAAGCTCATTTCTGGGAGGTACCAGTAAATTGTGGTGAGGCCAAGAGAGAAAATAAGAATGGTGTCTCCCTGCCTACATTTCCTGAGAGTGCCTCTTTAGCGTCTAGATGTGTGGCAAACCTGAAGCCTGTCCCTCAGATTGAAGCTTCAGGACAAGTAAATTGGTCTTTTTCACAGATAGACTGGGCTTATGTTTCAATTTGCTGTCTGAACAGTGCCCCTGGGTGCGGTGGCCTTCCAGAACTGTCTTTCTGATTGTTACAGTCTCATGGGTGCAGGAGTGAAAAATTTCTGGCTACCAGTGCCAAGTGATTAAGGCACATCTCCCATGTGTACTGTGCCACCCACCAGCTGTAGTGAGGCTTTGGGAGAGTTCTGGGGGTAGAGCACATCCACAGCTTTAGGAAGGCAGGGGAAGTGCATTGGGGGTGGGGCATGCCCACAGCTTTAGTGAGTCTGTGTCTGTGGGAGCCCACCTGTGTTAGGGAGAGTGCAGAAACGTTACTTGCCAGTGCCTCCATCCCCAAAGAAATTCCTAACTCATCCCTGCCCCTCCAGGAGGTGCTTTAGGATTAGCAAGTAAATCTCCTTCACATTTAGTTCAGGCACTTCTCTAATTTCTGCATTTGCACTGGGTCCCAGGACAAGTGATATTGTGCATGAACCCTTCCAAATGAGTATCTCATATCCTCTACCCCCCACCCGCAATCTATGTCTCCTGGATATAAACCCCCATTGGTTTCCAAAGCTGGACACTTTTGGGCCCTTGTCTCCAGTGCAGATTCCAAGTGTTGGGGTACCTGGTGTGGAGCATGTATAAACCCCTTGCTCCTCAGGGAATAGCTCTGGATCCATGAGATCTCTCCCTGTTGTGGGTCACCATGCTGAGGGTGAAGTTTTTGGCAAGAACACATCTTGCCTCTCCTATCCATCTCCATGTGGCCCTTTCATCCCTTTTGTTTAGGACCTGTTCAGCTAATTTTCAGCTCTTTTTCTGCAATAATTTTTCCATGTATAGCTGTAGATTTGGTGTGTCCATGGGAGAAGGTGAGTTCAGGATCTTCCTGTGCCACTATCTTGGACCATCCCCAGCTCATTCATTTGATAGATATTTGGTGGTTTCCACTTTGGGATTAGTATGAATAATGCTGTTATGAACATCTGTGTACAAGTTTTCCTGTGTTCAGTTCTCTTGGGTATATACCTTGGAGTAGGATTTCTGGATTATATGGTAACTCTACATATAATTTTTGAGGAACAATCATACTGGTTCCACAGCAGGGCACCATGTTACATTGCCAGGAAGCAATTTATGAGGGTTCCAATTTTCCACACCCTTGCTAACATTTGTTATTTTTCCTTCTCCCCTTCCTACTTATCCACTTTACTCCTCCTTCACCTCCTCTTCCTTCTTTTTTCTTCTTCTTTCTCTTCTATCTCCTTCTCCTTTCTTCCTCTTCTTCCTTTTCCTGTTTTTCTTCTTTCTCATCTTGCCATCCTGATGACTGTGAAATAGTTTGTGGTTTGCATTTCCTTAATGACTATGATATTAAGCATTGTCTAATGTTCTTATTTTCTGTCTGTATATCTTTTTGGAGAAACATCTAAGTCATTTGCTTATTTTAAAATCCAGTTGTTTATTTTTTGTTGTTGTTGAGTTATGAGAGTTCATGATATATTCTGGATACTAGACCCTTATCAGGTGTATGATTTGGAAATACCTTCTCTCATTTGTGGGTTATTTTCTCAATTTCTTCATAGTGTGTTTTGAGACAAAAAAAGTTTTAAATTTTGATGGAGTCCAATTTATCTATTTTTTGTTGATTTGTGTGTGCATGTATCATATTTAAACAAACATTGCCTAATCCAAGGTAACAAAATTTACACACCATGTTTCCTTTTATGAGTTTTGTAGTAACTTCTATGAGTAAATGTAAACTCTTACATTTAGGTCTTCAATCCATTTTGATTTAGTTTTTGTACATGATGTGAGATAGGGATCCAAATTCATTTTTTTGCTTGTGCGTATTCAATTGTCCAAGCACAATTTGCTGAAGACTGTTCTTTCTCTCATTGAATGGTCTTGTGACTCTTGTTAGAAATCAACTGACCATAAATGTATGGGTTTAATTTTAGACTCCTAGTTCTAGTCCATTGATTTATATGTCTGTATGTTCTTATGCCAGTACCACACTGTTTTGATTACTATAGTTTTGGAATAACTTTTGACATTGGGAAGTCTGAGTTCCCCAACTTTGTCCATCTATTTCAAGATTGTTTTTACTTTTCTGGATTGCTTGCAATTCCATATGAATTTTAGGACCATATTTTTATTTCTTCAAAAAAAGGAAGCTGAGATTTTGATTGTATTGCATTGACCCTGTATACTGATTTGATAAGACTTGCTTTTTTGGTGATATTAAGTCTTCCAATTCATGAACATGTGATATATGCTATTTATTTAGGTGACATGTTATTTAGTTCAACAACGTTTTATATTTTTCGTCAAGTCTCTTACTTTCTGGTTAAATCTCTTCCAAAGTATTTCTTCTTTTTGAAACTATTGTAAAGGGATATTTTTCTTAGTTTCATGTTTGTATTGTTCATTGCAAGTGTATAGAAATGCAACTGATTGTTGTATTTTGATCTTGTATTTCGCAATTTTGCTGAAATAAGTTTTTACCTCTAACTTTATTTTTGTGGATTCTTTAGGAGGTCAGTATCTATGTCTATGTCTATATCTACATCTAAATCTATATCATCTATCTATCTAGATTAGATATGAGTAATATGTGAACAGGAATAATTTTGCTTCTTCCTGTCCAATTTGGGTGCCTTTATTTCCTCTTGTAGTCTAATAGACCTGGCTAGAATTTCCAGTATGGTACTGAATGGAAGAGGTAAGACTAGACCTCCTTGTCTTGTTCCAGGTATTAGGAGAAAACTTTTTCTATCCTTAGTTTTTTAAGTTTTTTTAAACATAAAATACTGTAGATTCTGTCAAAGTCTTTCTTTCTGTGTCTATTGAAATAATCATGAAGTATTTTTCTTTATGAAAAAAGAAAATTCTTATTAATGTGGTGTATTATACTGATTGATTTTCATATATTAAACCATCCTTGCATTCCTGGGATAAATCCCACTTTGGGTTTGGTGTAGATTACTTTAAATAGGCTCGTGTATGCGATTTGCCAGTATTTGGTTGAGGATTTTTGCAGCCATAGCCATAAAATATACTGGTCTCTAGTTTCCTTATGTTGTCTTTATCTGGCTTTGACATAAGGGTAATACTTGCCTCATAAAAAGAATTACAAAGTGTTCTCTCACATTCTATTGTGTATAAGACTTTGAGAAGAATTCATGTTAATTGATCTTTAAAATTTGATAAAAATCACCAGTAAAGTCGTCTGGTCCTGGCCTATTTTTTGGATGTGTTTTTATTACTAATTCTATCTCTTTACTTATAGGTCTATTAAAATTTTCTATTTCTTCTTAAGCCAGTTTTGTTACTTCGTGAGTTTCTAGTAATTTGTCTAGAAATACTTTCTTGTAAACCAGGTCTACTAGCAACAAACTTTCTCTGTTTTGTTTATCTGGAAATGTCTTAACTTTTTGTTTATTTTTGGAGGATGATTGTGGCAGATGTAGGATTTTTGGTTGATAGTTTGTTTTGTTTTGTTTTTCTTTCAGCTTTTTAAATATTTCACTCTACTGCCTTTGGACCTTCATGGTCTCTGATAATTGATGTTTATATTATTTAAGATCTCATCTATATGATGAGTTGCTATTATCTTGCTGCTTTCAAGATTCTCTCTTTGGCTTTGGCTTTTAACAGTTTGATTTAACTGTGTCTCAGTGTAGATTTGTTTTTATCCTACTTGAAGTTTTTACAGTTTATGCCCCTTTCTTTCCTTCCTCTCTTTGTGAGACTTCCATTATGTGTATGTTAGTAAACTTCATGTAGTCTCACATGTTTTTTAAGCTTTGTTTATTTTTCTTTATTCTTTGTTGTTTTTGTTGTTACTGTTCATCAAACTGGATAATCTGATATGACTTGTATTCAAATTTACTAATTCTTTCTTCTCCCTGTTCAAATCTTAAAATTAGCTCATCTAGTAAACTTTTTAGCACCAGAATTTAATTTTGTTTCTTTCTATTACTCCTTTATTTACCTCTCTATTTGGTGAGATATGATTCTTATTGTTTAGTTCTTTGAAAAAAATTTAAATACATGATTTAATGTTTTTGGTAAGTGCAATGTTTGTGCTTCATTAGAACAGATTCTATTGTTTTTTGGGTTTTTATTTTTTCCAATAGGTTTTGGAGACAGATATATATATATATATATATATATATGTTTGTTCCTCTGCCTGCCACATCATATTTTTTGTTGTTGAAAACTGAACATTTTGGATATTATAGTGTGGAAACTCTGGAAATATTATTCCTCCCTTTCTATTGTTTGTTTAGAGACTTTTCTGACCAAACATTTCTGACTTATTTTTGGTCACATGTGGCCTCTGAAATCTCTGTTCCATTTAGCTTAGTGGTCAGTTAGTGGTTGGATTGAGATTTCCTTAAATGTCTGGAACTAAAAATAAAAACTTCCTAGTCGTTTTTTTTGTTTGTTTGTTTTTTGCAAATCAAACCAGTGTATATGTGTGTATTATGGTGTGCCTTTAATATTCAGCTAGGTGGTTTAAAACTCTACCTTATCCTTTATTTCCTACTTGCAGAGAAATTGAATGTTAGCCAAAGGTGAGAGCTTGGTACCTTCTCATGTCTTCGTTGGGGATGTGTACAGTCCTGGGCATACACCTAAATTTCTAAATTTCCAACAATATGTTGGAGATTTTCAAAGCCTTAACTCTCTAAGGCATCTCTTCCCAGAATTTCCTCTCAAGATTTTGGTTAATCTATTGCTTGCCCCAACTGTTATTCATTGCCCCAGGCAGCAGCAACAAATACATTTGCATATAAAGGTTTATATCAAATGCCCCTTAAATAACACTCTCAGCACTTGAAAGGTTTATGTTAGGTGGGATAAAAGCAGGTCCCTTGAGTCTTTCCTTCAGGAAATAACCAGTCAGGCCTAAACAAACAACCATACTCTTTTGTGTGTGAATACGGTCTGTTCCACTCTCTCCAGTATTGGTAGCTGTACTTGAAATGCTAGCTGTTTTCTTCAAGACCACCAATGGGCTGGAGAGGGGGAGATAGACAAGAATGGGTTAAAAGCTCACTGTTTTTACTGAAGTAGAGCTACTTTTTCTTGGTTAAGCATTCCCCCGGTTGTGATTAACATACAGAGTTCTGAAATAGTCAATTCTGACAGTTTCTGACAGTTTTCTTATTGCTTTTATGAGACAGATTTTTGGAGTTTCTTACTACACCATTTTCACTGATGTCACTCCTCTCTCTTTTATCTTTGAAAGTGGTGAATGTTTACAGAGGACATATTAGGGTGAATTTTCCAGAAACATTACTTGGTTTCTGGTTATTGCTTGAGAAACTTTCCTTGTACACTTATTAGTCTAATTCACTGTGCCTCACTTATGAATGTTAAAGAGTAACTCAGAGAATCCTCAGTTTAGTTGCTTTTAATTATTGCATGCAGAACACTTTATTTCAAGAGATTTATTATTTTGAAACTTCTAAATGATAAACCTAGAGATTTTATGCTTAACTCTCTACATAATTTGAAAGCCACTTGTGATGGTTAATTTTTTTGTCAACTTGACTAAATCATGGGGTACTTAGAAACTTGGTTAAACATAATTTGGGGGTATGTCTGTAGCATGTTTCTGGATAAAAGCAGTATTTGAATTTGTTTACTCAGTAAAGCAGTTGTCCTCCCCAATGTGGGTGTGCTTTATCCCACCTCTTGAGAATCTGAACAGAACAAAAATATAGAGGAAAGAAGAATTTGCCTCTTCCTGCTTGATTGCTTGAACTGGTACATCAATCTTTTCCTGCACTCTGTGTTCCCTGTTCTCAGGCCCTCAGATCTATATTGGAATCTACATCATTGGCTCCCCTAGTTCTCAGACCTTCTAATTCAGAATGAATTACACTACTGTCTTTTGGGGTCTCTTCCTCGCAGACAGCAAATCATGAGATTTCACCACCTTCATAATTGCATTAGTCAATTCCCTAAAATAAATCCATTCCTATATATATTCTATTAGTCTGTTTCTCTAGAGAAGCCTGACTAAAATACCACATTGTATGGTTTTGTAGTTAGTAAGAATATGTTACATATTAGATAAATGTTCATTTAATTTTGCCTTTTAATGGCTAGAATCAACCAAAAATATTTCAAGACTAGTGGCTTCATTTTGGGTTCCCCAAATATAGGTCTTGAGAAAAGGATTGGTTACAAGCAGATTGTTTGGAAGGTGATACTAGAAGGGATTTTGAGGGAATGGGCAAGTGAGACAAGAAAGGGAGGAAAGCCAAGGAATGGGATGTATGAGTGAGTCCCTGATGTGGGCAACTGGTATTCAATCTCACTGGGAGCCTTCTGAGAAACCTTGTGGAACATATCTCAGAATTATAGTGAAGGGGGAGGCAACTGGGGTATATACCCACCAGCCCTCATCACTCAATTTTAGGATTGTCCCTGGTGCATTAATTCCCTGGCATATCTGAGCTACTTGGTGTTCAGGCAGAACACACTCTAAAGGCCAAGTACATTCTCAGAGTGACTGGAAGTTGTCAGCCTATATGGGAACAGCCTGTTGTTAGTAACTTCTGAGATAGAACAAAGGCAAATGGGTGGGGCTAATGACATTTTAAAGCTTTGATATTATAAGAATAGAAACATTCAATATTACAGATAAGAAATGATACAAAATAACTTTCCTTTTGAACAATTTTCCCTCAGAGGCATCTAAATAGTTATCTACAAACTTGATGTATCAAGGAAATTAAAATTATAAGAGACCTTGACAATATAATTAAAGTTAATTTGATTCTGGTTATAAAACTAGTTCAGGAGGTTCTTGCTAGATCAATGCTAAAGTTCACCATGTGAGAAGAGTGAATACAATTAAAATGGTATTGACACTTCAGTTTAATTACATAACACAAGTGCTTCCATCAGATAACACAAAGCTTTCTATTTATGTACAAATAATTCCAACATTTCTATTTCATAAAGAAAGCTTCAAATTGCTTTACCAAACTAAAGTTTAAAGAGCTTTAATTGCAAAATTTAAAAAGTGATATTTTCTCTTATGGTTAATGCCAAAATATTTAGTTCGGCCACTGGAATAAGAATTATAATCACTGTCATATTCAAAGATTTAAGACAAAATAACACGTCTTTTAACAAACAGATGTTAAGTAAATGTAATGCTAAGTAATCTCCTCCAAGAGATAATTCACCTCATAAAGATTAATACCTCCTTGTCCCTTGTCCAGTTTAAAAGTTAATTGCCCAATAAAGTGTACATAAATATTAATTTTGTTAAATTTTCATTTAAATTCTGAAATATTATATACCATCAGTGTCCTTCATCGTTAGTGTATAAGGTAGAAATATTTTATAAAATACAGTATTTTCAGTCCCCACTTTGTAAAAAGTCATAGCTGCCTTCTATTCTCAATTGCATGTTTTGTGGGGTTTTTTTGTCTTGTTTTGTTTTGTTTTACATCTGCCAGCATGTTGGTATCTTTACATTTGGTTGACCCTCATCTACATTCCTTTAGGACCAGAGTCCTTGATCATCTTGCTGTTATTGGGACAATGTATTGATCAGAATTACTGAGCAAGGAAGTACAAAGAGGCATCCCAATGAATCCTTTAGGTTCCAAGTATAGTCTTCCTTTTCCAATGGTATAACATTAACCTAATCTCCCTTGATTATCACGATCAATTACTCTGGTCAGTACAGATGCCTTTCTTTGTCTTCTGGTTGCTGAAAAGCCCAAAATATTCAGGAAAAAAATGTTAGCTCCATGAAGAATGTATTTTTACTCTTGTACATTGATTTTATGCAGTAATCATACAGAGAATTGTAGTAATTATAGTGAGAAGGCTGGGATTTGTGGGGTATGATACATATAGAAAATATCTGCACGAAATGAGTCCTCCAAATCTCTATAGGGATTTATTGATTCTTGGTCTGGTTGTTAAGGTGTATATGCAAAGAGACTTTGCAAGGCTTTACAGAAAGTAGTTACTTAGTTCTGTGTACTAGACAGAGATTCTGGAGTTGATAAAGAGCTGGAAGATATTGGAGTTCTGACTATATATATTGGAGTGATATCACTGAAGAGACCAGAGATTTAGTTGAGGCCTCAGGCCACACTTCAGGAGGAAAAATAAATAAGACCAAGAGCAAGACATCCTAATCTTGGTACTACTGACATATTAGGCCAGAGAATTCTTTGGTGGGCTTCCCTTTGTATTTTAGTATGTTTAGCAGTACCCTTGTCCTCTACGTGTTAGATGTCAATAGGACCTCTTCCCTAAGTCATGATAATAATAAAATGTCTCCATACATAGTGAAATGTCCCCTGAGAGAAAACTGCCTCTGATTGACAACTACTGCCTAAGAGTAATAACTATCTTGAGTTGCCTTATGTAATGGGTGAGATTAACAGTAGATTGATACTACAGAAGAAATGTAGTAGACTTAAATTTAGGTAAATATCAAAGAGGGAATCTCAGGAGAAATTTAAAAATATTTTTATATGAAAAAATATATGATAATTAAAACACAAATTTATCAAAATTTGTGGGATGCAGTGAAAGCAGTACATAGAGGGAAATTTATAGCATGAAATGCATATATTAGAAAAGAAGAAAGGTCTAAAATTACTAATCCAAGGTTTCATTTTAGGAAACTAGAAAAAGAAATGCAAATTAAATCCAGAGTAAACAGAAGAAAAGAAATATTAAAAATTAGAACAAAGATTAATGAAATTGAAAATGAAATCAATAATGAAAACTTAATAAAATCAAAAGCTGGTTCTGTGAAAATATCAATAAGATCAAAAAGTTTCTAGCCAGGCTAACTAAGAAAAAAAAGAGAAAGGACACAGACTAATAATATCAGACATAAAAGAGGGAATATCATTACTGATGTACAGACATTAAAATGATAAGAAAGAATACTATGAACAATTCTATGCCCACAAATTTGATAACCTAGATGAAATGGATCAATTCCTTGAAAGATAAAATATGCTAAAACTCACACAAGAAGAAATAGATGACCTGACTAGGCCTATATCTGTTAAAAAAATTGAAACAATAATAACCTTCAGAGGCCCAGATGAGAGACTGATTTCTCTCATGAACATAAATGCAAAATTTCTCAACAAAATATTATTAAATCAAATCTTAAAAGTATATAAAGAATTATACAACACAACCAAAAGGGATTTATTGCAAGTATGCAAGGCTGGTTCAACATTCAAAAATCAATTAATGTCATCAATCATGTCAAGAAACTAAAAAAGAAAAAGCACATGATCATATCAATAGATTCAGGAAAGCATTTGAAAAAAGTCCAATACCGTTTATCATAAAAACTCTCAGTAAACTAGGAATAGAGGGGAAATTGCTCAACTTGATCAAGGCTATCTACAAGAAACCTACAGCTAACATTATGCTTAATGGTGAGAAGCTTGAAACTTTCCCATGAAGATCAAATACAAGGCAAGGATGTCCCCCTCACTGCTCCTTTTCAATATACTGGAAGTTCTAGCTAATGCAATAAGACAATAAAAGGAAATAAAAAGTATACAGATTGGGAAGGAAGATATAAAACTGTCTTTTCTTGTAAATGACGTGATTGTTTATGTAGAAAATCCAAAAGAATTGTCCAAAAAAACCCTCCTGAAACTAATAAGCAATTATAGCAAGGTTGCAGGAAACAAGGTTAATATTCAAAAGTCAATTGCTTGCTTATATGTCAGCAATTAACAAGTAGAATTTGTAATTAATGACACAATATCATTTATATTAGCAGTGCAAAAATGAAATGCATAGTTATAAATCTAACAAAATATCTAGGATCTACACGAGGAAAACTAAAAAACTCTAATAAAAAACACTACACCAACACAAGAACAGAAACACAAAAAACAGAAGGAGGAGGAGGAGGAAGAGGAATTAAGTAAATGGAAAGATATTCCATGTTCATAGATAAGAAGGCTCAATACTGTCACTATGTCAGTTTTTCCCAACTTGATCCATAGACACAATGCAATCCCCATCAAAATCCCAGCAAATTATTTTCAGGATATTGACAAACTGATTCTAAAGTTTATATGGAGAGGCATTAGACCCAGAATCAACAAAATATTGAAGGAGAAGAACAAAGTTGGAGGAATGACATTACCTGACATCAAAGTTACTGTAAAGTGAGTGATTAATTACATTGAATTCAAGTCATGTGAAGACAAAAAGGCAGACACTTCAAAAGGTATAAAAAAGCAAGATCCAACTATATGTCATTTATAAGAGACTTCTAATTTTAAATATGTTAAGGTTAAGTACTTAAAAGTAAAATGTTCAAAAATGATGTATAATGCAAGGGCAAATTATACAAAAAGATGGAGGAGTTATAAGTATCAGAAAAAAACGACCTCAAGATAAGCAATATTCAAAAGATGAGGAAAGAATATTTTCTTGACAAAAGAAATTTTTTATTGATTAAGTTGTCAAGAAGACATAAAAGTCCTAAAGATGCATGCACTTAATACTAGAGTTTAAACATTAATGAAGCAAACATTTACAAAATTAAAGGGAGAAATAGACATATTTAAATCATTTTTTGGGAATTTTAAAACTATTCTCAGTAATGGACAGAACAAGTAGAATAAAAACATCAACAAACATATAGAAAATTTGAGATACACTATTAAAATACTTGACCTAATTAACATTTATAGAACATTACATCACAAACTTGCAGAATTCACATTTTTTCCAAGGGCCTATTGACCACTCATCAAGATAAAACATATAATTTGACAAAAAATATGCCTCAGTAGATCTCAAGAGCCTAAAATCACATTATTTGACAAGCAAAATTAAATTAGAGACTAATAATAAATATGAACAACAGATAATAGATATCAAGAAAATTCCCAAAGAATTGGAAAATGGCAACATGCTTCTATTTATGCAAGATGAAATCTCACTGGACATTAGTAAGCAGTTTATAAGGATGAAAATGAAAATACGACATATTAAACTTTCTGAAGTACAAATCACTGCTCAGGAAAAAATGTGTACTTTTAACTGCACATAGTAAAACAAAAAGATTTTTGGGTGAATTAAGCTTTTATCTTAAAAAGCTAAAAGGGACGAAATTTAAAACCTAAGTAAATAAAAGGAATGGATATACTAAAGATACAAGAAATAACAACATAACAGAAAAAATAACATGGGAAAACTAAGAAAATAAAGCATGATTCAGTGAGAATATATTTAAAGAACCCTCTACTGATCAAGAGAAAAAGAAATAAAGCACAATTCATTGATATCAGGAATTAAAAAAAAAAAAAGTAAAGTACTACAGATTCTACAAACATTAAAAAAAAAGAACCTATAATGAATAGTATTATGTCAAGGAATTTGAGAATTGACCTGAATCAGCCTAATTCCTTTTAAGATACAAGAAGTCACAGAAACTGATATAAGAAGTTTTTTAAAAAATGAATATCCTTCTATATGTATTTTTAAAACTGAATTCTTATAAACCTTCCCCAAACTCCAGGACCATCAAGCCACCAGTGTTTCCCACAAACATTTAACAAAGATATACTATCTATCTTACTGAAACTTTTTCAGAAAATAGTAGAATATAAATAATTCCCCACTTATTTTGAGACTACCATAACTCTGGTACCAGAATCAGATGAATACTTTAGGAGAAAGGAAAATTATATGTTTATATTCATATGTTCATATTCTTTGTCATCATAGATTTAAAAATCACTAACAAAATATTTATAAATCAAATATAACATGACAAAAATGACAATGAAAAACTGGAGTTTATTCCAAAGTATAAATTTGTTTAAATATAAAAAACATAGTTAACCAAATACAGGTTAAAAAGCATATGATCATCACAATTGGTACAGAAAGTGTTTGGCAAAGTTCAACACCAATTGACATGAAAATTCTCATCAAACTAAGAACAGAAGGACCCCTCCCCTGAATCTGATAGAAAATCCATAAAACTTACCTTTACTCTCACATTTGAAAGTGTAAGAATGAACAGTTTCCCCTAGGATTTACACTCTGATCACTTTTATTCAATGTATCTAGGGTCTAACCAATGCAATAAAAAATAAAAGGCATAAATATTGGAAAGGAAGACATAAAAATATCTTTATAAGCAGAACTTCCCATTGTGTATGTATAATTTCTAAGAACTTTACAAAAACATGAAAATTATCTTACTAAAGGAATTTGGCAATGTCAGAATATATAACAAAAATATACAAAGGCAAATTGTATTTCTATACATTAGCAATAAAAATTTTCAAGACAATTTTTAAAAATAATTTATGCTAGCATCAAAAATACTATTAAAATAAGGATAAATTCAACAAAAGTTACACAAGATCTCTATAATGAAAAGAAAACACAGCAGTTCTTGAGAAAAATATATGAACAACCTAAATAAGTTGAAAAGTATAGCATGATGATTGGAAGACAAAATGTTGCTAAAAGGATAATTCTCTCCATATTAATCTTTAGATTTAATGCAATACTAATCAAATTCCCAACAGGCATTTTGTATAAAAGGACAAGCATATGTAGAATTCATTTGTAAATACAAAGGACCTAGTATACTAAAAATTATTTCCAGAAAGAAGGAATTTTAGGACTTACAATTCCTGACTTTAAGAGTTACTCTAAAAATATAGTAATCAAGAGAGTGTGGCATTGACATGAGAAGAGAAAAATAAATGATGGAACAGTACAGAGTTTAAAGCTAAACATATGTCAATTGAGTTTCAGTAAAGGTCCAAAGAAATCCAATGGATAAAAGGAAAATGTTTTCAACAAATGGAGCTGAAATTACTGGATGAGCAAATGGAAAACAATATAAATAAATAAATAATTATGTGTGTATCTCAACCACTATCTTATTTCAAACACAAAAATTAATTGTAGATAGATCATAGTCATAAACATAAAAATTAAACTCCATAACTCCTTGAAGAAAGCTTAAGAAACTATCTTGACCTTTGTGTGGGTGGTAAAGGTATCTTGGGGCAGAATCCCCTTTCTTAAAAGAAAAAAATGTATAATTAGTTTCATAAAAGTTTAAAACTTTTTTCTTTAAAAGACACTTTTAAAAGTGATTAATGAAGCAGCATTTTGAAAAGCTATTCATAATATGTATCTCTGACAAATCAATCCTTTTATCCAGAATATATAAAGAAATCCTATAACTCAATAAAAAATATGAAAAAAATAAGAAATATACATAAAAGATTTGAACAGACACTTTACAAAGGAAAGACCAATAAGCACATGAAATTTTTTTCAACATTATACTCATTAGGGACATGACATTTAAAAGCTCAGGAAGATACAATTATATACACTCTTTGCAATACCGAATGTTTAAAAAGGCTAGTGAGAGAGTGGCATGGACTTATATGTACTACCAAATGTAAAATAGATAGCTAGTGGAAAGCAGCTGCATAGCACAGGGAGATCAGCTCAGTGCTTTGTGACCACCTAGAGGGGTGAGATAGGGAGGGTGGGAGGGAGATGAAAGAGGGAGGAGATATAGGGATATATGTATATATATAGCTGATTCACTTTGTTATAAAGCAGAAACTAACACACCATTGTAAAGCAATTGTACTCCAATAAAGATGTTTTTTAAAAAACACACAAAAAAATGCACAATAAAAGAAGCCAGACGAAAAAATAAATAAATAAATAAATAATTTAAAAAAATAAAAAGGCTGACAACACAAAATATTGGTGAGAATGGAAAGTAAATGAAATAAGTAATGGTTAAATATCATTGTAAAACTAAGGTAACATCTTCCCTATGATACAATAATTCCACTCCTACCTATTGATCCAATATAAATGAAAACATATGTCCACAGAAAGATATGTGCATGAATGTTGCTGTTTCCATAACAGGACCAAACTAGAAATGACCAAATGTCCATTATCAGGAGAGTGGATAAATGAATTGTGGTATATTCATTCAATGGAATATCATCAATAAAATGAGCAAATTACTAACACATGACACAAGAATGAATTGCTAAAACACTACAGAGTGAAAGGCAGGCACAAAATAGTATGTTGTTGTGTTCCATTAATTTATATTTTTGAACAGGCAGAGTATGGTGATAGAAATCAGAACAGTAGTTGTCTTCAAGGAAGCAGAAATTAATTGGCAAGGGACATGAGTAAAACTTTGGGACTGATTGAAATATTTAACATCTTGATTGGGGTTTGGATTACTCCATTTATCAAACGTCATCAGGAGGTACACTTAAAAATATAGCTGACCTTATTATTTAACCTAAAATTCTATTATACCAAGATTGCAATGTTTTGCTTAGAAACTCCAGGAGAAAGCAGCAGAAATACATCTAAGTGTTACAGAATTCAGTGGAACTATCAATACTAAATAGAAAACGTAAGATACCATCAATACATATTAGTATTAATTCCTATAGAATTCTTCCTTTCTAAGGATGTAAATCTAATTTATTGTACTTGAAAGTTAAGTAGAGATATCTATATTTATTTCTAAACTGGTACAAAATATGCTAAGAATCACATAAATAAAATTTTATTTAAATTTTTATTTAAAACCATTAGCTTTAAGGCTCTTTCTATAAATACAAATACATATACATATACACATAGTAGTATATGTATTGTGTTTTAAGTGGTATAAAGAGATGAGTTTTGAGAAATTTTTACCTGTTAAGTAAAGGAAAAAGCAAAAGTAAAACAGAGGCACACACGTTCCATCAATGATATACTATCACAAAGGTCTAAGCCTACAGTCAATCTTCAATTGCTATGAGTTTTTATTTGCATCCTATGTTATTCAATTTTCAAAATTTTTCCACTGTGAATTATTTTGTAGTTACCCTAAGGCTACAACCACCTCTAATCGATCAAACAGTATTTGGTGTCAAAATATACAACTGTGCTAGCCTAGAACTGTCACCTATAAATATTTTCCAAAACCACATTTTGTTAAGTCTACTGGTATTCATAAACTAATGTCCTTCACTTAATCATATTTACCTATAATATTCACATTAATAAAGCATTATTAGTAGCATTAATAAAAGTACTCATTTGTACATAAACTGATTATATTTTTGACATTTGTATTTGTGTCCCAGAGACGTGAAAATAGGCTCCAGAAAAATCATCTATAATCTCTTTACAAACCTTGAAAAAACATGTAAAAAAGAAATCCTCAATTTTTAAGTTACATAGTTTCAGTGCTCTTACAAGGAAAATAATAAAAGCCATACAAAGTCAAATAGATTAAAATATAAATAGTGAGGAAATAGTTATCACTATAGAATAGTAAAATTGTATTAACAATTCAATCCAACTTTGCCAGATGCAATTTTCCTCTTCATTTAGGAAATTTCAAAATAAAACTACAAGAATTTCACAATTTAAGGTGCTTCCTTTAGACAGTTTTTAGCAGTTTAGAACTACAAGAATTTCACAATTTAAGGTACTTCCTTTAGACAGTTTTTAGCAGTTAGAGGTATTTAAATACATTCAATGCAATCAGATACGTACGTAATGGGGTAGATGTGATTTTAATGCATGAACATGGCAACTAATCTGGAAGAGCTCTTGGGAGAGATTTCCTTGTGGAGAGGGCTTGCCAGATTTAACAAATAAAATACAGTATGAATGATATTTTAGTATAAGTGTGTTGCAAATATTACATGGTACATACTTATACTAAGATATTATTGTTTATTTAAAATACAAATTTCACTGGGCATCCTGTATTTTTTTTCTGGAAACCTACTGAGGAGGTAAGTCAGCAGTTGAGTTTTGAGAAAATAAGTTAAATTAAAGAAGATGTGGGACTGAAGAATTAGGAGCCCACACATTTCCTAATGAGATTAAAACAGAAATTCCACAATGGAACTTATTCAGAGTAGACTGCAAAATGTAGGGATGGGGAATAGCAAATGATGATGGTGGGGACCAAATCAAATATAGACTCTGTATGCCATGGAAAGAAGTCTGAACATTTTGTTGAAGGTATGTGGTTAAGAAATCAGGGGAGAGATGCTGGCATTTGGAAGATTATTCCAGCCATGATGAGGACAAAGAAATTAAGAGGGTATGAATGGAAATAGTGTGGTCACTTATGAGTCTGGAACATAAAAAAAAAAAAAATCATGTAAAAAATGATGAGAGGTAGTTTGTAAGATGGATGGAAAGAAGGAAACATTTATTTATTATAGAAATATAAATTAGCCAGCTTCATTTACCGACTAGATGTAGAGCAATAAAAGTGAGGGAAGAATGAAGAATCTCTTCCGGTTTCTTGTTTGGGCAGCAAAGGAAGTAATGATGCCATTTACTGAGCTTTGGAAAGTAGGATAAGGGTAGTGTTGAGAGGGAGATAGTGAGTTCAACTTTTGACATTTTGAATTTGAGATAGCTGTACAATATCCAGAAGAACTGGAATATGTAGTTGTATTTATGGTCCTGGAATTTAGTAGTAAGAAACATTTGCTGAAGAGAAAAATTTTGAGCTATTTGCATAGAAACAGTAGTTGAATTCATGGGAGACGATGTCATGATTCAGCACATATGTATAGTGTGAAAAGATTTCATCAAGTCTATAAGACAATTATTTTACAAACTTCATTTACCTCATTTAATAATTTAAAATATTAAAAATGAAGACACTTATGTTTAAAGGAATCATCTATAGACAAATAAGTTAATATTCTTTTAAACAACCTTGTAAGGTTGAAGTTATAGTCCCCATTTTCCAGATGAAGAAATTCAAATTAGTTGAGGATAAGCAACTTGATCAAGGTGTGCAGCTAGTAAGAAAATCGAGGGGCAGTGATATTAACTTAAGTCAGTATGAATCCAAAGCTTACAGTGCTTTAATTACATAATTTGTGACCTTAATCTCTATAAAGACAGCACTATTATTAACAATATATTATTTGGAAAAAATAATGAATGAACTGAAATAAAATTTTACCTAATGCTCGAGTCTAAAATATTATAGTACCTAATTAAAATTTTGAAGGTAATAGTTTGTATGTAATACATACAAAGGTAAACAATAAGATATACCTACATTTAGTAAAAGCATTAAAACACTAAGAACTTAAAATTTCCAAGTTACCAAATTTTAGATTAAAATAATATATCATGACATAAAATATGAGAAGAATGTCAAATATGTCAAGATTGTTTTGACCATGGCCACCAATGGAGTCTGATGATAAGACTTTTGATTATGGTGTCCATGGGTCCTAATTTCCTCTCCTAGGTTATGTCTGTTTTTCTAGTGTAATTGTTAATAACATCCCCTTTCCTTGTAAAGTATTCCATGTTAGATGATAAATTGTGTGGTCTTCTCACCTGTGGGATATGGTGATATGCCAGCGTTAAGATAAGGGGACGTAATTAGGTATTGTCACACAGCAATATTAGAATCCAATTCTTTCACTCTACATTTTCTATCTAGGTACTCCTCTGTCTATATTTATCCTTTCCTCTATATTGTAGCTTAATATTCTAGCATCAGTAACTATGTGCTGCTCATAATCTATGCTAATTGCTGAATTGTCTACACATTATTTCTTTCAATTCTCACAGCAACCATGGATTTTAGTAGCATTTTTAATTAAATGATAGGAGAATTGACTCTCCAAGTCTTTTAATCTCTAATGATCATAAAGTCTCTAAGCCGAAAAATAGGGATTTAATCCTAGGTCCCCAGTATACTTCAGGCAGCACCCATGTCACCACAAGAAGCTCAAGCAATTTAATTACCTTTATCTCATGTCTAGTGAGAGCAAACTCAGAAAAGGGGATGTTTTGTAAACTCTTTAACAAATAAAGTAATTCAGTGTAAGTGTGCCCAGCCCTAAAAGAGAGAGAGATGATGCGGAAACTTGGCTGAAATTTCATATATGAAGACGAGAAATAAAATCAGTGCTTAGCAATTCCTCCACACTCTATACGGCTAAACAGACATTCTGGTGTAATGCTTGACTGTGTGGTATTGGCCCTTGGAGGCATTAAGCAAATGCAGGGAGCATTTTATTTATTGTAGTGATTGAGGGATACTGGTATTTAATGGGTTGACAAAGAATGCAGTCTGCAAGCATTCTCACACAAGGAGAATTGTTCCTTGTTTCATATGTGATTTTAATGTCCAACAATCATAGGGTTGAAAAACATGTTTATAATGAACTGAACATGGAATTTAACTTTCTTTACATATAAACACAATTTTTTCACAGTTTTAAGATCCAGTAAATTTCCAGGAAACACAAATGCTAGTAGAGAGGAAAGAAGATTTTAATTTGTTTTGTTCAGGAATTTAGAGTTGTCCTCAATTTTAGGTACTAGACCATCGATAGTAACCCCTCTAGTGGTGTTTGATTTTCCAATACAGGACAATATATGGCTGTGTTGGTAGTAGTCAATTTATAGTGCATGTAGCTGACTACATCATTTCAACCAATTTTGTCATGCCTCAATATTTACGTATTGAAATACATGTTATTTTATTATAACTGACTTTTCTCTTCTTTCTCCTTATAGTTGTATTGTATTCATCCTTTGAAATTATATTTACAGATAGGCTATATTATCTTTGAATTTCATTTCAAAGTAATAAAAAAGGCATTAAAATTATTATTATTTTTAATGAAAAGATATGTTGTGTCTATGAAAACTACTTCCTCAAAGGAATAGAGGAATCTTTCTAGAAGGACACTGGAGAGTTCTGACTCATATACTTTATAAATTCTGAGGAATTTATACCATAACCAAACTTAAAATGGAAATTAATTTGTCACATCATACCTCACTGATGGAGTTGCTTATTTTGTTAAAAGTGCTTTGAACACCCCAGTTATTACTGCTCATACCCTCCGTGAATGTTCAAGGAGATAGATGGATCTCTTTGAAAAGCTGGAGTACCTCAAACATTATCTACATCATGACGCTGTGCTGCACCATGCAGATCCCTTCTTCAGGTCTGAGGAACTTATCCAAATTGTTGAGAAGGTTCTTGTCTGCCAATCCTCAGCTATAAGTTCTCTTCAAGATTACCTCAGCTGGAGATTACTTTTCTTAAAGACATGTTCTCTGCCCTGGCATTCTGTATTCATTGACTTCTAGACACAGGGTATATACTCCTGGCTCCCTTGCTCAAAGTTAGAGACACTTTGAAGAGCCACCTTAGCTTTGGCACTCCCTGTAGGGTCCACTGATGTCTTGTATCTTCTCCCCATGAATATTGATCCCAAGAGCACTAAACTCTATGTCAGCCTTAGCTTTTTGGGGAAGCCAGCCTGTGACACTCAGACTCTAGATATACAGGCATATTTAGAGTAAGGATTACAGGTGTATGGATAGATATTTAGAAAAAGATGTACATAGGTAGGTAAGTGGATGGGTAGATAAATCATCATTAAATTGATCTAGAAGTGACATCATTTAACTAACTTCATATTGGAAATGAGAAAACAGCTCTCCAGTCTTCTTACTCACTTAAAGTCCAATGGCCAGTAAGTGACAGAAGTCCAAGGGTTCAAGCATCTGAACACTCAAAGCAGAGTGTTCTGACACAACATAGGGCTGTGACATTTAAATCAACAATTTATCGTTTTGATCAATTAACTTTACTGTTTCTCAGATTTAATCACCATTGTCTCAGCATCCACTACAAAATATGTTAATGTGCAGATACTTTTGATAATCTGCTGCATATAATGTTGAGTCATTTAATCATAATGTCTTGTTTATATTTACCCAATCATTTATTATTATTTTATTAATTATTATTTATAAGGATCAGTAATTTAGTAATAAATAATTAATATTTATTCTTAGTAGATTAACATATTTAATAATTTATTATTATTATTTAGCGATGATTATTATCCCTTAAATGTGGGCATGTTAAAAATTATGTATGCCTATGTTCACTTTCATCATCCTTTCCATAAAGATATTCTACTTCATTGTAAACACACACTATAATTGTGTGCTATATGACATACATTAATGTAATAAAATATACTTCATACACATTTTTTTTTCTGTTACAGTGTGTTTCTTTTTAAATATCTTTATGGAGTATAATTGCTTTACAATGGTGTGTTAGTTTCTGCTGTACAACAAAGTGAATCAGTTATACATATATCCACATATCTCCTCCCTCTTGCATCTCCCTCCAACCCTCCCTATCCCACCCCTCTAGAAGGACACAAAGCACCGAGCAGATCTCCCTGTGCTATGCAGCTGCTTCCCACTAACTATCTATTTTACATTTGGTATTGTATATATGTGCATGCCACTCTCTCACTTCATCCCAGATTACCCTTCCCCCTTCCCATGTCCTTAAGTCCATTCTCTATGTCTGTGTCTTTATTCCTGTCCTGCCCCTAGGTTCTTCAGAAAAAAAAAAATATTTTTTTAGATTCCATATGTATGTGTTAGCATACGGTATTTGTTTTTCTCTTTCTGATTTACTTCACTCTGTATGACAGTCTCTAGGTCCATCCACCTCATTACAAATGACTCAATTTCATTTCCTTTTAAGGCTGAGTAATATACCATTGTATATATGTGCCACATCTTCTTTATCCATTCACCTGTTGATGGACATTTAGGTTGCTTCCACATCCTGGCTATTGTAAATAGAGCTGCAATGAACATTGTGGTACATGACTCTTTTGAATTATAGTTTTCTCAGGGTATATGCCCAGTAGTGGGATTGCTGGGTCATATGGTAGTTCTATTTTTAGCTTTTTAAGGAACCTTCATACTTTTCTCCATAGTGACTGTATCAATTTACATTCCCACCAACACTGCAAGAGGGTTCCCTTTTCTCCACACCCTCTCCAGCATTTATTGTTAGTAGATTTTATGATGATGGCCATTCTGACCAGAGAGAGGTGATACTCATTGTAGTTTTGATTTACATTTCTCTAATGATTAGTGATGTTGAGCATCCTTTCATGTGTTTGTTGGCAATCTGTATATCTTCTTTGGAGAAATGTCTATTTAGGTCTTCTGCCCATTTTTGGATTGGGTTGATTGGTTTTTTGATACTGAGCTGCATGAGCTGCTTATATATTTTGGAGGTTAATCCTTTGTCAGTTGCTTCATTTATAAATATGTTTTCCTGTTCTGAGGTTTGTCTTTTCGTGTTGTTTATGGTTTCCTTTGCTGTGCAAAAGCTTTTAAGTTTCATTAGGTCCCATTTGTTTATATTTGTTTTAATTTTTATTACTCTAGGAAGTGGGTCATAAAATATGTTGCTGTGATTTATGTCAAAGTGTGTTCGGTCTATGTTTTCCTCTAAAAGTTTTATAGTGTCTGGCCTTAAATGTAGGTTTTTAATCACTTCTGAGTTTATTTTTGTGTATGGTGTTAGGGAGTGTTCTAATTTCATTCTTTCACACGTAGCTGTCCAGTTTTCCCAGCACCACTTATTGAAGAGGCTGTCTTTTCTCCATTGTATATTCTTGCCTCCTTTATCAAAGATAAGGTGACTATATGTGCATGGATTTATATCTGGGCTTTCTGTCCTGTTCTATTGATCTATATTTCTGTTTTTATGGCAGTACCATACTCTCTTGATTATTGTAGCTTCGTAGTATAATCTGAAGTCAGGGAGCCTGATTCTTCCACCTCCGTTTTTCTTTCTCAAGATTGCTTTGGCTATTTGGGGTCTTTTGTGTTTCCATACAAATTGTGAAATTTTTTATTCTAGTTCTGTGAAAAATGCCAGTGGTAGTTTGATAGGGATTGCACTGAATCTGTAGATTGCTTTGGGTAGTAGAGTAATTTTCACAATGTTGATTCTTCCAATTCAAGAACATGGTATATCTCTCCATCTGTTTGTATCATCTTTAATTTCTTTCATCAGTGTTTTATAGTTTTCTGCCTACAGGTCTTTTGTCTCCTTAGGTAGGTTTATTCCTAAGTATTTTATTCTTTTTGTTGCAATGGTAAATGGGAGTGTTTCCTTAATTTCTCTTTGAGTTTTTTCATCATTAGTGTATAGGAATGCAAGAAATTTCTGTGCATTAATTTTGTATCCTGCTATTTACCAAATTCATTGATTAGCTCTAGGAGTTTTCTGGTAGCATCTTTAGGATTCTCTATGTATAGTATCATGTCATCTGCAAACACTGATAGTTTTACTTCTTCTTTCCAATTTGTATTTCTTTTTCTTCTCTGATTGCTGTGGCTAAAACTTCCAAAACTATGTTGAAGTATAGTGGTGAGCATGGGCAACCTTGTCTTGTTCCTGATATTAGTGAAAATGGTTTCAGTTTTTCACCATTGAGAATGATGTTGGCTGTGGGTTTGTCATATATGGCCTTTATTATGTTGAGGTAAGTTCCCTCTATGCCTACTTTCTGGAGGGTTTTTATCATAAATGGGTGTTGAATTTTGTCAAAAGTTTTTCTGCATCTGTTGAGATGATCATATGGTTTTTCTCCCTCAATTTGTTAACGTGGTTTATCACATTGATTGTTTTGCATATATTGTAGAATCCTTGCATTCCTGGGATAAACCCCCCTTGATCATGGTGTATGATCCTTTTAATGTGTGATTGGATTTTATTTGCTAGCATTTTGTTTAGGATTTTTGCATCTATGTTCATCAGTGATATTGGCCTGTAGTTTTCTTTCTTTGTGACATCTTTGTCTGGTTTTGGTATCAGAGTGATGGTAGCCTCGTAGAATTAGTTTGGGAATGTTCCTCCCTCTGCTATATTTTGGAAGAGTTTGAGAAGGATAGGTGTTAACTCTTCTTTAAATGTTACATAGAATTCGCCTGTGAAGCCATTTGGTCCTGGGCTTTTGTTTGTCGTGAGATTTTTAATCACAGTTTCAATTTCAGTGCTTGTGATTGGTCTGTTTATATTTTCTATTTCTTCCTGGTTCAATCTCGGAAGGTCGTTCTTTTCTAAGAATGTGTCCATTTCTTCCAGGTTGTCCATTTTATTGGCATAGAGTTGCTTGTAGTAATCTCTCATAATCCTTTATATTTCTGTAGTGTCAGTTGTTCCTTCTCCTTTTTCATTTCTAATTCTATTGTTTTGAGTCTTCTCCCTTTTTTTCTTGATGAGTCTGGCTAATGTTTTATCAATTTTGTTTGTCTTCTCAAAGAACAAGCTTTTAGTTTTATTGATCTTTTCTGCCATTTCCTTCATTTGTTTTTCAATTATTTCTGTTCTGATCTCTATGATTTCTTTCCTTCTGATAAATTTGGGGTATATTTTTCTTCTTTCTCTAATTGCTTTAGGTGTAAGGTTAGGTTGTTTATTTGAGATGTTTCTTGTTTCTTGAGGTAGGATTGTTTTGCTCTAAACTTCCCTGTTAGAACTGCTTTTGCTGCATCCCATAGGTTTTAGGTCATCGTGTTTTCATTGTCATTTGTTTCTATGTATTTTTTGATTTCCTCTTTGATTTCTTCAGTATCTCTTGGTTATTTATTAGTGTATTGTTTAGCCTCCATGTGTTTGTATTTTTTACAGCTTTTTCCCTGTAATTGATATCTAGGCTCATAGTGTGTTGGTCAGAAAAGATATTTGATATGATTTCAATTTTCGTAAATTTACCAAGGCTTGATTTTTTATGCAAGATATGATCTATCCTGGAGAATGTTCCATGAGCACTTGAGCAGAAATTGTATTCTCTTCTTTTTGGATGGAATGTCCTATAAATATCAATTAAGTCCATCTTGTTTAATGCATCATTTAAAGCTTGTGTTTTCTTTTTTATTTTCATTTTGGATGATCTGTCCGTTGATGAAAGGGGTGTGTTAAAGTCCCCTAGTATTATTGTGTTACTGTCGAGTTCCCCTTTTATGGCTGTTAGCATTTGTCTTATGTATTGAGGTGCTCCTATGTTGGGTGCATAAATATTTGCAATTGTTATATCTTCTTCTTGGATTGATCCCTTGATCATTATGTAGTGTCCTTGTTTGTCTCTTTTAATAGTCTTTATTTTAAAGACTTTATTTTAAAGTGATTTGTGTCTGATATGAGAATTGCTAGTCCAACTTTCTTTTGATTTTCATTTGCACAGAATACCTTTTTCCATCCCCTCACTTTCAGTCTGTATGTGTCTCTAGGTCTGAAGTGGGTCTCTTGTAGACCCCATATATATGCGGGTGTTGTTTTTGTATCCATTTAGCCAGCCTGTGTCTTTTGTTTGGAGCATTTAATCCATTTACATTTAAGGTAGTTATCAATATGTATGTTCCTAATACCATTTTCATAATTGTTTTTGGTTTTGTTATTGTAGGTCTTTTTCTTCTCTTTTGTTTCCTGCCTAGAGAAGTTCCTTGAGCATTTGTTGTAAAGCTGGTTTGGTGCTGAATTCTCTTAGCTTTTGCTTGTCTGTAAAGGTTTTAATTTCTCCTTTGAATCTGAATGAGATCCTTGCTGGGTGGAGTAATCTTGGTTGTAGCTTTTTCCCTTTCCTCACTTTAAATATGTCCTGCCACTCCCTTCTGGCTTGCAGAGCTTCTGCTGAAAGATCAGCTGTTAACCTTATGGGGATTCCCTTGTATATTATTTGTTGCTTTTCCCTTGCTGCTTTTAATATTTTTCCACTGTATTTAATTTTTGATAGTTTGATTAATATGTGTTTTGATGTGTTTCTCCTTGGATTTATCCTGTGTGGGACTCTCTGTACTTCCTAGACTTGATTGACTCTTTCCTTTCCAATGTTAGGGAAGTTTTCAACTATAATCTCTTCAAATATTTTCTCCGACCCTTTTTTTTTTCTCTTCTTCTTCTGGGACCCCTATAATTCTAATGTTGGTGCATTTAATGTTGTCCCAGAAGTCTCTGAGACTGTCCTCAATTATTTTCATTCTTTTTTTTTATCCTGCTCTGCCATAGTTAATTCCACTATTTTATCTTCCAGGTTAATTATCCGTTCTTCTGCCTCGGTTATTCTGTTACTGCTTCCTTCTAAAGAATTTTTAATTTCATTTAGTATTTTGTTCATCATTGTTTATTTTCTCTTTAGTTCTTCTTGGTCCTTATTAAATGTGTCTTGTATTTTCTCCATTCTATTTCTAAGATTTTGGATCATCCTTACTATCATTACTCTGAATTATTTTTCAGGTAGACCGTGTATTTCCTCTTCATTTGTTTGGTCTAGTGGGTTTTTACCTTGCTCCTTCATCTGCTGTGTATTTCTCTGTCTTCTCATTTTGCTTAACTTACTGTGTTTGGATCTCCTTTTCACAAGCTGCAGGTTTGTAGTTCCCGTTGTTTTTTGTGTCTGCCCCCAGTGGGTAAGTTGTTTCAGTGGGTTGTGTAGGCTTCCTGGTAGAGTGGACTGGTGCCTGTGTTCTGGTGTATGAGGCTGGATCTTCGCTCCCTGGTCGTCAGGACCACGTCTGGTGGTGTGTTTTGGGGTGTCTGTGAACTTAGTATGATTTTAGGCCGCCTCTCTACTAATGGGTGGGGTTGTGTCCCTGTCTTGCTAGTTGTTTGGCATGGGATGTCCAGCATTGTAGCTTGCTGGTTGTTGAGTGCACCTGGGTCTTAGCATTGAGATGGAGATGTCTTGGAGAGCTTCCACCATTTGAGATTACTCGTGGCTGGGAGGTCTCTGGTAGAGCAATGTCCTGAACTCGGCTCTCCCACCTCAGAGGGTCAGGCCTGACACCCGGCCAGAGCACTTAGACCCTGTCAGCCATGCAGTTCAGAAGAAAAGGGAGAAAGAAAAAGAAAGATGGAAATAAAAATAAAAATAAAATAAAATAAAGTTATTAAAATAAAAAAATATTAAAATTAAAAAAGTAATTAGAAAAGAAAAAAAGAAAGAAAGAAGAGAGCAACCAATTTAAACAACAAATCCACCAATGATAACAAGTGCTAAGAACTATATTAAAAAAAAAAGGACATACAGAACCATATGGCAAATGGTAAAAACAAAGCTATACAGAACAAATCATGCAAAGAAACATACACATACACACTCACAAAAAGAGAAAATGAAAAAATTATATATATATAAAAAAAGGGAAGAGAGCAACCAAATAAATAAATCTACTAATCATAATAAGCTCTAAATGCTAAACTGAGATAAACATAAAACCAGAACCAAATTAGATGCAGAGAGCAAACCCCAAGTATACAGTTGCTCCCAAAATCCACCACCTCAATTTTGGGATGATTCGTTGTCTATTCAGGTATTCCACAGATGAAGGGTACATCATGTTGATTGTGGAGATTTAATCCACTGCTCCTGAGGTTGCTGGGAGGAATTTTCCTTTCTCTTCTTTGTTTGCACAGCTTCTGGGGTTCAGCTTTGGATTTGGCCCTGTCTCTACTTGTAGGTTACCTGTGGGCGACTATTCCCCACCCAGACAGGACAGGGTTAAAGTCATGCTGATTAGGGGGCTCAGGCTCACTCAGGCTGGGGGGAGGGAGGGGTATGGAATGTGGTGTGAGCTTGCGGCAACAGAGGCCAGCATGACGTTGCAACAGCCTGAGGCATGCCATGTGTTCTCCCAGGGAATTTGTCCCTGGATCAGGGGACCTTGGCCATGGCAGGCTTCACAGGCTCCTGGAAGGGGAGGTTTGGATAGTGACCTGTGCTTGCACACAGGCTTCTTGGTGACTGCAGCAGCAGTCTTAGCATTCATGCCCATCTCTGCTGTCCACGCTGATATCTGCAGCTCATGCCCATCTCTGGAGCTCGTTTAGGCAGGACTCTGAATCCCCTCTCCTCATGCATCCTGAAACAATGGTCTCTTACCTCTTAGGAAGTTCCAGACATTTTCCCAGACTCCCTCCTGGCTAGCTGTGGTGCACTAGTCCCCTTCAGGCTGTGTTCTCCCTGGATCTGAACTCCGAAGCCTGAGTCTCAGCTTCCAGCCCCCACCCACCCCTGCGGAGGAGCAGACAAGCCTCTCAGGCTGATAATGCTGGTCGGCACTGATCCTCTGTGCAGGGATCTCTCCACTTTGCCCTCTGCACCTCGGTTACTGTGCTCTTCTGCATTGCTCTGAAGCTTCCCCCCCGCACCACTCCCAGTCTCTGTCAGTGTAGGGTCTTTCTAGTGTGTAGAAACTTTTCCTCCTTCACAGCTCCCTCCCAGAGGTGCAGGTCCCGTCCCTATTCTTTTGTCTCTGTTTTTCCTTTTCTCTTTTGTGCTACCCAGGTACGTGGTGATTTTCTTTCCTTTTGGGAAGTCTAAAGTCTTCTGCCAGCGTTCAGTAGGTGTTCTATAGGAGTTGTTCCACATGTAGTTGTATTTTTGATGTATTTGTGGGGAGGAAGGTGACATCCACGTCTTACTCGTCTGCCATCTTGAAGATCCCTCCTCTACTTCATAAACTTTTGCAACCATACTATTTCAGTTATATGTGGCTTTAATTTTTTATTTTGATTTCATAGTGTAAAAAAGTATTAGTTTTCTCTGACCTAAGTATTTTTGTATGTACTCTTTTTGTCTTCATCTCTGTTTTTCTCTTTCTTTCCATCTGACTTTTTTACTTCCAGTGTCATCAAACAAGAGACACTGGCAAGCTGTCCTTCATCTTTTCATTATCTAGCAGAAGTGAGAAGATGAAAACCATCACCACCAAAAACAACAACCAAAAACCAAAACAAAAGAAAGGGGAAAAGAAGTAGATGAAGGTTTTCTCATGCTCTATGGTATAAGAAAGAATTCAAATTCTGTGATTATAAAGTTTGTGTAGATATGATACACTTATATATTGCAAAATGATTACATCAGCAGTGTTAACTAGCACCTTTATCATCTCATATAATTACCATTTCTTGTTTGTAGTTAGAACATTTAACGTCTATTCACTAAAAACTTTCAAGTATATATTATTAACTATATTCACCATGCTATATATTACATCCTCAGAACTTACTCATCTTATAACTGGAGGTTTGTACACTTTGACCAGCTTCCCCCCACCCCCAGCCCATGACAGCTACCCCTCTACTCTCTGTTTGTATGAGTTTCACTTTTTCAGATTCCATATATAAGTGATTTCACATAGTATTTATCTTTCTCTGTCTGAATTATTTCATTTAACACAATGCCCTCAATATCTATCCATGTTGTTGCAAATGACAAGGTTTCCTTCTTTATCTATGGCTGAATAATATTGCAACGTATGGATATATTACATTTTCTTCATTCATCTACTGATAGACACTTGTGGTGTTTTCATATCTTGGTTATTGTGAATAATGCCCCATTGAACACAGAGTGCAAATATCTGTTTGAGAGTATGATTTCATATTTTTTGGATATATACCCAGAAGTGAGATTTCTGGATTATATGGTGGTTTTATTTTTAGTTTTTTGATGAGCATCCATACTGTTTCCATAGTGGCTGTACCAACTTACATTCACACCAAAAATACACAGGGTTCACTTTTCTACACATCCTCACCAAGACGTGTTTTCTCTTGTCTTTTTGAAGATAGCCATTCCAACAGGTATCTCATTGTGGTTTTGATTTGAATTTCCCTAATGATTAGTAATGTTGAGCATCTTTGCTTTATTGTTGGACATTTGTATGTCTTTTTTGAAAGAAAAAAAAGTCTATGAATTTCCTCTGTCCATTTTTATTTGTTTTTTGCTATAGAGTTGTATAAATTTGTTATATATATGAGATATTAATCCCTTATCAGATATATGATTTTTAAATATTTTCTCCCATTCCATAGGCTACCTTATAATTTTGTTGATTTTTTCTTTTGGTGTACAGAAGCTTTTTAGTTTTTTATAGTCCACTTACTTGTTTGTACTTTTACTGTTTATGCTTCTGGTGTCACATTAAAAAAAAAATATTGCCAAGACCAATGTCAAGGAGGTTTTTCCCTATACCTTTTTTCTGGGAGTGTTATGGTTTCAGGTTTTATGTTTAAGACTTTAATCTATTTTGAGTTGTAAATGAAATAGAGACCAGAAAAACAATAGAAAGATCAATGAAACTAAGAGCTGGTATTTTGAAAAGATAAACAAAATTGACAAAACTTTAGCTAAAATAATTTTAAAAAGAGAGAAGACTCAAATAAAATTAGGAAGAAAGAGGAGACATTACAATTGGTACCACAGAAATACAAAGGATCATACGAGACTACTATGAAAAATTATGCTCTAACAAATTGGACAACCTATAAGAAATGGATATATTCCTAGAAACATACAACCTACCAAGACTGAATCATGAAGAAATAGAAAATATGAATACTCTAGTTACTAGTAAAGAGATTGAATCAGTAATTTAAATCTTCCAACAAGAAAAGGCCATGATCAGATGGCTTTCCTGTTGGATTCTACTAAACATTCAAAGAAGAATTAATACCAATCCTTCTCAAACCCTTTCAAAAAATAGAAGAGGAGGGAATACTCACAAACTCATTTTACAAGACCAGCATTACCCTGATACCAAAGACAAATAAGGAAACTACAAGAAAGAGAAAACTATAGGCCAGTAACCCTGATTAGCACAGATACAATTATATGCAAAATATATTAACAAACTAAATTCAACAGCATATTAAAATAATCACATACCATAAGCAATTGGGATTTATTTTTGCAATTCACTGGTGGTTCAACATAACTAAATCAATAAATCTGAGTATTTCACATTAACAGAGTAAAAGGTAAAAATCATATGGTCATCTCAATAAATGTGGAAAAAGCATTTGGCAAAATACAACATCAATTAATTATAAAAACTCTAAATAAATTGGGTATAGGAGGAACAAGCCCACAGCTAACATCATTCTTAATAGGGAAAATTTGAAAATTTTTTCTCTAAGATCAAGAATAAGATAAGGGTGCCCCCCTCACCACTCCTACTCAACACAGTAATGAAAGTTCTAGCCAGAGAAATTAGGTTAGAAAAATAAATAAAGGACATCCTCACTGGAAAAGAAGAAGTAAAATTGTCTTTGTTTCCTGATGACAGGATCTTGTATATAGAAAATCCTAAAGACTTAAAAAACTTATTAGATCTTATCAGTTAATTCAGTAAAGTTCCAGGATACAAAAATTAACAAGCAAATCTCAGTTGCATTTCTATACACTAACAACACAGTATCTCGAAAGGAAATAGAGAAAACTATCCAATTTACAATAGCATCAAACCAATAAAATACACAGGAATAAATTTAACCAAGGAGTTGACAGATCTGTTCACTGAAAACCATAAGATCTTGATGAAGGAAATTAAAGAAGTCACACTAAATGTAAAGGCATCCTGTGTTCATGGATAGGAAGAATCAATATTGTTAAAATGTCCATACTATCCAAAGCCATCTATGTATGCAGCACAATTCCTATCAAGATCCAATGTGGAATTTGGACATTCATGCAATCCCTATCAAAATTCCAATAATACTTTTCACAGATAGAAAAAACAACCATAAAATTTGTATGGGACTAGAAAAGATCCTGAATAATCAAAGTAATCCTGAGAAAGAAGAACAAAACAGGGGGCATCATGCTTTCTAACATCAAACTATACTACAAAGCTGAAATAATCAAATGGTATGATACTGTCTTAAAAATTAACACATAGACCAATGGAACAGTATCAAGCACCCAGAAATAACCCCTCACATATATAGTAAACTAATATTTAATAAGGAAACTAAGAACACTCGTGGAGAAAGAATAGTTTATTCAATAAATGGTATGGGGAAAGTGGATAATCATATTAAGAAATTTAAATTGGACCACCATCTTAACATTATTCACAAAATTAAACCTTAATGATTTTTAAATAGATTTCTAAAGGGAGAGATAATGTTTTCTTGTTGGCCATTCCAAAATTTATTAATTATTAATGTGTTTGGTGTATAGAAGGAAATTACTCTAAGTATAAAATTTAATATAATAGAAATATATCAAGAAACAATAGACTCAAATATATCCCTACCAAATTAATAACATAAGAAGTCATATTATTATAGTTTTGTCATTACTGAAAATTGTAGATTGCCCAGGGGTTGGAAAAATATGAGTAGGAAGACAAATGCAATTATGACAAAATGTAAATTAATTGGCATTTTTGGAGAATCAGTATAAACAAGTGTTAGTTGTTGACCTTATACAAATTAATGTCAAGAAAATTGAAAAAAATTAATAATGAAATGACTTAATCATTAAATTTAATCATTAAATACATGAGAAACTATATACTTATACTCTGTAAAATTAAGTACAGATGCTTACATGGTATTTATATATTGAAATACATAAGAAAGCAACTTCATTTATGTATTCATATTAAATCTTAGCCTTTTCTTTTTAGTAAACATTTTCATTTATTCGCCATCTGTATACCACAGACTGCTTGACAAGAAAATTATTTTCTAGTCCAGAGCTAATATTTTCAGAACATTTTCATATAACAATACCTGTGAACATGGAATGAACTGAAGGAAATGAGAAAAAACACTGCTGGCTATATATATGCTACAGGGAGAATTTTACCCCAAAAAATTAATAACTCCAAATCATCATCATCAATTAATAGTTTTATTTAACATTTTTGAGTACTATTTTTTCTTTCTCTCAAAACAACTAGATTTTTAGTTTCAGTGACAGAAAATATTTAAGCAAAATCACTTAATATGGGAAGCTATCAATGGCCCATCCCCAATGACCCACAAAAACAAAGCAAGGCAAAATAATCTTCCATAACAACAAACAGAAGTTGTCGTATTGGCATGCTTAAAAGTTAACATTAAAGAAGAATTGAAGAAAGAAAAAAAAAATCAATACAGATATGCAGAGTAGCTTAGAGCTCCGTATATGTTGTTTACATGTATTATATAATATTCACCTCTCCTAGTGTGTGAAGATAGTTACCACCCATATTTTTCAGGGCAAACTCAGTCTCAGACAGGTTAACATTCCCAGAGTTATATAGTCCATATACGGAAGAGATGAGCCTCAGATATTGAAGACTCAATAAGCAAGTCTATTACATTTGTTTTTTTATCAATTTGGAAATAGTTAGATCAATGTCTTCTGAGAGATATATAACTTTCCAAAATGTAAAATGTTGTTTTAATCATTTCCCAGATGGAAGCTATCATCTACAAATAGGTAGATGTTCCTATCTCCCTATAATTTTTATAATAGGATTTCTCACTTAAATTTTTAAAAATTATTCCCTTTTTAATACACATAGTGATTCAATATAACTATTGAATTTGGGAAGAAACTTATACTCCCCTTACTGCAAATTGCATTCTAATCTTTAACTTTGCATGTCATCACAAAGATTATATAGTATTTATAAAAATCTCTTTCTACTGATGATAGCAATAGTTATTAGTATTGTTTTTGCTTTATTCAGACTTGATAATAATGTTTTATTACCTTTAGACAAATTTTCTTTTGTATTGTTTTTGATAATTTCGAACTGATATTATGGTCTTAATCTATCCCTTTAATGTACTATATGCAGAGACATGGATATTTTTTACTATTTGAAGCCAGTTTCCTTACTAGATTTATTTTATGTCTATCATCAAATGCAAACTTTTGATTAACTAGCATATTTTTGTTGATCAGGGATAATATATGATTACTCAAATCCCCATTTCTATGCATGACCAGCAGCTGGCAGCCTGTTGCTTCTCTGTATATTTTACAGTTTTAGTGTAATTTGGTGACTGATCTCCATTTTCAAAAGTACACATTACTCAGTATAATATTTGATGAGATGTAAAGTATTTGCCAATACCTGATGATTGAGGGAAGTACGAATATTGTTGTACTAAGCATTCTTCAAAGATGTCTATGGTGTAGTTTGAGATGGAATGGAGATGTGTAATCACTGTCAGTGGTGTCAATTTTTTAAATAATGAAAGACAACAGTGAAGATATTATGAGGTATAGTAGCTAGAAAATTTGTTCTGCATCTATTTACAAGCTATCTCTCATAAATGGCTGTAACAGCACATCTGGAAATTGAAGTTTCTAAACTTTAATTACTTCAACGGATAAAGGAAGCTAGCGAGAAGCCAGTAAAGAAATCAGAAGAGGGTGAAATTCGTGAAGCTCTAATAAAAACTACACTAATTTATATGCTTTTAGGATTAACTTCTTAAACTGTGTTACTTGGATTGAGCACTGTTAACTTCAGTATCTGGGCACATTTTTAAAACTCAAAAGAGAAGCCTGGTAATGGTTCAAGTGGTTATCAAGAAAGCTTAATTTCTGCAGAATATATGGTTATACAGAACAATTCATTTAAAACTTGTAATAGAGAAGCCTATATGCAGAAGCTGGATTAGAGTTCTAGCTCTATTTCATTAGCATGTATAGTTTACAAAGTAGTTTTAATATATTTTATATTATTTTGTCTTCAATGTTACTGTTTAGCCTTGATCATGTTAGTTAATATGTCTGAGCCTTTGTTTCCTCATCAATAGGACAGAATGGTAGCAATATGTTCTCAACACAAACTCCAACATGTGGGAGACTCAAATGAAATGGAGGAAATAAAGCAAGTGAAAGTATTTTATAAATTTTGTAGCCATACAAAGAGAGCTGCTATTACACTAATTATGTAAATGCAGGTGTCTTTAATACCACATTTCCTGAGCTAATATAAATCAACAGTATTTAACTGATATTAAAGAATTTAATGCCATAAAGGCCCAGAAAAGCTTTCTAGTCTACCCGCTTTCAATGTATTAACTCAAGAGATAGTTACTTGGTTTTAGCTACAACAGCAGTAATGGAGATGGTCACTTATTTCACCTGAGGACTTTAAAACATCAGTCTTATTTTTTACATCTAGAACTGGCATAATTAATTACTTCTAAATAACCTGCTATGTACTAAGTACCATAGTACTAAGAATCATAGTAGTTTCATATCAGAGAATAAGGTCATATATGTCCCAAACACTACTTCACTGAGACCCACCTTCCTCCCCCACCAAATCCTGGTGCGAAAATTCGATATGGCAAATAGCAGAAACAATGGAATGTTCAAAAGAATGTGAAATTCAGCAATCACTATGTAAATTAGGAAATATATCTCCACAAATGTGAATGATGACAAATTGTTTCCACAAGGCAAAAATATAGGGTCCGTTTATTGAGTGATCGACAAAACTGAAATGTTTTGTCAAATTAAACGCACACTTCCTGCTCCTAATTCTCTGCTCCCTAACAGATGAGAAAACAGAATTCAAACATTGTGCCTAGAAGGTAATGTTTCTGGAGTGTCCTAGTCAACTACTTGGAGGCAATGGATAATATTACAATCACACTCTGCTCACTGGATTTATAAAATGTTCCACATAGGAAGACAACTCAGAAATATACTTATGGTTGGCTGAAACCACAATCAATGAATGTAAGTTTAAGAAAAGTTTTTGGCGATAACCAAGGGCATTGACCAAGACACTTCCTCCTTGCCTCTGCTTCCTCCTTGAGGGAGATAAGTAGGGAAGATTCTTCAGGATGCCAATGTTTCAATCTTTATCTAGAGTTTAGAACAATTCTTCATTCCTGAGCTAGAAATGAAATGAAATGGCATCAAGCCGGGAAACTGGGGAATGATCATGGTGTAATTAGCAAGAAAGACAATGTGTCCTCAGGTTCATAGCAAAATATGATGCTAAAGCATTCAGAGTGGCTGAAAACCCATACTTGTTTGTGGTATCCCAGATCCTGAGCTAAAGTGTGAAGTAGCAAGAATGATACTGGTTCCTAAGTCTCGTTGGTGTGAATAAGCCCATAATATGCTTCTTGCTTTTGTCCAGACCATGTCATATTGGATGGCTGGTAAACTATTTCTACAGGTTAGATTATTCAATAAATAAATCTTCACAGAGCTGAGAAAGGAAAAGATAGATAAAATGAAGACAGGATTCATAGGGTTTTTTTCCAGGTAATTTTGGATCAAATCTAGTGGTGAGAAATGTTTACAAGCACTATAATACAAAATAAACAATAGGTAATTGTCATTGCTTCTGTCTAAGCAATGATGTCTCAGAGATGTATTTGGTGTTGATACTGAGTGTTCAGTAGGAGTGGTTCTTGGGGTTCAAGAATATCAAGGGCATCAAAGCCAAAGGGAACAGCATGGCAAAGTTCTAACTTCTACCTACAATATTCAGTCAAATAATTGAAAATATGTGTTGTTTTTTCCCCAAAATGTTTGTTTCTCTTTACTCAAATTTATCAATCCTAAATTTTTCTTTACAGAATATAACTTATTTCTCCCTCCCTAAATAGAATGACTGTAGAATTCCAGACTTCTTTTAAGATTGCTCTCAATTTTGCACTAATTTTTCACTTCCATGAAATCTTCCACAATTGTTCTAGCAGTTTCTATCTATTCTTTATTACCTCCTAATTACAATTTTACCAAGTTTAACAATTAACTCTTTTGTATTGATTAGTGTTTGTTTATGGTTAGTGGAATCATACTAAGGTTAAAAACATTGCTGCTGGTTTTAATTTTCCTTTCTTTTCTTTTTGCCCTTTATTACACCCTGGTACTTACTGGGCATATAGACAAACAATAAAGGTTGAATTGTTATAATTATCATTAAAATATTATTATATTAAATTTTATATTTGAAAAGAAAGAAATTCAAAAGAGTTCCATTGCTGATATTTTCATGCTCTAAAAAGGAGATAATGAGATGCTGAAATATCAATTGACCATTTCTGTCTTTTTATTTCTCACTTTAATGACCACTGCAGTTTCAGTAAAATTTTTTTAAAAAAGTGTTTTTTGACTTTATCATTGTTTAAAGTTGAGTGACCTAAAAGACATATTTTGCTGCTATGAGGTGGAAAATAGAACCCTAAAACAGACCTCCTGGCTTTCAATATATCACAAGAATGCATTATAAGCTATAAAATATCTTAGGTTAAGATCCCCTACATTGGTGGATTTCTAAAGTGCACTATCCCGTTTTTAACAGTCTAGTTCTTAGTAGGACGAATAAGAACAATAACATGACCTGAAAGTGAAAGAGTTGAGGAGTCACTTTCTGAACTAAGTTTTCTAAATTTGGACAACTTTTTTACGGTATATTTGATGCTGCTGTAGCAAGAGATCAGCTTGGTGATATTCAACTTTTTAAAAAATTCACTGCCCTAGAATGGCTAACAATGAGAACAGGTGCCAGAGGTAGCCAAATCTGAACCACTGCATCCAACTTCAGAAGTCTAGCTGCATCTTCCTCCATTTTCTGAGACTCAACTAAATTTCATAAAATATCCTGAATTCCCAAAAATATCAATAACATTTACAATATACCATGTTTCAGTTATTGTAGTTTACATTGTAAAAGACATCAGTTTTTCAAAAGACATGGGTGTCAAATTCTGTCTGTAAGTATTCTTATATTTCTCCTTCGTAGGCTAGATATAGATAGATAGGTGCAGGTGTAGGTATATAGATAGAGAAAATAAATAATGAAATATATGTATTTTATGGTGTGGTAGATCAATTTCCTTAATGGCTTTTATTTTCATCTCTTCCTACATCTACCTTTTGTCATGTAAATTTACAAGGCTCCTGCATTCTGATTCTGGTCTTAGTCCAGTGATTTGCTTTGGTCAGTAGAATTCTAGAAAGTATGATTTGAGTAGATAAAGCATTTGCACACTTTTGCTTATGCCTTTTCCTTGTTCTTTCACCATGAAAAGGACATATACCAACCACACTGCTGAAGGATGTGATCCCCACAAAGCAGTCAAGTTTCCTTCATCGTCTCAGCTGAGGTCTGCTACATCAGCCAACAGCCAGCTGACCTACAGACATGTGGGCAAGTGCTGTTTATATCAGCAGACCCATATATCCAACAATCCTAGCTTCATGATCAATGGATGCTATTGTTTTATGCCATTAAGAATTTATTATAGAGTATTATTATGGCAATATATATTTAATACAAATGGTACTAAATTATAGATTAAATTTTGTGGAAGAGTCTGAAAATTTAGATTCTTGTGAGGAGTGAATCAGAAAATGTATATGGTAATTCTGCACTTAATCTTTCAATAGCTGTTTGTCATCTCCTTATCCTTCATAAATCCCCAAAGAATCTCTTTAATTCAAAATGGTATGTCTGAAGGCAAATAAGAGAATTAGATAGTTAACCCAATCATAAAGAGCTGTGTTTGTGTGAGATAATCATTGCCACAAAACCACATGTGCCCATGTACCCATGTATATAAAGAGACACATACATGTCACCAAATTTCCAGTTTTTAAGGACACATTTTTCCTTCAGTTTAGATAGACTTTCACAAACCTTTATTCTATACAATCTGAGCAGTTACACATTGCACCACCATGTTTCTAAGAGTGCTTGGCATGAGAAAATAGGGATGAATGACTAAAATTTCTCCTGATTGGTCCATTCAGTCTTCTGCTCTTCTGATGCCAATAATCACTAGCAATCTGGTTTTAGTAATCCTTCTCCAGGGTTGTCTTCTTCTCTTTGCTTCTTACCTCCTTCTTCATGTTGAGGATCTATCTCTTTCCTTCATCTCCTCATAGTGTCATTGTATGTATAAAACATATTGAATGTTTCTGGATGGCAGAATATAATTACAATACTGGTCATAACACAATTTTAAATTCTTCCCATTCTAGAAACTTGTCTGCATTTCCACATCACAGAAGTTTTCTCCCCTAGTCCTCTGTTATCTTACTGGCTCATTTTCTTATCTCCCTTTATCCTCATCTACTAGATGTGTCATGCTTCAAGCACAACACACCCAAATCTGCAGCAATTATGAACAATTCCCAAATATAGCTATGGTTACTTTTTTATATAAAATAATTTATTCTTCTCTTTGTTTTTTCCTTTCCTTTCAGACTTTGTCCTGGAGTAAGATTTGTTTGGTGAGTGATTCAATTCACTTTTCATTTGTCCATCACAATATTTCTAGAAGAGCAACCATAACAAAAAAAGCCTCTCTGTTTTTTCTTCCTGAAAGCATAAGTGACTATTTAAACAATTTATTTAGCTGATATATATATATCTATATATATAGATATAGATATAGATATATACACACACACATATATATAGTATCAAAATGTATAGATAATATCAAATGTGTTTATGATACCAACTATTACAGTACATAGTGACTAAGTTTAAGGTGTTGGTTAAATATTTAAGAACATATAATTGAGCAAAACAGTCTTGCTTGGTACTATTTAGATACAATTATTTGGCTGCCATAATTGCATTGTGTTTTTGTTATATTCTATTTCCATCTCACTCTGTATAGTAATTTTTCATTTCTTTGCATGTGCTTTAAATTTCAAATGCAAGAATATGCCACATCTATTTATTCTTTCAATTTCAGATGAAGAATGTAACCTACACTTATTCTAGGAGCAAATGAATGATTCCTGTATCATAAGAGTGAGGTTAAGATTTTTATTTTAAAAAGTTGATAAATAAGAATTAGAGAAAATGGTTTGAGTTAGAATAGACCAACAACATATTAGAACATATCTAAGCCTAGCGTTGATTTTCAGTTACTTATAAAAGATAAAATCTGGTGTAGTGAACATTGGCCATTTTAGTTTCTGCTACCCTTCCTTTGACTTCACTTTTAATTTTGTGAAATTCCAATCTAAATAGTTATTGGGGAAAAGATCTCCCTTCCCAGTACAAAAGCCCAGAATAATATATTTATAATACTTCCTCACAGTTATCTCTATATGTCAATTATTTGGCTCTATATTACAATATATACTAGAGTGACAGTAACCAGCTCATCATGTCATAAGATAGAAGTTTTCTAGGTGAGATAGTTGATGATGAGGCTCCTAATACTTGAATAATAAAAAGCAATAAAGGAGGTTTGAGAATAAGTGAGTGGGCTGCTCAGAATCATTCTGTATTCTGAGTATTAAAGAAGCTGGTTTTGTGGAAGGACACTTAGTATCCACATGAAGAAAAAAGACACACTCTGTAAATATTCATTATTTTAGTCCATTCAGGCTGCTATAACAAAATATCACAGACTGGGTAGCTTATACACAACAGAAATCTACTTCACACAGTTCTTTTTTTTTTTTTTTTTTTCACACACACACACTATATTTTATTTTTACAAGAGATAGACTGACACCAAGCATTGTACATGGATGACCACAACAAAAGCAACAATGATTGCAATTACCAAACATGAAACACACTCATACTATGTCATAATATTGACATTCAGTCCAGTAATCCTCCACTGTAACAGCTCCTTTACTTTGCAGTGAAAATTGATTTGTATATTCTTTGCCTCTGAGTCCTTGTGGGATTTTTTTTTTTTAATTCAGACAGAAAGTCACAAAAATTATACTCATCCTCATCAGTTCACTCAGTCCCATGTAATTAATTTTTTTTTCATCTTGATCTTTTGTTAGCACTTTTATGAGTTCATCAGTTTTTCATTAGAGTTCTGAAAATGCTTATTCATTCAGTTCAGCAGTACAGTCAGTTACCAGAAACCTGTACTTGTCAGAGTCTTTTCCATGAATTTCTTGAAGATGAAACCCTTTTATAGGAACATATTTGCAAAATCATCAGAGTACACCCAGAACTGTCTGTAAATGACAAAAGACTTAAAAATGACCACGGTTAAAGATTTGATGAAAGTTCATAATAATGCAGTTGACAAGAAAATTAGTTATTTCTGAGATATACATTTTAAAGTAATAACTAGGATTATGACTTATAACATTATACCAGAACATATAAGATTTTTAGAAATTTCATGTAATGTTTGAAACATTTATATTAACATATTTCCATACATATTTCCATACAAATACAAATATAAGATTTTTAGAAATTTCATGTAATGTCTGAAACATTTATATTAACATATTTCCATACAAATAACCCAATGAAAGTTTAGTATTAGTTGTTTTGTTTGTTTGTTTTTTTATACTGCAGGTTCTTATTAGTCATCAGTTTTATACACATCAGTGTATACATGTCAATCCCAATCGCCCAATTCAGCACACCACCATCCCCACCTCACTGCAGTTTTCCCCCCTTGGTGTCCATATGTCCATTCTCTACATCTGTGTCTCAACTTCTGCCCTGCTAACTGGCTCATCTGTACCATTTTTCTAGGTTCCACGTACATGCATTAATATACGATATTTGTTTTTCCTCTTTCTGACTTACTTCACTCTGTATGACAGTCTCTAGATGCATCCACGTCTCAACAAATGACTCAATTTCGTTCCTTTTTATGGCTGAGTAATATTCCATTGTATATATGTACCACATCTTCTTTATCCATTCATCTGTTGATGGGCATTTAGGTTGCTTCCATGACCTGGCTATTGTAAATAGTGCTGCAATGAACATTCGGGTGCATGTGTCTTTTTGAATTACGGTTTTCTCTGGGTATATGCCCAGTAGTGGGATTGCTGGGTCATATGGTAATTCTATTTTTAGTTTTTTAAGGAACCTCCATATTGTTCTCCATAGTGGCTGTATCAATTTACATTCCCACCAACAGTGCAAGAGGTTTCCCTTTTCTCCACACCCTCTCCAGCATTTATTGTTTGTAGATTTTCTGATGATGCCCATTCTAACAGGAGTGAGGTGATACCTCATTGTAGTTTTGATTTGCATTTCTCTAATAATTAGTGATGTTGAGCATCTTTTCATGTGCTTCGTGGCCATCTGTATGTCTTCTTTGGAGAAATGTCTATTTAGGTCTTCTGCCCATTTTTGGATTGGGGTGTTTGTTTCTTTGATATTGAGCTGAATGAGCTGTTTATATATTTTGGAGATTAATCCTTTGTCCGTTGATTCATTTGCAAATATTTTCTCCCATTCTGAGGGTTGTCTTTTCGTCTTGTTTATGGTTTCCTTTGCTGTGCAAAAGCTTTGAAGTTTCATTAGGTCCCACTTGTTTATTTTTGTTTTTATTTCCATTACTCTAGGAGGTGGATCGAAAAAGATCTTGCTGTGATTTATGTCAAAGAGTGTTCTTCCTATGTTTTCCTCTAAGAGTTTTATAGTGTCCAGTCTTATATTTAGGTCTGTAATCCATTTTGAGTTTATTTTTGTGTATGGTGTTAGGGAGTATTCTAATTTCATTCTTTTACATGTGGCTGTCCAGTTTTCCCAGCACCACTTATTGAAGAGACTGTCTTTTCTCCATTGTATATCTTTGCCTCCTTTGTCATAGATTAGTTGACCATAGGTGCGTGGCTTTATCTCTGGGCTTTCTATCTTGTTCCATTGATCTATGTTTCTGTTTTTGTGCCAGTACCATATTGTCTTGATTACTGTAGCTTTGTAGTATAGTCTGAAGTCAGGGAGTCTGATTCCTCCAGCTCCATTTTTTTGCCTCAAGACTGCTTTGGCTATTCGGGGTCTTTTGTGTCTCCATACAAATTTTAAGATGATTTGTTCTAGCTCCGTAAAAAATGCCATTGGTAATTTGATAGGGATTGCATTGAATCTGTAGATTGCTTTGGGTAGTATACTCATTTTCACAATGTTGATTCTTCCAATCCAAGAACATGGTATATCTCTCCATCTGTTGGTATCATCTTTAATTTCTTTCATCAGTGTCTTATAGTTTTCTGCATACAGGTCTTTTGTCTCCCTAGGTAGGTTTATTCCTAGGTATTTTATTCTTTTTGTTGCAATGGTAAATGGGAGTGTTTCCATAATTTCTCTTTCAGATTTTTCATCATTAGTGTATAGGAATGCAAGAGATTTCTGTGCATTAATTTTGTATCCTGCAACTTTACCATATTCATTAATTAGCTCTAGCAGTTTTCTGGTGGCAGTTTTAGGATTCTCTATGTATAGTATCATGTCATCCGCAAACAGTGACAGTTTTACTTCTTCTTTTCCAATTTGTATTCCTTTTATTTCTTTTTCTTCTCTGATTGCCGTGGCTAGGACTTCCAGAACTATGTTGAATAATAGTGGTGAGAGTGGACATCCTTGTCTCGTTCCTGATCTTAGAGGAAATGCTTTCAGTTTTTCACCATTGAGAATGATGTTTGCTGTGGGTTTGTCATATATGGCCTTTATTATGTTGAGGTAGGTTCCCTCTATGCCCACTTTCTGGAGAGTTTTTATCATAAATGGGTGTTGAATTTTGTCAAAAGCTTTTTCTGCATCTATTGAGATGATCATATGGTTTTTATTCTTCAATTTGTTAATATGGTGTACCACATTGATTGATTTGCGTATATTGAAGAATCCTTGCATCCCTGGGATAAATCCCACTTGATCGTGGTGTATGATCCTTTTAATGTGTTGTTGGATTCTGTTTGCTAGTATTTTGTTGAGGATTTTTGCATCTATATTCATCAGTGATATTGGTCTGTAATTTTCTTTTTTTGTAGTGTCTTTGTCTGGTTTTGGTATCAGGGTGATGGTGGCCTCATAGAATGAGTTTGGGAGAGTTCCTTCCTCTGCAATTTTTTGGAAGAGTTTGAGAAGGATGGGTGTTAGCTCTTCTCTAAATGTTTGATAGAATTCACCTGTGAAGCCATCTGGTCCTGGACTTTTGTTTGTTGGAAGATTTTTAATCACAGTTTCAATTTCATTACTTGTGATTGGTCTGTTGATATTTTCTGTTTCTTCCTGATTCAGTCTTGGAAGGTTATACCTTTCTAAGAATTTGTCCATTTCTTCCAGGTTGTCCATTTTATTGGCATAAAGTTGCTTATAGTAGTCTCTTAGGATGTTTTGTATTTCTGCGGTGTCTGTTGTAACTTCTCCTTTTTCATTTCTGATTTTATTGATTTGAGTCCTCTCCCTCTTTTTCTTGATGAGTCTGGCTAATGGCTTATCAATTTTGTTTATCTTCTCAAAGAACCAACTTTTAGTTTTATTGATCTTTGCTATTGTTTTCTTTGTTTCTATTTCATTTATTTCTGCTCTGATCTTTATGATTTCTTTCCTTCTGCTAACTTTGGGTTTTGTTTGTTCTTCTTTCTCTAGTTTCTTTAGGTGTAAAGTTAGATTGTTTACTTGAGATTTTTCTTGTTTCTTTAGGTAGGCTTGTATAGCTATAAACTTCCCTCTTAGAACCGCTTTTGCTGCATCCCATAGGTTTTGGGTCGTCGTGTTTTCATTGTCATTTGTCTCTAGGTATTCTTTTATTTCCTGTTTGATTTCTTCAGTGATCTCTTGGTTATTTAGTAACGTATTGTTTAGCGTCCATGTGTTTGTCTTTTTTACGTTTTTTTCCCTGTAATTCATTTCTAATCTCATAGCGTTGTGGTCAGAAAAGATGCTTGATATGATTTCAATTTTCTTAAATTTACTGAGGCTTGATTTGTGACCCAAGATGTGATCTATCCTGGAGAATGTTCCGTGTGCACTTGAGAAGAACGTGTAATCTGCCGTTTTTGGATGGAATGTCCTATATATATCAATTAAATCTATCTGGTCTATTGTGTCATTTAAAGCTTCTGTTTCCTTATTTATTTTCATTTTGGATGATCTGTCCATTGGTGTAAGTGAGGTGTTAAAGTCCCCCACTATTATTGTGTTACTGTCGATTTCCTCTTTTATAGCTGTTAGCAGTTGCCTTATGTATTGAGGTGCTCCTATGTTGGGTGCATATATATTTATAATTGTTATATCTTCTTCTTGGATTGATCCCTGGATCATTATGTAGTGTCCTTCCTTGTCTCTTGTAACATTCTTTATTTTAAAGTCTATTTTATCTGATATGAGTATAGCTACTCCAGCTTTCTTTTGATTTCCATTTGCATGGAATATCTTTTTCCATCCCCTCACTTTCAGTCTGTATGTGTCCCTAGGTCTGAAGTGGGTCTCTTGTAGACAGCATATATATGGGTCTTGTTTTTGTATCCATTCAGCCAGTCTATGTCTTTTGGTTGGGGCATTTAATCCATTCACGTTTAAGGTAATTATCGATATGTATGTTCCTATGACCATTTTCTTAATTGTTTTGGGTTTGTTTTTGTAGGTCCTTTTCTTCTCTTGTGTTTCGCACTTAGAGAAGTTCCTTTAGCATTTGTTGTAGAGCTGGTTTGGTGGTGCTGAATTCTCTTAGCTTTTGCTTGTCTGTAAAGCTTTTGATTTCTCCATCAAATCTAAATGAGATCCTTGCTGGGTAGAGTAATCTTGGTTGTAGGTTCTTCCCTTTCATCACTTTAAGTATTTCATGCCACTCCCTTCTGGCTTGCAGAGTTTCTGCTGAGAAATCAGCTGTTAACCTTATGGGGGTTCCCTTGTATGTTATTTGTCGTTTTTCCCTTGCTGCTTTCAATAATTTTTCTTTGTCTTTAATTTTTGCCACTTTGATTACTATGTGTCTCGGCGTGTTTCTCCTTGGGTTTATTCTGTATGGGACTCTCTGCGCTTCCTGGACTTGGGTGGCTATTTCCTTTCCCATGTTAGGGAAGTTTTCGATTATAATCTCTTCAAATATTTTCTCTGGTCCTTTCTCTCTCTCTTCTCCTTCTGGGACCCCTATAATGCGAATGTTGTTGCGTTTAATGTTGTCCCAGAGGTCTCTTAGGCTGTCTTCATTTCTTTTTATTCTTTTTTCTTTAGTCTGTTCCGCAGCAGTGAATTCCACCATTCTGTCTTCCAGGTCACTTATCCGTTCTTCTGCCTCAGTTATTCTGCTATTGATTCCTTCTAGTGTAGTTTTCATTTCAGTTATTGTATTGGTCATCTCTGTTTGTTTGTTCTTTAATTCTTCTAGGTCTTTGTTAATCATTTCTTGCATCTTCTCAATCTTTGCCTCCATTCTTATTCCGAGGTCCTGGATCATCTTCACTATCATTATTCTGAATTCTTTTTCTGGAAGGTTGCCTATCTCCACTTCATTTAGTTGTTTTTCTGGGGTTTTTTCTTGTTCCTTCATCTGGTACATAGCCCTCTGCCTTTTCATCTTCTCTGTCTTTCTGTAACTGTGGTTTTTGGTCCACAGGCTGCAGGATTGTAGTTTTTCTTGCTTCTGTTGTCTGCCCTCTGGTGGTTGAGGCTATCTAAGAGGCTTGATGGGAGGTTCTGGTGGTGGGTAGAGATGACTGTTGCTGTGGCGGTCAGAGCTCAGTAAAACCTTAATCCACTTGACTGTTGATGGGTGGGGCTGGGTTCCCTCCCTGTTGGTTGTTTTGCCTGAGGCAACCCAACACTGGAGCCTACCCGTGCTCTTTGGTGGGGTTAATGGCAGACTCTGGGAGGGCTCACGCCAAGGAGAACTTCCCAGGACCTCTGCTGCCAGTGTCCTTATCCCCACGGTGAAACAGAGCCACCACTCGCCTCTGCAGGAGACCCCCCAACACCAGCAGGTACGTCTGGTTCAGTCTCCCCCAGGGTCACTGCTCCTTCCCCTGGGTCCCGATGCACACATTACTTTGTGTGTGCCCTCCAAGAGTGGGGTCTCTGTTTCCCCCAGTCCTGTCACAGTCCTGCAATCAATTCCCACTAGACTTCAAAATCTGATTCTCTAGGAATTCCTCCTCCCTTTGCCGGACCCCCAGGTTGGGAAGCCTGAGGTGGGGCTCAGAACCTTCACTCCAGTGGGTGGACTTCTGTGGTATAAGTGTTCGCCAGTCTGTGAGTCACCCACCCAGCAGTTATGGGATTTGATTTTACTCTGATTGCGCCCCTCCTACTGTCTCACTGTGGCTTCTCCTCTGTCCTTGGACGTGGGGTGTCCTCCTTGGTGAAATCCAGGGTCTTCCTGTCAATGATTGTCCAGCAGCCAGTTGTGATTCTGGTGCTCTCGCAAGAGGGAGTGAGAGCACGTCCTTCTACTCCGCCATCTTGGTTAATCTCCTAATTTCATTCTTTTACATGTAGCTATCCAGTTTTCCCAGCACCACTTATTGAAGAGACTGTCTTTTCTCCATTGTATATCTTTGCCTCCTTTGTCATAGATTAGTTGACCATAGGTGCATGGGTTAATCTCTGGGCTTTCTATCCTGTTCCATTGATCTATGTTTCTGTTTTTGTGCCAGTACCATATTGTCTTGATTACTGTAGCTTTGTAGTATAGTCTGAAGTCAGGGAGTCTGATTCCTCCAGCTCCATTTTTTTGCCTCAAGACTGCTTTGGCGGGCTTCCCTGGTGGCACAGTGGTTGAGAATCTGCCTGCCGATGCAGGGGACACGGGTTCGAGCCCTGGTCTGGGAGGATCCCACATGCCGCGGAGCAACTGGGCCCGTGAGCCACAACTGCTGAGCCTGAGCGTCTGGAGCCTGTGCTCCGCAACAAGAGAGGCCGCGAGAGTGAGAGGCCCGCGCACCGCGATGAAGAGTGGCCCCCGCTCGCCGCAACTGGAGAAAGCCCTCACACAGAAACGAAGACCCAACACAGCCAAAAATAAAAATAATAAATAATAAATTTAAAAATTAAAAAAAAAAAAAAAAAAAAAGACTGCTTTGGCTATTCGGGGTCTTTTGTGTCTCCATACAAATTTTAAGATGATTTGTTCTAGCTCCGTAAAAAATGCCATTGGTAATTTGATAGGGATTGCATTGAATCTGTAGATTGCTTTGGGTAGTATACTCATTTTCACAATGTTGATTCTTCCAATCCAAGAACATGGTATATCTCTCCATCTGTTGGTATCATCTTTAATTTCTTTCATCAGTGTCTTATAGTTTTCTGCATACAGGTCTTTTGTCTCCCTAGGTAGGTTTATTCCTAGGTATTTTATTCTTTTTGTTGCAATGGTAAATGGGAGTGTTTCCATAATTTCTCTTTCAGATTTTTCATCATTAGTGTATAGGAATGCAAGAGATTTCTGTGCATTAATTTTGTATCCTGCAACTTTACCATATTCATTAATTAGCTCTAGCAGTTTTCTGGTGGCAGTTTTAGGATTCTCTATGTATAGTATCATGTCATCCGCAAACAGTGACAGTTTTACTTCTTCTTTTCCAATTTGTATTCCTTTTATTTCTTTTTCTTCTCTGATTGCCGTGGCTAGGACTTCCAGAACTATGTTGAATAATAGTGGTGAGAGTGGACATCCTTGTCTCGTTCCTGATCTTAGAGGAAATGCTTTCAGTTTTTCACCATTGAGAATGATGTTTGCTGTGGGTTTGTCATATATGGCCTTTATTATGTTGAGGTAGGTTCCCTCTATGCCCACTTTCTGGAGAGTTTTTATCATAAATGGGTGTTGAATTTTGTCAAAAGCTTTTTCTGCATCTATTGAGATGATCATATGGTTTTTATTCTTCAATTTGTTAATATGGTGTACCACATTGATTGATTTGCGTATATTGAAGAATCCTTGCATCCCTGGGATAAATCCCACTTGATCGTGGTGTATGATCCTTTTAATGTGTTGTTGGATTCTGTTTGCTAGTATTTTGTTGAGGATTTTTGCATCTATATTCATCAGTGATATTGGTCTGTAATTTTCTTTTTTTGTAGTGTCTTTGTCTGGTTTTGGTATCAGGGTGATGGTGGCCTCATAGAATGAGTTTGGGAGTGTTCCTTCCTCTGCAATTTTTTGGAAGAGTTTGAGAAGGATGGGTGTTAGCTCTTCTCTAAATGTTTGATAGAATTCACCTGTGAAGCCATCTGGTCCTGGACTTTTGTTTGTTGGAAGATTTTTAATCACAGTTTCAATTTCATTACTTGTGATTGGTCTGTTCATATTTTCTGTTTCTTCCTGGTTCAGTCTTGGAAGGTTATAACGTTCTAAGAATTTGTCCATTTCTTCCAGGTTGTCCATTTTATTGGCATAAAGTTGCTTGTAGTAGTCTCTTAGAATGCTTTGTATTTCTGCGGTGTCTGTTGTAACTTCTCCTTTTTCATTTCTGATTTTATTGATTTGAGTCCTCTCCCTCTTTTTCTTGATGAGTCTGGCTAATGGCTTATCAATTTTGTATATCTTCTCAAAGAACCAACTTTTAGTTTTATTGATCTTTGCTATTGTTTTCTTTTTTTCTATTTCATTTATTTCTGCTCTGATCTTTATGATTTCTTTCCTTCTGCTAACTTTTGGGTTTTGTTTGTTCTTCTTTCTCTAGTTTCTTTAGGTGTAAGGTTAGATTGTTTACTTGAGATTTTTCTTGTTTCTTGAGATAGGCTTGTATAGCTATAAACTGGCTTCTCCTTCTTGAACTAAGACCTTCCCAAAGCCCTCACCTCCTAATCTATCACATTGGACATTAGGATTTTAACATGTGAATTTGGCAGGGTGGGTGTGGGGGACACAAACATTCAGACCATAGTATATCACCATTCTCTTTCATTAGAAGCACATGATCCTCCTCCAAAGCAGTCTTGGTTCTAGAGATCAAGGATTGAAATATATACAACAATATATTTGGTTTCACCAGGTCAGCTCTGGCTGTTGCCATGACTGATGGCCCAACATGCTAGCATCAGCGTTCATGTTCCCTTGGTAAAGGACCATATCTTGCAGGAACCAACCAGCCACCTAGTGTCAGGTTGGCTACACTTCACTAAAAAACAATTAGTTTGGATTTTGGTTTTATTTTCCTATCTGCTTTGCTGCTGCTTGCATCAATACTGTTGGTTCCTTCAGTGTTTACTCTTATATTATTCCTTAGCATTGCTTTTTGGAGTCTCAAATATGGTGTCACCTGAGAGAGAACACACTTTGAGTTTGGGGTACTCTCTGAAGAATGGGGTGCATGCTCTGAACATATTTTATCCTCAGACACAGCATGTAGGTCCTGGATCCAAGGGCTAGAAGAGCAAACATCAATTTTTCTTATTATATATGAGGATACATTTCACAGTCTCATGATTCTTGAGCCTGTAAATTAGATATTTTAGAAACCAATGGTGCTATAAACCCTCCACAATAATCAATTCTATTGGATTTTTAAATTACAGCCATTTCACCATTTCATAATTCTCATGCCACTGAGTAAATAGAAAAAAAAATATTGCATCTATGGTATTATCTAGGAAAGTTTTTCTTAAATATCGAGAGGGTTCTGGGGTGTGGCTAAACAGTGCAGCCTGAGAGAAGCGTGGATAAGACCAGAGGATGCAGAGTGGTGGAAGAATGTTATCTCAGTGCCCTGTCCAGTGAAAACAACAAAAGGAACATTATAGCTGTTTCATGCAATCAGGATAACTATGAATTTGGGTCCCTCAGGATTGATAATTTGGATAAGTATCTTTCAATGTATTCAGTATGATAAACTGTGAGCCATAATCTGGTACAAAACAAGTAAAACAGGCACATTAATGATATCTTGTCACACTGAAAAATTATGGCTTACTGCAAAGGAGTGCAGCAATAAATAGGAAAGACAATGTGGCTCAATTGGAAGATTTTCAATATACTAAGTGAAGACTCAAGTCAGAGCTGTGAATGGCAATGACTTCTCAAAGCAAGGCAGTGCCTGGAACAAAATATTGCTGTGTTTGTTTGTGAGGAGGTACCCTTACTCCCTTTCCTAAGGCAGGGCAAGAACCAACTGATCTCTGAAAGTTAACTCTAGCTCCATGATTGTCAAACTTTATTTATCTCTGCCCCCCTTTTGTTTTTCCAGGTAATTGTCATCTTACTTTTCCTTTCTGTTTGTATTTTTAAAACTTTGGTTAAAGTGGCAACATTCCTTCTGAACAAATTTTTATCCCAAATATTAATGCGATATTGCAGGACACAGATAATGTGCCCTACATGGATGTATAATATCTGGATTGCAAGAGGCATCGGATTTCTTTGCAAAGAACCAATTTGCAAGGTGTATTTTATAAACCAGTGTGCTACCTTCTGGTTATTATGTATTAATCGATACTTTTTTCTCAAGAGACTAAATTTGCTTCTTTCTGTTCTGTTTAAGGAGTCTTATACTGTGGGTTAATTCCTACCTTTTTAGGAGAAATTTCATTATTAAAGGACAAGTCATTCCTTGATTTGTTCAAACTCTTTAAATGCTTCTGCTCAGTGATTTTACTCTAAAAAAAAAAAAAGAGAGGTTAAAAAGAAAGAAAGAAAAATTAAACCAAAGAGGTCCAAACACATTTCTATATCATGCGGATTATGAAATAGCTTCATTTAAAAATAAAAAGGAAATACTTCAGTAACACACCTGCTCGTGAATATTTTAGGTTTCTTACGAGTTTCATAAAAATCTGTAAGACTTGCCCAAGTAAATAAAAAATATGTCTGAAGAGAATGACATTTGTCCACTAATGGTTGTTCTCAAGGAGAGAGCATTTCTTCACAGCCTCTGCTGGTTATAGGTGAACTCTGCTATTAATGGTCTGTGAATAGCATCATGGATACTCTCCTGGGGACAGGCCTAGTTGTTAATAATTTCTACCATGCAAATATGCTCATTGACCTACAATGGGGATGAAAGTGCAGCCTTCTGGAGCTGTTTGCAGCAATTAAAGTCAATGCCCAGGGTGGATAATTTCCATCAGAACAAGAAGAGTGTCTAAGGCTGTGCTCAGTCTTTGTCTCATATCCTGTAATTCTTGTTGCTTTTTTCCTGAAGCTCCATATCGAGTGACTTCTTCTAGTGAGGGTTTCCAGCAGAGTCAATGTGTCTACATTGGCACGTGTATGAAATCAGTCAGTTCAGAACATAATAATACTAATAGGAATATGAAGTAACTTTTCTGTACATTAATGCCTGTATTTTTGATGTACTTTCACTAGAACCTGAAGGTATGTAGGTGGAAACGACAGCCTAATAGAGCTGTATATGGGCTCTAAGTTGGAAGAGAGCAGGGTAAAAGTCAGAGAGGCTTTTTTTATCCTCACCCCATGAACTTACTATTATTCCTCATTGAGGTATACCAATATACATTGATAATTATGTATCTGGTTTTGAAAGTTTGATAGAGTGATAATATACTCCTCAAACCCCAACCCCAAATTGGCGAATAAAGAAAAATATCACCACCTCTACCACAATGATTATAAAGCGTGAGACAAAAGGATGTATATTTCCTGATTCCTGTTTCCTCTTCAATCAGAAGAGACTGTCACAAAGAGCCTCATGTGCATTTGTTCTAACTATATCTTTTAACTGCCAGAAATTGCACCTTTTTAAAAATTTTTTTTTTTATTTACCAGTTTTTACTAACATGGATCAATATGTAATTTTAAGATAGAAAACTAAAACAAGCTTCACTGTCTGGAAAAAAAAAAAAAATCTCTCTACCTGAAACCTATGACAAAGTTATGTTTCATTGAGTGACTGGGCGAGATCTCTACACATATTACTTTAAGTGTATTTGTTGATGCTTTTTTGTCTTTGTGAAATGGTGCATGAAAATGAAGAACATTCAAAATTTGCTAGGAAAAGAATTACTGTAACAGTTATTAATCTATTAAATTTTGCAATAGATGAAAATCAGATAAATCTCCAGAACATAAACACAACTATGTCAAAAACAAACAAACAAAACAAACCTTGGGTAGCCATTAAATATAAGCCTGGATTTTGGTTGAAGTTCCTAATTTTCCCTAAGAAAAGTCAAACCACGTCTCCAGAATTTCAGTTTGGAAAAGCTGTTTTTTTTTGTTTTTTTTTTTTTAATTAATTATTTATTTATTTATGGCTGTGTTGGGTCTTCATTTCTGTGCGAGGGCTTTCTCTAGTTGCGGCAGGTGGGGGCCACTCTTCATCACGGTGCGCAGGCCTCTCATTATCGCGGCCTCTCTTGTTGCGGAGCACAGGCTCCAGACGCGCAGGCTCAGTACTTGTGGCTCACAGGCCTAGTTGCTCCGTGGCATGTGGGATCTTCCCAGACCAGGGCTCGAACCCGTGTCCCCTGCATTGGCAGGCAGATTCTCAACCACTGCGCCACCAGGGAAGGCCCTGGAAAAGCTGTTTTTAATTAGCAACAGATAACATTGGCATTTGAGGGACTGAAGTTCAATTGCTATCAATAAACTTTGAAAAAAAATATTTTGCATACATGCTTGAAGAACATGCTGTCCATGAATTTCCTAGAGAAACCATATTTTATTTTTAATTAAGGCTAATTGTTTTCACATTTTATAGTTTTATCTATATCTCATCACAATCCAGCATACTTTATATTTATTGCATTTATTGTTTTCCTAGCCTTCTAAAATGTAACCTTCATGGAAACTTGGATTTTGCTTATTATGTCAAATTGTATATCCAGGAGCCAAGACCAATTCCTGGCACCTGATGAGTTCTCAATACACATTTGTAGGAATAATGAATGTGTCAATGAGATATCCTTTCAGATCTCAGGTGGCTTTTTATTTTACATCACAGAAACTATGGGTCTTATAAAATAACTTATTTTCTTCCTTGACTATTAGGAGGCTTAAAATCAGATACTTGTTATATACCTAGCAAATATAGAGTACCAGCTGAATGTCTTTTGGGCTTCATAATATTATTGATATTATTTTATGTTTTAATTCTCACAAATATTTGATGTGCCTTTCTACTTTGTTATTTTTGAATGTTACATAAAATATTCTATAAATCCAGAAAGTAAGGAGAAAGATGAAAGAAGGAAGTTGGGGTACTAAGAGTACATGAATGAAAAAAAGGGGGGAATAAAAATAAGAAGAAAAGGAAAGGAGGAAGGAAGGATAGGAGGAAGGAAATGAAGGAGGGAGAGAGGGAGGGAGGGAGGGTTATGCAAAAAGCAAGCAAATAGAGAGAAACAGGAAAGTTCAATGGGAGGAATTGTTAAAGAGAAGGAAACTGATAGGAAATGACTGGTACTGAGGAAGAAAAGACTTGGAAAAAATTGGAAAGACTGAAACTACAGAATACATTACAAAAATTTCTTGCTTAAACATATATTCTGGGTAAATATAAATCGTGGCTAACTGTACTTTGATTAAAATTTGGAAGACTTGTGGAGGTTTTGAGCTCTCTCTCAATCAACCAACCAACCAATGAGATGAGATGAAGTAAAATTAGTTACATTTAAGTGATGAAGCTGATATCTAATGTAGTAATTGTTTTAAATTCTGAGTAATAGTAGAAATAATTTAGTTGCTTTATAAGTAAATCTAGAGAGGGTGAAGTCTTAGGCATAATGCAGGCTTCTTCTGCAGTGAAGAGCTGAGTGATTATCCATATAGTCTTATAGCAATGAACACGCAGCAAATAGCCAACTACTGGCCTGATGGGAAGAGTGAAATTTGTCCACCAAATATAGCCATCAATTACTTAAAGGAACAATAATTCATAATATGTTTGAAGGCTGAAAACACAACTGAACAGTAGGCTACTCCAAAGCAATGGAGTTGGTTCCACCTCAACAGTCAGGCCAAAGAGCAATACCAGCATTTGGGGAAATATCATTACAGGTTAACGCATTAACACAGGAACCACGAACCACGTTCAACTCTTCTCTCAAAATGGTTTTAGAGAAAGTAAGAACTGTTTCTTATCATTTGGTTCCTCACATAAATCTTCTATTTCTGAAATCTACTAAAAATAAATGTTTTAATGAGAACTGAACACTTCTTGAACTCATATACGGTTGGCTTTCTATATCTGTGAGTTCTGTATCTGCAGATAATGGAAGGCCTGCTGTGCTATGCCACTTTATATAAGGGACTTGAACATCTGCAGATTTTGATATCCCTGGAGGTCCTGGATCCAATCTCCCACAGGTACCAAGGGATGACTGTATTCTTGTACACAAGCACGTCAACACTATACCATCTCACTCCTTTCCCAGTTGGCCTTGTCTGGATTATTTTACCAAAATACATAATGGTGGTGGACTGAAAAATGTCTAGTTAACCTTCCTGCCCTCCTCTGCCCTGTGCTGTGTCTTGGGAGACTGACTGTTATAGACTGCATCAGTTGAGTGCCCTTGCCTTCTGGCTTCGAGTTGGACTTGACCAAAGAGCAGAAATGGCAGGAGATTAGAGGGTAGAGGGAGAACAGAGCCAGATTGTTTATTTACTCACTCACTTCTAGTTTGGGTTTTACAGGGTATAGGACACTCTTCAATGATGTCTTCTATCGAGTAGTCTTCCTTCCTATAACCAGTTCTCACTGGGCTCTAGTTAACACCCCTTCTTTTCTCTGCTCCTTCAGGGTTAGGGAAGTAATGATTTTCTGCAGTTGCTAGAGCCTGTGTGCCTCAACATCCCTTATTGTTGCTATACCCAGTTCACATTGTATTGTACTAAAAAGGCCCTATTAATTTTCCTTCAAATAGTCAGCTTCTGTATCCTTCCACAATATAGTGACACTGTGTGTCAAAAATCCATTCTAACCTTGTGACCTCAGTGTCATGTAGGGCTTAACAATTGGGATTGGAAATCACTACAGGAAACAATAACCGTATCTTCAGTTCCACAGTATCATTAACAAAAGAAAATGATACTGTAAGTTTTTGTAATTTTGAAGTAACTTACACACCATGGCTTTCTACCTAATTGAAAACTGTGAGATTCTAAATTTGATTATTTGCCTCCTAACTGTGGTGAGGCAAATTCAAAGAAACACTTTAAAACTGATAAATATGTACAAGAGTATATGATTTCAGCAAGTATTTCTTCCTTTAAAGTCATTTTCTTTTGATTTCTTCACTTACGATCCTTACCTACCATCTAAAAATATGTGAACATTTGGCTGATCTCTCTTTACTTGGCAAAACATATCAGCGAATGTTCAGAGTTAGAGTCTCTCTCTCTCGCTCCTCACCCCTCCCCCACACCCTCCTTTAAGTATTGCATGAGATCCCTTAACAAATACTAGAAGAAATGTATCTAGGCTCAGATCAACACTAATGAAAATCAGTGTGCCAATACGGTGCCTAACATATCCAGGAATTGCTCTTTTGGCTTTCCTCGTGTTCTCCACAACAACCCCAAGCCTGTCCTCCCCATACCTCTTGTGGTTTGGAGATATAAGGCCTAGGCTTGAGATCTGATGGTAATCTTAACAGATTTGTGGTGCTGAGCTATTTATTTCATGTTTCGGAACTTCACTTTCATTAGGTATAAGGGAATAATAATAATCAGGTACTGCATTCTTTTAAAAGGAATAAAATCTAGATGAAAATACTTATCATCTGGAAAGTATTATATAATTATTAGCTATCTTATTTATTTTATTCCCAGAAGAAGGATAAATTATATAATGTAGTAGAGAGAACATCTGAATTGTTGGAGAACTGTATTTTCTTTCATAGAATCAGGCTTTAAATCTTGTGGCTTTGAGTCCACTTATTTCAGTTTACATTTCTCCTAACATTTTCAAAATTACTGTCATGGTTCATCTATATCTATTGGCCCAGAATCTCTTTGGCGTTTTTAGGACTTTTAAGTTCTTTAAAATCGTTTAAATAAAATGGTTTCTTTATTTATATTATGATAGAAATCATGCTTTAAAATATAAGGAATACAGAAATATTTTAATTGAGTTCTTTTTTATGTTTTTGGTGTTTATTTTTCTTCATATAGTAAAAAATAAATTTTTTAATTTCAAAAATTATCTCTGTCATAATTAAAAATCATTATATCTTCCTGTTAATTCATTAAACAGATATGGAAACCAGTTTGAGTGTTGACTGGGAAGACATTTATTTCCCTGTTGATTTATCATTTTTTCTTGAAGGAAATTTCCATCTTAAATAAATATAAAGGTAAATATAAATATAAATTAATCCTCAAGTGAAAGGACTCAACAGAGGGTCAAAGAAAAAATTATGTGCAGTCTGGTTGTTTGTATTTTATATAATCATTAAAGATTTATTAAACCTCTTAATTTTATTTTGAGAGGTAGCAACAATTATGGATAATAAAGCCAATGACATGTCATTTGAAGGTGAGATTTTGTGTGGAATAAAAGCTTTACTGGGTATTGAAAGATAATCTGACCTAGTAATGATGGAAAACTTTCAAATAAAAGAAGGAACAATGGTGCAAAAGAGAAGGCTGAAGATTTAAAAGATTGCCTTTGAACTTCTCCAGAACAATGACTTTTCCTGAGAAACATTGTTGTTACCTTGTTGGAAGATGAGAATAAACAGAAGCAAGTGAGGTAGATTGTTTAGAAGAAGTGCCCCTTTGCAATTCTTATCTCTCATCCCCTTCTATCCTGCTTCCCCAGGTACAGACAATACTAATTGGCCTTCTGTCATTGTAGATAAGTTTCAATTTTCTAGAATTTTTTTTTTTTTAAATATTTATTTATTTAATTTTGGCTGTGTTGGGTCTTCGTTTCTGTGCGAGGGCTTTCTCCAGTTGTGGCAAGCGGGGGCCACTCTTCATCGCGGTGCGCGGGCCTCTCACTATCGCGGCCTCTCTTGTTGCGGAGCACAGGCTCCAGATGCGCAGGCTCAGCAGTTGTGGCTCACGGGCCCAGTCACTCCGCGGCATGTGGGATCTTCCCAGACCAGGGCTTGAACCCGTGTCCCCTGCATTGGCAGGCAGACTCTCAACCACTGCGCCACCAGGGAAGCCCCCCAATTTTCTAGAATTTTATATAAGTCAAATCATAAATGATATAATCATTTATTACCAGATTTCTTCACGCAGCATAATTGTTCTAAGATTCTTTCATGTTGTTCCACAGTATTTCATTCTGTTTTAAATTGATGAGTAGTGTTTTACTATAAGAATATGCCATGATTTGTTTATTCATTAACCTTTTGATAGATGTTGGGTTAATATAAATTAACTAATATAAATAAAACCGCTATGAACTCTCTTGTTTAAGACTTTGTGTGGATATAAAATTTAATTTCTCCTGGGTAAATACCAAGGAGTGGAATTACTTGGTCATTTTTAAGAAAATTCAAAGTTGTACTGCTTTACATTTCCATCATCAGTGCTTGAGAGTTGGGTATTGTTTTAAGCTTTGTTAAAGCATGAAGAAAACCTTTAGTCTAGGGTTATTTTTGCCCCACTACTGAGGGAAGATCCTTCTGAGCACAATCAATTAGGAGTTTTTCTATTCTGCCTGATGGAAAGAGGAACTATTCTTGGCTACATGTGAGTTCTTGTGATTATTCCCTCTTATTCTTTCGGGTGATTTCCCCCCTAGACTCAGATACTTTCCTAATATGCATGCAGTGATCAATACTCAGCTGACAACTTGAGGACCTTTGGCAGACACCCAGTGCTTTCTCTCTGTGCAGCTCTTTCTTCTCCAGTACTCTGTTCTGTGCACAATACTACTTTGTCCTCCTTGGACAACAAGCTCCATCTCCTCAACTCAAAGAGACCTCTGGACTCTGTCTTGATTTCCTCTCCTTTGGCCATGGCATGCAAACTCTCTTCAGGCAAGAAATTCTGGCGATTGTGAGCTCAAATCTTTTGTTTTAGGCAAAAGAGTAAATTTCTGTTTTACTTGGCTAGAAGCAGAAGTCTCCATATTTTTGGTTTTTGCTTTTTCTTTTTAAAATTACTTTTCTATTTATGTTACTGATGCCGGTGTTGGTGTGGGCTCTGTTGATCTGGGAGCCTTGAGAGTCAGAGAAATCAAAGAAGAGACCATATACTCTTCAAGCCCTCACCTTTTAGATAACTCCAACATTTGCATTATTATATGAATTAATAAATACTCTATGCAAGTCTTTATGAAATATAAAAGGATAATAGCTTTTTCCTAGTCATTCAAGTTCTTTAATTCTTATAGAAAATTGTCTACTACAGTGGATCATACTCTGGCTGTATACTGGAAACACAAGATTGATTTTTAAAACTGCTTGCATCTTGGCCCTACCTCTGAAATTAAATAAGAATCTCTGGGATTTAGACCAAAGCATTAGTATTCTTAAAGAACTCCCAAGGTGATTTTAATGTATATGAGAACCTCAGTCTTGGACTAATCTATTTCAAGAGACTGTGTGTGTGTGTATGCACACACATACACATGTGTATTTGTTAATCAAGTCTTAAACAAAAAAAGCTATCAAACACAAGCAACATTTTAAAAATCCTATAAACATATAGTAACACAGAAAATAATGAAATCATTATCTTACTGAGTAAAAACACTTTTAATTTGAGATGATTTTTATGAGCTTGTGGGATTTTTCTCTGAGGTAAATGAAAGGAAAGGAAATATATTCTGAGGGAATAGCATGATCAAGTGTAATAGCATCAAAATCTAGGGAGCATACTCAAGAAACACAAAGGTACTTGGATTTTAGGAAAAATAGTGTGTATGTGCGTGTATTTTGTGTTCTGTATTTATGTATAACAGAAGTAAAGGAAGGTAGAAGCAAAGAATGACATTGTTTGCTGGTCCAAATTGTACAGTATATTGTATTTTATGATCAGTTTTACTTTGTTATGTTGGTAACAGGGAGTTATTTGTACAAAAATTAATTCACATAAATATAGATTAATGCCTTCAATGTGGTATATTATGAGATCTGATAGATATGAATATAGTGTGGTCCATTTTTCCTTTTATTCAGGGCCTTAAGACAGGGTTATAGGGACTTCCCTGCTGGTGCAGTGGTTAAGAATCCACCTGCCAATGCAGGGGGCACAGGTTCGAGCACTGGTCAGGGAAGATCCCACATGCCACGGAGCAACTAAGCCTGAGCGCCACAACTACTGAGCCTGCGCTCTAGAGCCAGTGAGCCACAACTACTGTGCCCACACACCACAACTACTGAAGCCCATGCCTAGAACCCGTGCTCCACAACAAGAGAAGCCACTGCCAGGAGAAGCCCAGGCACCACAACGAAGAGTAGCCCTGCTCGCCACAATTAGAGAAAGCACGTGTGCAGCAATGAAGACACAACACAGCCAAAAAGAAAGAAAGAAAAAAAAAAAGACAGTGTTATAGACTGTCTAGAACTCATGTGAATATGCTCAATGAGAGAAAGGAAAGGTTGAAAGTCAGAGCAAGCCACGCATATTTTTCATATATTTACTTAATAATTCACTTATTCAATGACACTTAGCTAAGAGCTACATAATGCATAATACTTTTCCTTTAATATATAAAAATCTAGTAAATAATTTGAGAAAATAATATCACATAGTCCAATTGCTGTCACTAACCTCTATTCACTCATGCTCTTTTTATTCTTTCTTAGGACCAGTACAAAAATTTAAATAATGAACAGATAAAGTTATAAAGAAAGCTGAATATTTTTGTTAAATATATAGTGTGCTAGTGTGATGGGAACAAAATTTTCAGTTTGAATTGTTCTTGGCTGACTGTACTGGCCTTTATTAATTTGTGATCTATTGTTCAGCTGAAAAATGTGAGGAAATAAACAGTGATATTTAGTGACATGTATTTGTTAACAACAGAAATTATACCTAATAGCATGCAACGGGATTAGGTATTCTCTCCAGCTAGGCTGTAGAAGAATCAGTATAAACACCCAAAGGTGGAATCTATCCAGAAGCAAGAACTTAAAAGTCAAGGAATCGGCTAATTAAGCTTAATTGTGACAATATTACGTGGCTGAATAGCACATTTAATGGAATTCTCTGTTAAATATGGAGGGTGATAGGCAATTCTGGGTACCCTCTATAAAACTTAGAGAAGAGGGTGGCAAAGAAACACACTCACATAAACTGTCTAATATGCCTAAAGTCTACAAGACATCACCATGTTATAAGCAGAATCATTTAAGATAAATTAAAATATTTGCTGTTTTATAAAATACAAAATTGGAATTTTAACTCTGGCTCCATAAGGCCATCAGGGTAACTTACAGAAAATTGTACTATTAAGCAAGAATTCTATGGTGAAAGTTTAAACCAAGAACTAAGTAGCCAAATGTACTAGGAAAGAGTCAATAAAAGGAGAGTTTTATAGCTTCACCTCTAGATGTTTTAGATTATGTAAATACATAATGAAACTTCAATTTGTATGCAGTAGATTTTACCTTAAATTATTCTGATTACTTGTTCTTACTTTGCTTTTCTAACCTAGGCTAATGGTAGACTTCCAAGATAAAATCTCAAATGCCTCTTTTTCATGATAGAAAGGTTATGGAACTAAGGAAATATCAAACATAAAGAAAATTAAGAAATCCATGTCTGAAAACTTTATATTCTGCTTCATTGGACAAATGGTAGCCATCAATACCTCTTGCAAATCACAACAAAACTCTCTGAAAGAACATTGGTTTGTTTAAGACAATGTAAGAATACAGCTTTGAGTGATTATACATTATCTATGGTGAAGTAGATGTCTCAAGACTTCTCTTACATATGTGCATTGGATTTGTGACTGTCTTGTTCTGTTTCATTAGCTGAATTTTGGATTATCATTAATTTTGTCTGCACACCATAAGACTTGCTCTAAGATATGAGGAGAAAGGGGACATGTTTTTAACTTTGTGACTCATAACTCTGGTTGAGTCTCTAGCATACGAAATGGAAAATTAAATGTCTAACTGAGTTTGAAATAATTCATAGCCTTCTTTCTTTTTTTATTAAAATTAATTAATTAACTTATTATTTATTTTTGGTTGCATTGGGTCGGTTGCTGTGTGCCGGCTTTCTCTAGGTGCAATGAGCAGGGGCTTCTCATTGTGGTGGCTTCTCTTGTTGCAGAACACGGGCTCTAGGTGCACGGGCTTCAGGAGTTGTGGCTCGCGGGCTCTAGAGCGCAGGCTCAGTAGCTGTGGCTTACGGCTTAGTTGCTCCGCGGCATATGGGATCTTCTCGGACCAGGGCTCGAATCCGTGTCCCCTGCATTGGCAGGCGGGTTCTTAACCACTGCGCCACCAGGGAAGCCCCATAGCCTTCTTTCTTGTGTATAAGTGTAAAATAAGGTAAACAACGATTTGTGCAAACTATTGTAATTGTTTTACTGTAATGTGAATATAATAAAATAGCATCGGTATAAAAATCATATATATATAACGTGTCATTGGCTAAAATGTTTGCTGATGAAAGTTTTCTCAAGTTTCTCTGCTTCTTAATTTGCAAACCTAAAACTCATATTTAGGATTCCTAATCCTAACTGTGTACTTTAATAAAACCACATTATCCATCAGTGTGATTTTACCTCAACAATTGGAAGAAAATCTTAAAATAATAATAAAAAGCTTATACATACCTATAATGATGTTTGGGTACTATTATCTTCTAGTATAAGGAAAATAATTATTATTACTATTTTCTTTCAAGATATTTGAAATCCTTTTATGTATTCATATACATAGAAATGCATAAAATACATTAAAAAATCTTGATCTCCTGTTCATTTTTTAGGTAGACCTCAAAGACAGAGAATTAATATTTAATTTTCAGTAGTCTGTTTGAATTATTTTCACAATTTTGATATATTTTAGCTTATATGAGTGGAAATATTCTTAAAATATACTATTTTTTAATTCTTAAAATTTTCCCTTCCAGGGCCAATTTATTTTGATTTAAGTAAACATTTGAATATATCATCAATACGAAAAAATATGAAAGAATGAAAATGTGTTTTATGATTTTTATTGATAAAAATATAATCATTTAGGTAATCAAACTAAGATAAAAACCAGAAAAAATATACCAAATGACCTCACTCATAAATAGAGGCAGAAAAATTGAATAAAATACTAAAAAGAATCTATCACCGTATTTCAAGAATGATAAAACATGACCAAAATAGTTCAATGCAGGAATACAAAGGTAATGAAATATTAGGAAAACTAGTTATATACTAACCAAATGAATAAGTGAATAAAAAATAATCTTCATAGATGTTAAAAATGTGTGATAAATTTAAGCATCCACTTCTGATTATAAATAATAGAATAGGAATAAGAATAGATTGATAATTAATATTAAAACAAAAATCAGAATCATAGTAACTGATGATATAAGAAGTATTAACATTATTGTCAGGAACAATACAGTCATTTTTTTCAATAATAAGAATAAGAATAGATTGATACTTTATTAATATTAAAACAAAAATCAGAATCATAGTAATTGATGATATAAGAAGTATTAACATTATTGTCATGAACAATACAATCATTTTATTCAATGTTTTAAAATATTGTTAAAAAATACTAGCCAAAGCAATTACATATAAGAAAAAGTATGAAATATATAATGGGAAAGGGAGGGAAATATTGTTTAAATATCATACAGTCTGTCCCTGGAAAATCCTAAAGAAATACCTGAAAAAGTTCGAAAACAGTAAGAGAATTCAGGAACAGGGGTGAGATTCAAAAATCAGTGACTTCCCCATGTATGATCAGTGTCCAGTATGAAAATACAATGAGTGGTTTAGCTTCTGGTAATATTGGACAAAGTAAGTCAGATCAATCCCTCCACTGAGAACAATTATTAAAACCTGAATATAATAGGAGCTATATGAATGAAAGCAGCAGAGACTTAACAAAGTAGTGAAGAATTCTGGGCCTAGGTTCAGGGGAAGGAAATCCAGCTCAAATAAACTGAGCATTTGGAGCTGCTGGAAGGAAATATTTTTCTTTTTTTTTTTTTTGTAGCAGTCTGAAGTGTTTGGCTTCTTCTGACAACAATATTTTTAAAAGCATAAAATAAAATACAGAATATTAAGGAAATACCTCACATTATAATGTGTTCTTAAAAATGTTTTTAAATGATGATCAATGATAAGTATGTTTAACATATTTGATGAGATAATAATATCAAAATAAAAGCTATCTTAATTTCAAAATTTCAGACTGGATAGAAACAAAACAAAACAAAGAAAACAACAACAATAAAACACACATAAAAGGCTGGAAAAACTTGTACTACAAAACATTAACCAATAGAGAAATTATGCAATATGTTGATAGAAGATAAAGTAGATTTAAAGAATAAAAGTGGATATTGTAGAAAAAAAGAACATTTCGTTATGATAAAAAGGTGGTTCCACCAGGAAGATACAGCAATCCTAAATTTCTAAGCTCCTCCTAACTTAACCCCAAAATATATAAAGATGAAAAACAACAGAATTAAAAGGAAAATGAAACAAATCCATTATGATAGTGGAACGTTCGACACACATTTCTCAGTAAGTTATATAAAAAGCAGGGAGGAAAAGACACAAATTTAATTATTTTAAATGAGCAAAATATTTGAGCAGCAACTTCAAAACTGAGATCAGATAATGATCAATAAAATATGAAAGCATGTTCATTAGTGTAAAAGAAATCTAAAATGATACCCTGTACAATATGACTTTATACCCATCAAAAATGATACAGTTGTAAAGATTAAGCAATCCCAACGTTGGTGAGGATATGAAATTCTAGAATTGTTTTAACTACCTGTGGTAGTATAAATTGTTGCAGTTACACTGGGAAAATATTTTACAGTGTTTACTAAATGTTAAAGTGTAGAAGTCCCATGAACCAGGATTTCACTTCTAGGTGTGAACCAAACAGAAATATGTACAAATGTACACTAAGACACATGTATACAACTTTTAAAGATGTTATTATTTGTTATACTTCCAAACTGCAAGCAATCTAAATGTACGACAACAATAGGATGAAGTTTTAAATGAACCACTGCTCTTTGTAAGAGTGAATCTCATATATGAAATGTTGCCAAAAGTAACCAAACACTAAAGGTTAAGAATGCATATTTCTATTTATACAGAATTCAAGAACAGAAAAACAATCTATGGTATTAAAAATCAGAATAATGGGTGTTTTGAGGAAAGACTGAGCATTTTGTCATATGCTTATTTTCTATTCATAGATCTTTACATGTGAAATGATTTAAGGTGATATAAATTTTCCTTAGCCATAGAGCCATTATATATTGACAAATTATTTTTTAGTGTTTAGTTCAAGTCACAGAAAGAAATTTCATTTCTTGAAACATCTTGTGGTGATCATTCACCTTCACAATGTACACACAATTACCAAGTATTTACTGTGTGTAAAGTCTAGTTCTAGCACTGATGATTATTTTTCAGTGAGCAATTTTCAGAGAAGCTATTTAAAATGTCGATTTGTGCTTGCACTGTGTGATACAGTATTTTTCTTGACTAACTAACTATGGGCTCCTGGGTCTTCTGCCTTCATTGATTATATAGCATCCTTGAACAAAGACTAATGATCAAACAAGAGAGGCAAAATGGACAAACATGGAGAAAACTAGTTAAAGGAAATGCCCACATGTCTTATGTCAGAATTACTCTCTCAGTCTAGTTCTGGACAGTGTCTATGAAGCCTGCGTAAGCATAATTTTCAGCATGTGCTGATTCAGTTGTGTTCCTGATTACAAGAATAAAAGCATGCAAGTGAGAAAGGTTATGCCCTAGAGATTCCTTTAAAAGATTGGCTATTCCTTGCCCTAGCTTTTGAGTCTTGAAACTGAACTTGAAACTTCAGTAATAGCAAATGTACAAAAATAAAATTTTAGAACAGGTAAAATACACTGTATGTATTGTAATATTTCTAAATGTAATTCACTTTATCAGTGGCAGTAAATAAAATTTCAACTGAATATGATTCATGGAGAAATAGTTTGTAAATGACTATAAGCCCCATGTAAGAAATTATTTCATCTAAAATGTCATCTCAGTGTAAATGTTCTCTAGAATGAAATGCTTAGCATGGTTTTGAGTGAAATGCTATTGTAATCATCCTTGTTTTTTCTATTTTAATATATGATAACCCCATATGTGATCCTAAAACTGTCATCTCTTATGATTTCACAATTGGTTTTTTAAGTAATGAGATACTGATACATATATATTTTTTAAGAATGCAAGTTTAAAAATACATAACTTTCGCATTCATTGGTATTCTCATTTGTTTATCCAATAGCTATTTAATAGATTCCTACCATCTACTGGAAAAAGCTAACATTCCATTCTAGTGATTAACTTATAATAAATATTTAATAAATATTGTTTAGAATTGTTGCTTGGTTATATTAATTATATATATTAATATACTAACTTTTGATATAAACACCAGGTAGTTCATTTTTTACATGTCTAAAGCTCACAAAATAGCTAAAACATAACACTGTGATATTTTCTGTTATATGCATGTTTGTGTATGTTTGTATATAAAATATATGTGTGTATCAGCAATTGATCTGTAAATAAGTTTTAACAGCAGGGATATTTTATAAGACTACTTGAAGCAATGCAACTTTATAATACTTGATATCACTATCTGTGATTCAGAGAACGCAGATTTGATTTTGACTATTTGGAAAGCCTTTACTTCCTACCTAAGAAATCAGGAATTTATTGTAACTCACTGAAATTTACTGTAAATTCTTAATTTAATGAAATAATGAAATCAGCAAATTTTATAGACACACAGAAATAAAATATTTAGTGCGAATGCAAAGAAGGACAGCAGAGATTTAGAATTCTTATGTTATATTTTGAAATTGTGTAAGCAGTTTCAGCTTCCCAAAGCATAATGAAGTAAAGCAGAAAAAGACAGAGGACTGAATCTACATTAAAGACATATCTAGAGTAAAGAAAGTCCGTTAGCTTATAACCTTTGTTTGTCAAAAGAGCATAATGTGTGACATCAGATAAATTTTCTCCTTCTGCTTGTTAGTAAGCTATGTATTCTCATCTGCTCCAAGGATTAAATAAAATATACAGTATCTGGGAAAAGGAAGTAGATGAGTCATTCATATTTTAAGGGCCATTTTCTTTATTTTGTAACTATAATTGATCATTATATCAAATTGCAGCCAATCTGTTCCCTAACATATATAAACTACCATATATTATATTTATATCACTCAGAAATAATATAGTTTTGTGGATAATTGTATTCTAATTCTTAGAGTATTAATAATTGACTTGCTTACCTGTGATATACACTTTTATCTTTTATTCATCCTTCATATTATTTTTTAAATCTAACAAAACTGTTACATTCACTTCTGAGATTACTTCTTGTCTTCTTCCACAAGCTGTTTCCTGTTTAAGAATTTTATTTTTGCTATGTATTGTTAGTATGCATGAATTCTTGAGCCAAGGTGCCTGGATTCAAAATCTGGCTCTATCATCTATTAGCTGAGCAACCTCTGAAAACTTTCTTAAACTCTCTGTGCCTCAGTAGTGTTACCTATAACCAGGAGCTGATGCTCATACCAATTTAATACAATCAGTGTGAGAATTAAAAGAAAAAATACATATCTAAAGCTCCTTAGAACAGTGCCAGGCATATTGTATACACTTAATAAATGAAAGCTTTTTATTTACCTCCCATAATGTCACTCTTTTTATTTGCCCCTTTAATTTGGTAAAAAGATATTAAAATTCAAAAATTTTCTTTTAGTGATTAATTTTATGGAAATATTCTTCTGATTGGAAATTTCTCATCAGTAAATGTGAGACATCAAAGAGATTTTCTTTTTTTTGTATCTTATCATGAACCCAAATTTATAAAGGGCCATTACCTGAACAGGATCCAAATATGCTAATCCATCACTTAAAGATATACCTGGAACATTTTTGCATTTGAGTAATTACAGTATGATTTGCTTTTGGATCATGCTGCATTTGATGTCCACCCTTCATTAAATGGTTTACCATTGAATTAAAAAATATGAAATATTATAATTGCAAGATAAAAATGATAAGAATTTCCTAAAGGAAATGTTTAATAGGCACCTTACTGAACTAAGGGACTGAGAAAAGGAAGCAATAGATCACTGTAAAAAGGTTATTTAAGCTTTTAAAACTCGTTCTTTCAATTAAGAGACATTCACTTGAGCTTTCATTACTTCCAGTAAGGATATTTACATAATTTTGTGGTGAAACTAAAATGTTTTAATACTGTTCCCCACCCACCCACAAAAAAAGAATAAATAACAGAACAAAGAAGTCCATAGGGAAGAATTTTAAGATGATTTTTTTAAGTAATTCAATGAACTATAAATTATTCTACTATAAACATTTTAATTTCAACTCTTTATATATTGTAAGAAATACATTATTATAAAATATGAAATTGAAATTTCAATATAAGTTTAATTAGAAGGATTGTATTTATAAATTTAACTTTATACTTAAACATATGTTGTCTGATTACTTTTTAATATCTGATATTATGGGCATGATAAATAGTTCCATAATATTATAATAGAGACAAAGTAATATTAGTACTTTTCTCACTAGCTATTTTGATCATTTTAGGAACGTAAATCAAAGTTTATCATTTAGAGGCGATAAATAATCAACTACTAAATTTTCAACAAATATATCTAGCAATGACATTTCAATGATCTGTCATTACTCAAAATATGATGTCATTTTTTCTATAAGCTATAAATTTGTATCACATCCTTTTGAAAAGAAAAATCCCCAGAGTCTATAACTCTGTTTCCCAGAAATTTTTGTTTCATTTATAATCATCTTTTTCAAGGTATTCAATATATTAATAAATCTTATTTGTTTGTAGCATGGTTTTCATTTTTTCTTTGATTGACAGGTACAGAAAGTCAGGTAAATCTAATTTCTGTACCAGTAAGGGTTCATATACACCCCACTTTGTAAGACACATCTACAGAAATTCACTTAAAACAAACCAACCAACTTCATAGTACCTGTGACAAATGAACAAGGCAAATCAGCAAATCAATTCCCTAAAAGTAAAGAATATAGTAGTTTTCTCTCATTCATATCTGACTACTGACAAATTAAAATCCTGGAGGTATGACCTTGACCTATAATCTATTAGCTATAACCACTAAATGCTCTGCTTCACAATTGGTGCTTTATTTTGTACTAATTTTATCATTTCATCAAGAAGAACTTTAATCTAAAATGTTAATTTTACATTCAATTTTAAAATTGTTCCAAAGTGAATTTGAATATTCAGGTATACACACTAGAATGCATATTGAATATTTTTAAAGTAAAACAAAACAAATAGCTTTTTGTGTGTATATATATAATAGACTTAATTGTGCTTCCTATGAATGGTCAGCTTCTTAAAACATAGCAGATCAATTAAAACTGTACTTCTCCGCATGTTATTATATAATTGAAATTTCAACTTTCTATAAGCAGAACATGCATGTATTACTATAATGGTTTTAAAAACATATTTGGTATAGAAAAAAGTAATGTGTGTTTTATAGAAAATTCCCGGTAGAGATTCTTGAATACATCTTTGTTATCCTGGGGAATACTGGTATCATGTATCTGATTAAATACTTCTAGCCATAAGAGAGAATATATATATTGGTGGTCAACAGTGGCTAAAAATTTACTGGTAGGGATTGTGATAAAGACTATTGGTGGTTTTGATTGAAAAATACTGATGGAGGAATTATTTTCACACATGGGACAGGAAGTCTTAATAGGACATTAAGTTTCTACTAATAATTTGTAGTATTTTATTCTAGTTAAACATATTCCTTCCCTTCACTTTAGTAAGGAACACATACCCTTATAAATGCCCATATAACTCAAATTCTGACTCCTAGTCTTTCCCAACCCCTGGCATTTGTGTTTGTCTTGCTGACTGTTCATTCTATGCTATAAATGTTGGCCTTTAGCACAAATCCATCTTCTGGTCCCAGTGGATTTCCCTGACTACTGATTCTTTGTCTCAGAAGACTCAACATTGACATCCATAAAAGGCATTCTGCCCTTCATCAGGCAGCAGGCCACTTGTGTGTCAGTATTTGCTTGTTTATGAATCTGAAGCAAATATGAATTATAGTACCAAGGTTCTAATAAAACATTAGATGATCAAAAAAATGAAAATATTTTATATGTATGTAGTACAGAATAAAAAAGAATAGATTCCTGGAAACATCAGTTTTTATAAAATTTTGTTTTCATTTCCCTTTATTTTTAAAATCTATTTTGCATTTTCAGAGCATAGTGGTTAGTATTTAGGTTCTGGAACCACAAATGCCTGAGTTCCAATCCTACTTTTACATCCTTGGATTGTTACTTCTTTGAGCAAGTTACTTAATCTGAATGTACCTCAGATATCAGCTGTAAAATGGGTAGCTCATGCTTTCTTCAATATATTTAACAACTATTTGCTATAAATTATGTAGAAGATTGTCAGGCTAATGAAAATACTTAACCATTTATATAATTGGGATATAATTTTAAAGGCTTAATTGTTAATTTATATAGTAATGCATATATTAGTTAGAAAACAGTTTTCCCTTTAGCAAGACATAGATAGCCAACATGAAGTATTTCTAAGACTCTATATTCTAAATGCAGCTTTAAAAAAAAAGGCTCTTCTATGCTTCTCTTTGAATAAAAGGTAATAGTCAATTAAAGTGTTAAAATAATGAGAGATTTAGCAAAAAAAGAAATGAGAGAAAATTCAGTAGTAGAGATATGATTTTTAAAAGCTGCTTATAACAAACAGAATTAATTCTATTAAAAAGAGGTAATTTCCAAATTGGTATAATAAAGCAAATGACATGATGTGGAATGTGAGCTGCAAAAGAAAAGTGTAGAAAAGACCAAGTTTGTATTCTTGTCTCTCTGGTCATTATGAATTTAACTGGATAATGCAATTTACAATGAAAGTTTCAATTAATATGCCTGCATATATTCAAAACTTATTGCCCTTTTAAAGCTCTGGAGCACCTCTGAAGATTTCTTATGTTTTATGAAATTTATCTCAATAATAGTAGTTTCCTTATATATTATTTTAATCTCACATATACAGCACATAAATAATGGATCTTTTAAAATTATTATTTTGGAAAATAAGCAATAGGATTTCAGTACCACTTTTATCAGGATTCAGTGAACTTGGATAGTGGAATATGTTGAAAAGTATAGTTAGTAAAAAAAAAAAAAAAAATCCTAATATTTCTATGAATTACCCATTTGCTCCAAGTTCATGTCATTTTCATAACATTACAGTGATAGGATACTTCTGTTAGTGTCAGTGCCAGAAGACTGATGAACTGATTAACCCGATACAGGGGTCTACATTTTTTTCTAAGGAGTTTCTCCTTTACGATCAAGACCATCAGGTGTCTGAAATTTCTTTATATATCCCCACAACCTCCCAACTCTCCCCATTCTGCTGTCTTACTATTTTTACCAATGCCCTGATGGAATAAATTTCTTTTAACTGCAATATGGTAACACATTTCAAGCATTTCCTCTTCGCTAATACCTCACCTGACTACATTCAAGAAGCTTGGAGAATGGGTTCTTGGACAGAATTCTGTTACCACATTTATAATAGTTATGTATATACCCATCTGTTCTCAAAATTGTGAGATTATTGACAAGATTCTAGAGAATTTTATCATCTTTGTATAAAAGGACTTCTCTCTGTGTGAGTGTGTGTGTGTGTGTAAATCAATGAATTAATGAAAGATAAGATGAAATAATTAATTCATTTATTTAATAAATATTTGCATAGTAGCTATCACAATTGCATTGCTCTAAGGCCTATGAATATAGTGGCACATAAAACCAAAAAAAAAGGATGTGCTTACATAGAACTTTAAGGTCCATGTTTTTCTAGCTCTAACCTCAAAACCCAATTACTTCTATGTATTTATGAACATCCTTGTTCTCTCTTTTTTTAATATTTTTACTTACTGATTGATTGATTGATTTTAACTTTGTTCTCCTAAAGCTCATTTTTCAGTGGGTTGTCCAGGTTTAACCTTGAAAACACACACACACACACACACACACACATACACACACAGATACACATTGAGTCAAATGTTCAGTTATACTGCTAGAAATTTGTCACTTTTTTATTTGTTTTTGGTTAATTGCTGAGATAAGATAGCTGAAGCAGGGGAAAAAATTCATAAAAGTGTTAATTTAACTGCCACTTAGTATTTAACTGCCACTTAGTATTTTTTGAGTAATTCCAAGGTAGGTAATTTTCAGTCAATTTTATTTTCATTCTCTACCTGCTAATACTCCCACTGTATTTTTGCACTGATATTCATAAAAGATTTAGTCTCTTCATTGTATAAGCAGTTTGGGTTTTAAAGATAATATATATGAAGCATTTGAAAAAAATCACATTCATTTGCACCAATTACTTTAAACGTCAAAAGCTCGGTGCTTGGATGAGCAATACCTGCCTCCTCAATCAGGATAGAACTTAACAGAAGTAGAATAAAAGTTTTAATGTTGATCTGTTGGCAGAAGGGTGGGGGCGGTACTTTTGAAATACCTTTAGTTTCAATTATTCAAGTTTTGCATTTGAATTGAAAGATGCATTGAAGCAAGAATATGGTTTTTAAATGAGAAATATGATAACGTAAGCATAATTTTAGCATTTTTCCATCTCTGATAATTATTTAAACTTATTAACCAAGAGTACAAAGTAGCAGGGTGCCAGGCCCAGAGTTGAACGTTCTCAAAAAGAAAAAAAACAATAAGTAAAATAGGATGTTAACACTGTGGTAGACTTCAAAACAATTTTACATCATATTTCTGGAATTTCAGGATCCTGAAGTTCTTTGAATTCCACAAAATAATACTAATGAGTTATTCAAAAATGCTAAAAATAGAATAAAAATGGGAATGAATATTGGAGAATACCTGAAGCCCTCTGACGTAGCTAAGGTACAAATTGTTCACAATTGTGTATTATAACTAAAACCAAGTGCTTTTATTTTTCACTAAGTACCAAGAGACAGGTACCATTAACTGCCCTGGTTTCAGAGCTTCATGTCCTTGGCATGAAGGAGCTTTCAAATACTTATTTATTCCTGTAGATGGGATTCAAAAAGATGTGAAGAATTGTTGGTAGAGGGTAGAATGTTTGCTTGTGAACTTCGAATAAATTATGCTCTAAAAGCAGAAACTAACACACCATTGTAAAGCAATTATACTACAATAAAGATGTTAATAAATTAATAAATAGAAATAAAATCTTTATATATTTATAGGAATTTCAAAATTCAGAAAATGTATTCCAGATAATCTAGTAGGTCCCTTTTTTGTAAGAGCTTGCAACTTGAATTCACTTTGGAAACACTTCTTATTCCAGGAAAAACAAAATGACACAAAATAAAAACAATTGTATACCATTTCAAAATCCTCTTGCCCTACTATTTACTCGAGCCAGCTGAGTGCTGACCAGTTTCACACAAGAGCTTTGCCCAGTTTAGTGCAAGTAAAATTAGATAGTACCTTACTTCAAGCAGGCCACTTTCCCTTTTGGACTGCTCTGATATAAAAATGGGATGCCAAGGGACTCTGCCTTACACACTTGTATTCACTCACAGCCAGAAAGGGAAGAGCAGTTAACTCCTGCAGAGGTGTTAACACCCTTGATGAATGGGCGATGAGGGCCAACGGATAAATGCTTCCTTCTTTTCTTCCAGGCCAGGGGGTGGGAAGGAGGGGGGCGGGGAGGGGCGGACAGTTGTGAAATACTTTTTATAAAACTGCTTATGAGACTTTGGCAAGTGGGAAAGCATTCGCCCACAAGAATGCAAACTCAGTATCACCTCTTTGTACTGACTTTCTCTCCATCTCTGTTTTCTTCCTCTGCCTTATATCTCTGCTGCCTGGATTAACATTCCCAAATAAACTACTGCAGATAAGTGTTTTTCCTACTTTCTGTGAACTCAGACTAAGAAAACAACCTCATTAATGGAATTTTTAGTTATGCATAAGTAAAGAGAATATTTGCTGCTTAAAAAAAAGATAGGCACCAAGAAAGTAAATGATGAATTTTGATGCTCTGGGTTACTTTAGGAGAAAAATGTTACATATGTGAAGATGTGGACAGTGGACAAATCAGGACATATAATTTCTGTCTGCCTCTCTGGACTCAATTGACCTTCTCTGGTTTCAGATGACTCATAGATTAATAAATTTATTTATGTAATTTTTAATAATTTTGGTAGGAATGGTGAGGGCCATCATTTCATGAGATATTTTAGACCACTAGGGTCAAAGACAAGGCTGCATTGTAGCCCAAGTGAAACTGTTTGCAGAAAATTATCAACACATTCATTTTGCTATTCGTTGCCTGGACCATAGCATAACTCTAGAGCTATGCTGTTTGATTTGGTAGCCACTAGCTACATGTGCCTGTTGAGCACTTGAAACATGGTGAGCTCAAATTGAGACATGCTCTGAGTGTAAAATTACACTCAGATATTAGTGAATCTAGTTGAAGGACTTTTTTTTTTTAACTGCCTTAAAGGTTTGACTTTTTTCAGATAAAAATGTGGAAACATTTTTGAAATGCAAAAGAAAATCAAAATAAGGAAAAGGAAAATAGAAAGAAAAGTAAAACCAATGACATACACTGAGATAAGAAAATTGTGAAGACCACTGAGAAGAACACAGTGCTAGCTGGGGAACACTGTGGTCTCTCTTAGGTTTTTACTACCTGTGTTTTTACTACCTGTGTTTTTACTGTAAAATTTTATACTGATGCATTTAATATAAACCAAATAAATGGAAGCTATGACATTTAAATTCCTGAATGTTATTTCTTGAAAATACTTGTGTGGTAACTAAAATGTTAATTAATATCAAATCCATTTTCATAGTTGGTAAAAATGCAAGTTACATTTTCTAGGTATATAACCATTAAAACAAAAAAGTTACTTGCCTCACCATAATCACCTCCTCATCTTTAACATATATATTTCAAATATGATATTTGAGCATGTGTAGCTTTATATACTAATAAAACTTTTCATTTATTAAGTTGTCAGAAAAACACTACGGTGCAAAACAAAATCATTCCAAATGTCATTAGAGAATACATTTTTCAAGATCACATGGAAGGTGCTTGATAATTACTTTGAAATGTATCTTAATTTCTGTTAAATAAAATATATCATTCTTATGTTTATTTGTTAGATTTAGAAAATAGGAAATTTAAGTTTAATTATATTAATTAAATTTAAGTTTAATTTAATTAATTAATTTTCTTCATTATTTCAGTCTCTTAATTTTGATTTTTTTATAAATCTAAGAAACACATTCATATATTTCACATATTATATAAAGTAACACATAATATATTTTAAAAAACAAGAGTCCATAAAGATACATATAAAAGTAATAATAATAATGGCAAAATAACTTCCTTGCAGAAGAATGCTGGCTAATGGATACAGAAATAATGGAATTATGAAATAGGAAACGCCAGCATACATTTTATATAAAATATAGAATGAGAAACTTTTCCTGTCTTCTTAGTCACACATTCTCTCAGTACCAACTCAATAACCCCTCCATAGGTAGCCTTTCTCAGCTGTTATTTTTTAATATTCCTCAAGAGTTTATTTATGTTTATGTAAATAAATATGAATAAAGTATCCTCCTACATTTTTGCACAAAATATATTATTGTATATTTGAGATATCTCATTAGTGCACTGAGAACTTTCTCAAACGACAACAAAAAAATTTGTTGAATGGAAGTACTATAATATTTTTAAAGTTGATATTCAACTTGATTTAATATTTTGCCATTACAATAGTTCCAAAGAATAAAATTTGTTTGTACCATATCTCCTTCATGTTCCTATGTATCTCTAGGAAAAATTCCCATAGGTGCAATTTCATAGTTAAACGTATTTGTATTTTTAAATTTTGATGGGTGTTTCTAAATTGTCTTAATAGGGAGCATAACTATTTACACTCTGATCTGCTATATATGAGGTTGTCCATTTTCCCACACCTCACCAACTGATTCCAAACTTTTGAATTTTTTGTTCAGTTGAAGGGTAAAAATGGTATCTTGGTGTTACTATTTTAATTTATATTCCTCTTATTAAGAAGGAGGATAGGCATCTTCTCAAAATTTTGAAAGCAATAAGAACTTATTTTGTTTGAATACATCTTTGAACTGCCCTTGTAACTTTAATCCATTTTTCTACTACAATTAATATCAGAACATGTAGTACATAACTTTGTCTAAGTTTGTGGATAATATTGTCAATAATTTTCCCAATTTGTCATTTGGTCATGTTTATTTATCTTTTTATTCAGAAATTTTAGTCATATATAAATATTTTGTCTTGATTTCTGTGTTTTGAGTCATAGTTAGAAAGGCATTTCCATGCTCCAAGCTTATAAAGGATCTGTCTCACATATTTTCTACTAGTACTTTAATGGTTAAAATTTCATTTATATCATTAATCCATTAGTAATTTATCCATGAATATGAGGTGACATATATCCATTTTTAATTGTTTGTTTGTTTTACAAAGAGCTACCCATGTTTACAAATAGAATATATTTATTTTTCCATTTTTTTCTCCACTGATTTCACATGCCACTTTTAATAAATAATTTGTGCTTGGTCTATTTCTGGGGTTTTTGTTTTATTTTTAATGTATCAGATTATTCATGTACTGTTTGCACACTGATTTAATATTTAGAGCTTGATAAAATGTTTTCACATTTAGTACAGACTGTCTTCTGTCATTCAATTTCTTATTCAGAGATTTCCTACAGTATAAGTTTAGTTTATTTTTACATATGAACGTTCATGTCAAATTGTCCAATTCTAGAGAAATCTGTTGTTGTTTTGTGGGGATATTAAAATTTTAAATGAGCTTTGGAGAAAAAAATAGATATGTTCTGTCCTGAATTGATTGAATGGAATGGATCTGGATTTGTTGTTCAAGATTTGCATATGTATGTTTGGGGATGGGTGTTTGTTTTCTACATGAGTGTTTTAAAGTTTTCTTCATATAGATCTTAAACTTACTGTTAAATTTATTTCTAAATAAATTACCTTTTGTTGCTGCTATGAAAGATGTACTTTCATCCACTATATTTTGAAATATATGAAAGCAATATTTTCATATAATAATTATTTACATTTCATTTAAAATATTGCAGTTGCTTCTCTTTTATTTCCCAAAGATACAATTATATTTTTTGAAAACAGTAATTGATTTACCTTTATTTTTTATAATATCTATACTTCCAATTTATAAATATTTGTGAATGTTGTTAAATGCCTTTCTATTATGTGGGTAGGAAATTGCTAATAGTAGGCCTATACACTCCCTCTCTACAAGGACACCAGAGAGGTATAAATGATCTCAGTCAAATATCTTTAAAAACCAGCTAATGACCACTGCTCAGACCTCCTGGTAAACTTTTTTAATAAAACGTTTTTAGTAGGACACAGTTATCCAGGTTGTTTCTTGTAAATAAGCCCAGGATATATGGATTTATGGAGCATGGTTGGTTTGAACATCATTTAAGCTGTGCAATTAATGGAATATAAAATACAGAATTATGTAAACCAAAGTGGCTTATTTTGTGTGGTTGATATTTCCACATACATTGCTCAATAAAGTCTTGCCTGTTAAATCTGAAACAAAAAGGCATCCTCGTGGGAAAAAAGGGACATTTTATGGAACTGTCTGATGGTCACAGGTTTCTCAAAAATGGACATGGTTTTAACTCCTGGGCGTAGCAATTGCTTGTAACCTTTGAAATGTCAGAAAATTTGGTATAATTTGTGTAGTTCATGTTTGTCAGTTCAGTACTTTGTGTTATAATAGCTTCTACGGGAATGATTATACAATTTCTCTCTGTTCATCTCCAATAATAATACATTATATTAATAGATTTTCTAGTATTGAACCATGCTTTCATTCCAGGACTAATCCACTATTGTCACAATGAATTATATTTTTAGTATGCTATTAAATTTCTTTGCTATATTTAAGATTTTTTTTTAAATTTTTGGCCACACCACATGCAGCATGCTGAAACTTAGTTCCCTGACCAGGGATAGAACCCGAGCCCCCTGCGGTGGAAGCACAGAGTCTTAACCACTGGACTGCCAGGGAAGTCCAAGAATTTTTAAAATTCTATTCCTTAGTTGTTGGAAGCCATCCAGACGCTGCACCGCCATGACAAGGTCATGGGGCGCTCCAGTGCGGAACTGCAAGGCGGAACCGCACGTGGAAGGTGGACTACACTCCTCGTAAAAGCAATACTTATAATTTCTGTATATGTAAATTTAAGTGTGGCAGGATTTGCCCCAAGGAAAAATCTTAGATTTCCTGACTTCCCCTTTGAGTACTGTTTGACAAGGCCCGGTGCCTAAAGAGGGACATTGGGAAACAGTGACTAAATCTGGACGTAGGGAAATGTTTCTTTGGAAAACACCGTCCTCCCTAGAGATATGGCCATATGAGGGTGTTTATGATGGTAATAATAATTTGTGGTTCAATATTAATGGTAGTTTAATGATATTTGATCAATTAACTGATGAACAGATATGTTCTAGATTAGGGACAAATAGAAATGATTTGGAAAGTTATTCTTTAATAGATTATTGGGATCCTAATATTGTTTGTTGCTATATTAAATTGCCTTTGAGTAGCAATATTCAAAATAGAAATTGTAAAATATATTTTAGATATTTTAATGGTATTATAAAAAAGGAATGTCCATGTAGGAAAAGCTAGGTGGGGGCTAGGGATATATAGAATATAAGGATATATTTAGACTTAGGTGTTAAGGTTGGTTAACCACCAAGAATAATTCTTAGAACATGTACTGTACGTAATGGTAACCTTGGAATTTATCTTATGAGAAAATCTAGAAACTAAAAGGTATGGTTTACGTAATCTTTTAAGGAAATCTTTGTGTGTTCAAAATGATTCATTCTTTCGACTCAAAACAATAGTATTACAATGTATGTTAATGATTTATGTAATTCTACTGTAATCTATATATGAGTATATGAAATAAAGAAAGCACGAGATGGTGCTATTTTTACTTGGCTGAGTCCACGAGTCTCAGTCTCCTTCCTGTTGTTCATTGCCGACGCTGTCCATCCTTTTGGGGTATCCTGGATCCTGTTGGAGCTGGACTCCGACACTTAGTGATTTGATGTATAGTTTTTGTGTGTGTGTAATCTTGCGTGGTATAAAAGCAATGATTTATGAATTTTTCTTCTTACAAATCATTTGGCAATGTTTTTTTTTTCCTTTTTATATGTTCTTAGTAGTTTAAATAGCATTACAATTCTGTATTTGAAAAGGATATATAGTATTGTTCTGGGAATCTGCCTGGGCCTGATGATTTAGGGGGAGTGTATATTCTTTGACAACATTCTTCAATTCTGCTACAAAAATTGGTGTGTTTATCTCTTCTTCTCTTATGTGGTGTATTTTGATAAACTATTGCCCTAGATATTCAGGAAGAAGTATATTTGAATAGTTGAGAAAAAAGATTTTTAAAGTTTTCTCATTTGTGATTTTTTTCCCCCAAATCATTTGTGTTTTTGAGCTTGCTCCACATTTTTCTTCATTAGGATGACTGGTGGATGATCCCATTATTATTATATATTATATATTATATAATTTGTAATACTTGCTTACATCTCTTCCATGGATCAGCTTTTGTTTGTACACAGTAGATTTTTAAAATTTTTCTATAATGTATATTTGTAGTTATTCTTTTTACAGTTATTTTTTTTCATTTATTTGCTTAAATTATTATATATATATATTTTAACCTCTTTGAGTTGGATAGTTTCTTGTTTTGTTTTTGGTCTTTATTTTTGATTTATGTGAATACTTACAGTTATGGCTTTTCCTATGTTTCCTGTATTATGTTTTCTGTCCTGTGCTCCATCCAGTTCAATCTTTATGTTAGTGACTTTCCCCTTCCTCCTTCATTGAGTGCTTCATATATTTCATCTTCTTCTCTATTCTTATTATAACCCTCTTTTCTGTGAATTTGATGCTTCTGAATTATGGTCTTTTGTTACATGAATGAGGGCTTCATTGAGTTTTGTTTTGTTGGTTGTTTACTTAATTGTAAATATTTGATTATTTTCACTTTCTACTTGGCAACAGCTTTCTAGTAAATGCTCTTCATCTGACGGTAAGATATGATGCTAGTTCACATTCATATAGTTTTTCTCACAATACTTTTGTTGATTCTAACCATATTATGCTTTTTTCCTTCTACATAATTAAATAAAGAGAATTTTCAGAAACTAGTAATATTCAAGAGGTATCTATGTTTGTACCTATGTGTGGAGAGCATGGTGGCCTTGCTTGCTACTTCTTTGCATCCACAAGTAGATTTACATTCTCTGTATGATTCTTTGGGAAAGCCCCTGATTTTGCTTTTTTGTAATAAATATGATGCAAAAGTGCTTCTGGCACCAGCCCTGCCCATGTCAGTTTTTGCATTCATTATTGCAATGCCAGACCTGTTTTGCACTGTGGGGGTGAAGTCCTCACCTTCAGAAAGTATTTATTTCCTGGTACTTTGTAAGATGTGATTTAGCTGGGCTCTCTCACTCCTCTCCCTGGTTCTTAATTTCACTTCTTTCAAGACTTGTGTCAGATTTCATTGTTTTGGGTAACCCTTATGCTTATTTTGGAATCTGAGGGTCTTTTTTTTTGTTTTTATGTCTTCTTGCTGTTTTTATTTGAAATTCATTTCTCAGAGGGTTTTTTTTCTGGGGGGGTTGTTGTTTTTCTTGTTCTCTTTGTTGCTTTTTTGTATTTTCTAGGAGAAAAAGGAGAAAGGTTCTGAACTAAGCAATCATATTACTTCAAGAAATTTTTGAAATAATTGAAACACATATAAATAGTTTAAAAAGTAACCATATATATAGCCTTTTTTCTCTTATATGGACTGAAATGTTGAAAAGAGCACTGTTCATAGCAGGAAAATGTATTAGACTGTTTAATTTTATCAGAAATTGGTAATAAAAATAATTGTAAAAAAGAGTTGACCCCTGGTTTTAAAATTAAAATCCACAAATGAATGATTACACCAGAGGCAATACATGTTACTCTGTTTTAATGCACCATGGTTGTAAAATTCTGAAGGAAAACATATGATTTAAATTAAGGAATAGATGCTTTCTGTAGTAGCTGAAGATCGGTACTAACTTAACACATACTGCCCTGAGTTTTGACACTTAAAGTGTGTCAACAGATTCAGATGTTGAGGAGTGCAGATCTTTCAGAAGTGTCACTGTGGTCACTCCCTCTTGTGAGAGCACCAGAATCACAACTAACTCCTGAACATCGACAGGAAGACACTGGAACTCACCAAAAAACATACTCCACATCCAAAGACAAAGGAGAAGCTACAATGAAACATTAGGAGGGACACAATCACAATAAACTCAAATCCCATAACCACTGCGTGGGCGACTCAAACTGGAGAACAATGTTACCACAGAAGTCCACCCACTGGAGTGAAGGTTCTCAGCCCCATGTCAGGCTTCCTAACCTGGGGGTCTGGCAACAGAAGGAGAAATTACCAGAGAATCAGACTTTGAAGGCTAGCAGGATTTGACTGCTGAACTTTGACAGGACTAGGGGAAACAAAGACTCCACTCTTGGAGGCCACACACAAAGCAGTGTGCACAACAGGACCCAGGGGGAAGGAGCAGTGACCCCACAGGAGACTGAACCAGATCTACCTGCTAGTGTTGGAGGGTCTCCTGCAGAGGTGGGGGATGGGTGTGGCTCACCACGGGGACAAGGACACTGGCAGCAGAAGTTCTGAGAAGTACTCCTTGGTGTGAGCCCTCCTGGAGTCCACCATTAGCCCCACCAAAGAGCCTGTAGCCTCCAGTGCTGGGTCGGCTCAGTCCAAACAACCAAGGGGAGGGAACTCAGTCCCACCCATCAGCAGACAAGTGGATTAAAGTTTTCCTGAGCTCTGCCAAACAGAGCAACACCCAGCTCTACCAACCACCAATCCCTCCCATCAGGAAGTTTGCACAAGCCTCTTGGATAGCCTCATCCACCAGAGGGCAGACAGCAGAAGCAAGAAGAACTACAGTGCTGCAGCCTGTGGAACAAAAAACACATTCACAGAAAGATAGACAAAATGAAAAGGCATAGGACTATTTACCAGATGAAGGAACAAGATAAAACCCCAGAAAAACAACTAAATGAAGTGGAGGTAAACAACCTTTCAGAAAAAGAAGTCAGAATAATGATAGTGAAGATGATCCAGAACCTCAGAAAAAGAGTAGAGGCAAAGATCAAGAAGATGCAAGAAATGTTTAACAAAGACCTAGAAGAATTAAAGAACAAAGACCTAGAAGAATTAAAAAACAAGCAAACAGAGATGAACAGTACAATAACTGAAATGAAAAATACACGAGAAGGAATCAATAGCAGAATAATTGAGGCAGAAGAATGGATAAGTGACCTGGAAGACAGAATGGTGGAATTCACTGCTGTGGAACACAATAAAGAAAAAAGAATGAAAAGAAATGAAGACAGCCTAAGCGACCTCTGGGGCAACATTAAATGCACCAACATTCACATTATAGGGGTCTCAGAAGGAGAAGAGAGAGAGACAGGACCCGAGAAAATATTTGAAGAGATTATAGTCAAAAACTTCCCTAACATGGGAAAGGAAATAGACACACAAGTCCAGAAAGCACAGAGAGTCCCAGGCAGAATAAACCCAAGGGGAAACATGCCGAGACACATAGTAATCAAATTGACAAAAATTAAAGACAAAGAAAAATTATTAAAAGCAGCAGGGGAAAAACAACAAATAATATACAAGGGAACTCCCATAAGGTTAACAGCTGATTTCTCAGCAGAAGCTCTACAAGCCAGAAGGGAGTGGCACGATATACTTAAACAGATGAAAGGGAAGAACCTACAACCAAGATTACTCTACCCAGCAAGGATCTCATTCAGATTTGAAATAGAAAGCAAAAGCTTTACAGACAAGCAAAAGCTAAGAGAATACAGTACCACCAGACCAGCTCTACAACAAATGCTAAAGAAACTTCTCTAAGTGGGAAACACAAGAGAAGAAAAGCATCTACAAAAACAAACCCAAAACAATTAAGAAAATTGTAATAGGAACATACATATCAATAACTACCTTAAATGTGAATGGATTAAATGCTCTAACCAAAAGACACAGTATCACTGAATGGATACAAAAGAAGACCCATATATATGCTGTCTACAAGAGACTGACTTCAGACCTAGGGACACATACAGACTGAAAGTGAGGGGATGGAAAAAGATATTCCATGCAAATGGAAATCAAAAGAAAGCTGGAGTAGCTATACTCATATCAGATAAAATAGACTTTAAAATAAAGAATGTTATAAGAGACAAGGAAGGACACTACATAATGATCAAGGGATCAATCCAAGAAGAAGATATAACAATTAGAAATATATGTGCACCCAACATAGGAGCACCTCAATACATAAGGCAAATGCTAACAGCTATAAAAGAGGAAATTAACAGTAACACAATAATAGTGGAAGACTTTAACACTTCACTTACACCAATGGACAGATCATCTAGACAGAAAATTAATAAGGAAACACAAGCTTTAAATGACACAATAGAGCAGATAGATTTAATTGATATTTATAAGACTTTCCATCCGAAAACAGCAGATTACACTTTCTTCTCAATTGCACACAGAACATTCTCCAGGATAGATCACACTTTGGGTCACACATCAAGCCTCGGTAAATTTAACAAAATTGAAATCATACCACCAAGCATCTTTTCTGACCACAACACTATGAAATTAGAAATAAATTACAGGGAAAAAAAACGTAAAAAAAACACAAACACATGGAGGCTGAACAATACATTACTAAATAAACAGGAGATAACTGTAGAAATCAAAGAAGCAATAAAAAAATACAGAGTCAAATGACAATGAAAACACGATGATCCAAAACCTATGGGATGCAGCAAAAGCAGTTCTAAGAGGGAAGTTTATAGCAATACAATTCTACCTCAAGAAACAAGAAAAATCTCAAATAAAAAATCTAACCTTACACCTAAAGGAACTAGAGAAAGAAGAACAAAGCCCAAAGTTAGTAGAAGGAAAGAAATCATGAAGATCAGACCAGAAATAAATGAAATAGAAACAAAGAAAACAATAGCAAAGATCAATAAAACTAAAAGCTGGTTCTTGGAGAAGATAAAGAAAATTGATAAACCTTTAGGCAGACTCCTCAAGAAAAAGTGGGAGAGGACTCAAATCAATAAAATTAGAAATGAAAAAGGAGAAGTTACAATGGACACTGCAGAAATACAAAGCATCATAAGAGACTACTACAAGTGACTCTATGCCAATAAAATGGACAACCTGGAAAAAATGGACCAATTCTTAGAAAGTATAACCTTCCTAGTCTGAACCAGGAAAAAATAAAAAAATATCAACAGACAAATCACAAGTAATGAAACTGAAACTGTGATTAAAACTCTTCCAACAAACAAAAGTCCGGGACCAAATGGCTTCATAGGTGAATTTTATCAAACATTTAGAGAGGAGCTAACAACCATCCTTCTCAAACTCTTCCAAAAAATTGCAGAGGAAGGAATACTCCCAAACTCATTCTAGGAGGCCACCATCACCCTGATACCAAAACCAGACAAAGATACCACAAAAAAAGAAAATTACAGACCAATATCACTGATGAATATAGATGCAAAAATCCTCAACAAAATACTAGCAAACAGAATCCAACAACACATTAAAAGGATCACACACCATGATCAAGTGGGATTTATCCCAGGGCTGTAAGGATTCTTCAATATACGCAAATCAATCAATGTGATACACCATATTAACAAATTGAACAATGAAAACCTTATGATCATCACAACAGATGCAGAAAAAGCTTTTGAAAAAATTCAACACCCATTTATGATAAAATCTCTCCAGAAAGTAGGCATAGAGGGACCTACCTCAACATAATAAAGGCCATATATGGCAAACCCACAGCAAACATCATTCTTAATGGTGAAAAACTGAAAGCATTTCCTCTAAGATCAGGAACAAGACAAGGCTGTCCACTCTCGTCACTATTATTCAACATAGATTTGTAAGTCCTTGCCACAGCAATCAGAGAAGAAAAAGAAATAAAAGGAATACAATTTGGAAAAGAAGAAGTAAAACTGTCACTGTTTGCAGATGACATGATACTATACATAGAGAATCCTAAAGATTCCACCAGTTTGGTAAAGTTGCAGGATACAAAATTAATGCACAGAAATCTCTTGCATTCCTATACACTAACAACGGAAGATCAGAAAGAGAAATTAAGGAAACAATCCCATTCACCACTGCAACAAAAAGAATAAAATACCTAGGAATAAACCTACCTAAGGAGGTAAAAGACCTGTACTCAGAAAACTATAAGACACTGATGAAAGAAATCAAAAATGACACAAACAGATGGAGAGATATACCATGTCCTTGGACTGCAAGAATCATTATTGTGAAAATGATTATACTATCCAAAGCAATGTACAGATTCAATGCAATCCCTATCAAATTACCAATGGCATTTTTTACAGATCTAGAAGAAAAAAAATATTAAAATTTGTATGGAGACACTAAAGACCCTGAATAGTGGAAGCAATCTTGAGGGAATAAAATGGAGCTGGAGGAATCAGACTCCCCGACTTCAGACTATACTACAAAGCTGCAGTAATCAAGACAATATGATACTGGCACAAAAACAGAAATATAGATCAATGGATCAGGACAGAAAGCTCAGAGATAAACCCATGCACCTATGTTCAACTAATCTATGGCAAAGGAAGCAAGGATATACAATGGAGAAAAGACAGTCTCTTCAATAAGTGTTGCTGGGAAAACTGGACAGCTACATGTAAAAGAATGAAATTTAAAAACTCTCTGACACCATACACAAAAATAAACTCAAAATGGATTAAAGACTAAATATAAGACCGGACACTATAAAACTCTAAGAGGAAAACATAGGAAGAACACTCTTTGACATAAATCACAGCAAGATCTTTTTTGACCCACCTCCTAGAGTAATGGAAATAAAAACAAAAATAAACAAATGGAACCTAATGAAACTTAAACGCTTTTGCACAGCGAAGGAGACTATAAACAAGATGAAAAGGCAACCCTCAGAATGGGAGAAAATATTTGCAAACAAATCAATGGACAAGGGATTCATCTCTAAAATATATGAACAGCTCATGCAGCTCAATATTAAAAAAACAAACAACCCAATCAAAAAGTGGGCAGAAGACCTAAGTAGACATCTCTCCAAAGAAGACATACAGATGACCAAGAGGCACATGAAAAGCTGTTCACATCACTAATTATTAGAGAAATGCAAATAAAAACTACAATGAGGTATCACCTCACACTTGTTGGAAGGGGCATCTTCAGAAAATCTATAAACAGCAAATGCTGGAGAGGGTGTGGAGAAAAGGCAACCCTCTTACACTGTTGGTGGGAATGCAAATTGATACAGCCACTATGGAGAACAGTATTGAGGTTCCTTAAAAAACTAAAAATAGAATTACCATATGACCCAGCAATCCCACTACTGGACATATACCGAGAGAAAACCAGAATTCAAAAAGACACATGCACCTCAGTGCTCATTGCAGCACTATTTACAATAGCCAGGTCATGGAAGCAACCTAAATGCCCATCTCCAGATGAATGGATAAAGAAGATGTGGTACATATATACAATGGAATATTACTCAGCCATAAAAAGGAACAAAATTGGGTCATTTGTAGATATGTCGATGGACCTAGTGACTGTCATACAGAGTAAAGTAAGTCAGAAAAAGAAAAACAAATATCATATATTAACACATATATGTGGAATCTAGAAAAATGGTACAGATGAACCGGTTTGCAAGGCAGAAATAGAGACACATGTAGGGAACAAATATATGGGCACCAAGGGGGGAAAGTGGGGGGTGGGGGGGTTGTAGTGGTGGTGGCGGGATGAATTGGGAGATTGGGATTGACATATATACACTAATATGTATAAAATAGATAACTAATAGGAACCTGCTGTATAAAAATTGTAAATTAATAAAATAAAAACAAAATTAGGTGGCAAAAAATATATATAAAGCAAAGCTCAAATATAAACAATGGAGAACTCAGTTTGACTCATGTGGCCACATACTGTCTTCTACACTGTGGTATGTGTTGCTCTTTATATGACCCAAATATTCATTCGGTAATAATAATACATGATTCCTGCAAAATGATCATATGGGTTTTTAGTTTCACCTCATGCTGATCTAGAGTAGAATTTATTCCTTAATTTTTTTAACTTTGTTTTTTGAATTTTATTTTATTTTATTTTTTATTTGCGCCCCTCTTAATGTCTCATTGTGGCTTCTTCTTTGTCTTTGGATGTAGGGTATCTTTTTTGGTGAGTTCCAGTGTCTTCCTGTCGATGATTGTTCAGCAGTTAGTTGTGATTCCAGTGCTCTCGCAAGAGGCAGTGAGCGCACATCCCTCTACTCCACTGTCTTGAACCAAATTCTGAGCTTTGCTTTTGAAGTCAAAAATCTCTTTTTTTCCCTTAATTTTAGAAGTTGCAACTAAATTAAAGAACTGAATGCAAGATAGGAAAGCTGCTGAGAACTGGATTTGGATTGGTCTTTGTTGTAAGTGTACACCAGAAAGATTGTAAAAAAAAAAAAAATAAATGTATGAATCATAATCACTAAACTTAGTTTAATAGATTTGATAGTGTTGTAAAATATTGTGACCACTTGAAAAGTCAGTTTGCTGAGCAATGGTCAATCATTAAATCAGCGGCAGCCTTCATATTTTTCCACTGTAGGAAGCAGAATCTGGCCATCAAAATATGATAGTAATTGTTTTGGAAAGGATGACATTCCATGATGACAATAACAATGATAGTAGTGACAGACATATCTAAAACCACTGACTTCAGAGGTAAGCAAATTGATAAAGTGATTGTTGACCTAAAACAAATAGACTGCCAGTTGTTTCTCTAGCAAAGATAAGTTTATTAGGGATCAGCAGAAAATTGCACTTCGGGGTCTATGGAGGACCACGTGCAAGTCCTTGCACAGCAAGGGAAGGAGAACATTTTTATAGAGAGGAAAAGGAAGCTGGTAGAGCTAGAGTAAAAAAGGAGTCCATGGTTTTTCATTTGCTGAATTGTTGAAAGAAGAGTCTTCCTTCCTGTTGGGCTCTGCTGCTATCTTCACAGGGTGTGAGAGCTCCCTCTTCTGATCTCCCAACTCTATTTAATTAAGGTTTCTGTTTATTAATTTTTTACATGATAAAGATCATGATATCTTGTTATAGCTAAAAATACTGAGCTTTGGGCTGCAAAGTCAGGTAGCTGTGCTATTTCAGGCTGATTTGCTCTGTGTACATAGGGATGTCTTTCTTTAGAGTAGAAAGTTAACACCAATAAAAGAGGCATTGGTAAACAAATGGAGAGAAAAGGAGGAAGGGTGGGAAGGAGGGAGGGAGAGAGAGAGAGGAAGGGTGGGAGGGAGGGAGGGAGAGAGAGAGAGGAATAGAGAAAGGGAGATAGAAACCTGGTCTTTGGGTGGTTTACCTTTTTTAGAGGTCTAGAGAAATTTAAGTTCCACTTCACTCAAAGTGAGCTTCTTGGAACAGGACACTTGCTATTATACTCTTCAGGGCTTAAGAGCCTTTTTATTGTGAGAGCCTTTGGGAAGAGCAGATAAAGGAAGGGTTTTCTGCATCTCTTCCAAGAGAATCAACCCTCTTTCAGAAGCAGTATTCTGAGAGTTCCCTGGATATGGAGAATTTTAAGAAATTTAAAAAAAACAATCAAATCTGTAAGGGAATTTCTCCCCTAAGATATATGGTTTTTGGGTTGGGGTGCTTGAGACAGGCCAGTTTGGGAGGTAGAAACAAGTTCTCAACTTTGTAGCAAGTTGGCAAATATTATAGCAAAGAAAATGGCACATTCAAATATATGAGCAATAAACATTTATCACATGCAATTTACAGTGCTGGCACTGGGACTTTAAGAATTTATAATATGTATCTGACCTTGTGCTGTTTATCTAGGAAGAGACACAGGACTTATACACAAAAAGCAAATAAAAATTCAGAATAACCTAAGCCATCTGCCAGACTATCAATTCCTGAGGGCAGGCTTCTGATTTTTTGTTGCTGATTTTTTTGTGGGCATTTTATTGTTCTACACTGTTGAATGAAAGGAATTGGCAACAGCAGCTGCAAAGCAAAGATGATTCTTAGCAGCAGAAGAGTATAGCGCACGCGCGTGTGCGCACACATGTGTGTTACATAGAGTTTGGTTTTATTACAGCACAAATTAACATATTATGAGAAATTTTAAAGGGTCGGGCTTAGAGAGGGTGTTGCCAAACAGAATCCATTCAGTACTCTAGCAACAGGTAGTTAGTGAGTCGGGGGGTGTGTTGAAGGAGAGGAACTTTGATAACAGGAAGCCTCAATATTATCTAAGAGAATAGCTAGTGACTGAAGGCAATAGTTTCCCTGTGCATGATTATAAAACCTCCTCTCTGTAAACAGTGCACTTTACAATGGAAGAAAACACTTACTTATAAAAACAAATCTGAATTTATGTAGGGAATATGCTAAACCCTCTGAACAACCATAGCCAATCTATAAGATTATCAATGTATCCATTTTTGAAAATTCACACCATGAATAATCTATTAATTTCTGGGAAAAGAACTATGGCTAAATATGATCCATTATTTTTAAAAATCTTATAGGTGTGTTATATATTATAACAGGAATTACAAATACCTCACTTAGACATATGATATGCTGGTTTATGCCTTAAAACTAAGGCACTTAGTATTTGAAAACTTATTTGGATTCTGTTTGGCACCTGAATGTAACTTAGCAAAGCTGTTATTAATTCTTTCAAAGTACTGGCTAATTTATCTCCATTTTTTTAGAATCCTTTAATGTCTTGAACATGTTAAAAATGAAATGTAGCTGTTATTGTTGATAGCAATAATAATAATACTGAGCATTATCTTTTTATGCTTGGTTCATATCATTATCCTCTCTGGAGTGTTTCTCTCTTCCATGTCTGCCTGTCAAAATTCTATGATTTTCAAGACATAATGCAAATTTATCAGTCTGGATGAAACTTCCTCCAATTTCTCATTCTAGGAGTTATCTCATACTATTTTGAATAATTTCAAAATGTTTCTAGGGTTTATTTGATGGCATTCATCATGTTATATCTTGTACTTTTTTCAATTTATTTTATTTTCAAAGATTTAAAATATACAGAAAATTAAAGAAATGGTATAATGACCACCTATATACCTTTTACCTAGATTTGATGTGTTAGTAGTTTGCTTTATCTATTCCTATACATATTTTTTATTATTTTTGTGCTGAATGTCTAAAAATAATTTGATAGTATCATGGAATTTCTACTGTAAATACTTCTGTATGCATGCCTAGAATAAGAGTATTCTCCTATAAAATCACAATACAATTATCATATATACAAAATTTAGCATTGGTATAATAATATAAACTAAAATATGGTCTTAAATTTATCTAATTGTACCAATAGTGTCTTTTCCATCTGCCCTTCCTCCCCCCAAATTTTAACCAAGACTTAAGAATTTATTGTTATGTTTCTTTGGTGTTCTTTTTCTAGAGTAGTACCCTCCAATTTTGCCTTATCTGATATGTATATATTTAAGAATCTAGGTCAGTTGTCTTCCAAGTTAGACAATTGATAATATCTGGTTGATAATGTGTCATCCCTATCTCGTCATACTAGAAAACACATAATATCAGTATGCTCCGTTATCAATGATGCAAAACTGGATCATTTGGCTAAATTTTATCCTCCATGCCTTTCAACTATATATTGTCTCTTTTCAATTAATATGCAATTTGGAAGGTGGTATTTTGAGATTATGTGCATATTCTATATCCCAATACTCATCACCCAATTATTTTTGTGTTCATCTATTATCTTGCTTGAATAAATTGTGTATTTTCATATAAGACAATTCTTGTTTTCCACCTCACATACTTTAGGACAGTGGTCTCAGGAGCATCAGTATCAACAACACCAGGGAACTTACAAGAAAGTCAAATTTTCCGGCTCTATCACAAATCTTCTAAATAAGAAACTCAGACATGGAGCTCAGAAATATGTGTTTTAATGAACTCTCCTGGTGATTCTGATGTGCAACAAAGTTGGGAACCAATGCTCTAGAATACATTTTATTCTAGAAGTTGCCATGGTTACCATCTTTGCATAAGTGTAATTTGACAACACATTTCATCAACTACACCTCATACCTTTAATTTTCTGCTAGGGTTTAAATGCCTCCATGTAGTATGCTTACTCTCCCAAACATCACACACCTTCCCTTATCTAAAATTCGGTAAGAGCTCACAAGTTGATGATGGCCCTCTTCAAAATTCTCCTCTATTTCTGTTCATTGCCACTAGACCAATAACTAGGGTCAATTAACAGTACAGCCTAAGGGACAATGCAATTCCATTTTTGGGAGAAAATAGTATATATACCCAGAGAACTATAAGACCTGTTCAATATGTCTCTGGCAGGATCGGAGTAAACATACCTGGAAGTTGATCTTGGAGGTATTAGATGAGGGAATATAGAATATAAAGCTGGATGGGAGCAAGATTATTGAATCCTTTGTGACTCAGGAATTTACGTCCTGACATGGACCAAATGCTTGTCTTGATATATTGTTGAGATATCCAGTTAAAGCCTGCATGTTGGACGTTGGCTTATGAAATAGGAATGCCATAAGCCTTAGCAGTGAGTTGCATAAGGGGTCAGAAGACTAAAGAGGTGTATTATTTGAATTGTATTACCAGGAAATGTTTAGAACTTCTAGAAAATGTCTAGAAGAGTGGAAGGCTAATGTACTTTAATATAGTAGAAAATTAAAATGTTTCCTCCAATTTTCGGATATGAGTCAGTTCTTAGAGTTGTAGTCCATTGATTATGAGAATATGAGTCCCCCTGAAGAAAGATTGTACAATGCCACCATAAGTATATATAACAATATATTCTCAGTATTTTGTAAAGCAACCTGTAGCCAGTTACAGACACATTTTACTTTGAAGGAAGAGACATATTCAGACATTTCTAGGGCATGCACTTTACCAAAGGACCTTTAAGCTACTTTAGTTCTCCTTTTAGACAGGAAGAAAAAATAACCTAGATATTGAATAGAGTTCTAACCCAGTTTATCATGCAGCCATCCCACAGTATTCACTGACCCACTGTATAACCATTTTTGCAGCTCCTAGTTCATAATTGGTATGGATATTTAAAGGAATTGAGATAACTCATCAATAAGAATCATTAAGTTAAGAAGAACTAAGAGAAACTCTTGAAACTGCCTACTTCTCCAGCCAAGAGAGCAAATCAGAAGTAATATATCATCTTGGAAAGAATGCACCACATTAAACTATAAAGATTTAGGAGTGGTGGTCTCTATCTTAACCCCATTCAGTTACTCTCTGACCCCTGCAAAAACCATAGAGCATGGTGGATGATGATGAACTACCATAAATATAATAAGCGGTACTTCTCAGTGTAACAACTGTTATGTCAGATTATGCATATTTACAAGAACAGAACAACATCACCTCTGGCATTTGCCATGGTACTACTGATTTGGTGAATACATTCTTTTCAATCTCTATTAGTAGAGAGCATCAAAATCATTTACTCTTTTGAGGGAAGATCCGTGTAACAAACTGACCCACTTTCCCAAGGCTATATTACATCTATTCTCAGTCACAATACAGACTGCAGGGATGTTGACCTTGACATTGCAGAAAATATCATGTTGGTATACTATTGATGACACCATGCTAATTGGACAATTTAGAAAGGAAATTGGAAGTGTCCTAGATAACCTATAAGATATATATGTGCCACAGAGTGGGAGCTAAACATTCACAGATTTAAGATCCTGTCATATTAGTAAAATTTAATGTTTTTAGAAGTCCCATCATCTTAGGTTTCCTGGAACTTCCCCTTTAGTGTAAAGGCAGGATATTATATTTTACGTCCTCTATCACTGAGTCACTCTGCTTGGTGAGCCATTTTAGATTCTGAAGGCAGCATATATACACTATTTGAAAATACTGCTCTAACTTTTTGTTGGGTGCCTCAAAATGTTGTCAGTTTTGAGTGGGGTTTAGAGTAAGTCAGGACACTTCAGCATATCAAAGCTGCAGTGCAAGCTGACCTGCTTGCTCAGAAGATCTGATGGTTCTAGATACGTTAGTGATATGACATCTCTGGCAACTCCCATGAGAGAATCTTGGTCAGTGTAGATATTTAAGGTTTTAGAGCAAGGTCATATTTTCTGTGGAAAAAAATTCACTCAACATTTGAGAAGCAGCTCCTGGTATGCGGGAAGGTCCTAGTAGAGGTGGAATGCCTGAACACTCACCAAATATATGTGTGGCTGAAACTTTCATCATGAGTTTTTATCATTAAATACGTTAGCATAAAGCTGGCTTATATTAGAATGTTACATTCAGGATTGGGCCTGAGCAGATATTGAGGGAACAAGTAAACTACATGAACATGGCCCAGAGTACCTAGTCACATACCTCTTGCAGAAACTTCTCTATCAGCTTACACTTGTGGCATCATCAGGGTTTACTTATGATCAATTAACAGAGGAGAAATAAATTGAGCCTGGTTCACACATGGTTCAGCTCACTAGTTTGGTAGTTGATTGGAAACAAACAAACAAACAGCTGCTATAATACAGCTCAAACAAGCAAGGCCCTGAACATAAGCATCGAAGGAAAACTATTCTAGTTACCAAAGCTGTGAAAAGTGCATTTTGTCCCCCTCCTGTATGGAGGAAGAAATGGCCTGAAGAATGGGTGTTCATGAATACCTGGGAAGTTTTTAATAGTTTTGTTAGTCATTATTTATGTGCTTATTGGTTTTGCTTTATTAGATTATAAATCTGCTTGATAAAAAATATCTTTTTTTTCATTTTTCTATACATTTCTGCATTAGGTAATAAGAGATATAGTAGATTTTTAGGGCTGACATAACAATTTAACACAAACTTAGTGGCTTAAAACAGCAGAAATTTATTCTTTCACAATTCTGGATGATGGAAGTCTAAAATCAAGGTGTTGACAGGGTCACTCTCTCTCTAAAGACTTTGGGGGAGGATCCTTTCTTGCCTCTCCCAGCTTCTGGTGATTGCTGGTGTCCCTTGGTTTGTAGCAGCATAACTCCAAACACTCTGTCTCAGTGTTTACATTGCCTTTTTCTCTATGTGTCTGTGTTCTTTTCTAACTCTTACAAGGGGATGTTCATTGGATTTAAACCCATCTTATTCCAGTATGATCTCATCTAGATCCTTACTTTAATTATGTCTCCAAAGATGCTATTCCTGAGTAAAATCACACTCTGAGATTATGGGTAGACATGAATTTTGGGGGATTTCAATACACCACAAATTACTAAACCAATATTTAATGATTGATGATTTGTTTTCCTGTCTCTCTGACAGACTCTGTTTAGAGTTTCAAGGGACAAATTTTAAGAATTTTATTCCTTAAAAGGCACTCCTATATTTTAGATGATATATAATATAGAAAAGATTTCATTTTATTCATACAAGTTATAAGCTGTAGCTGCACTCAGGTAGTTTCTTCAATAGTGCTATTTTAAAATACTATAAAAGCTTTAAAAAATAATTTTAATATTGAAGACCCTTGAACTATAATCTAGTGCTTCAGTTGTAGACCATTGTTATTGGTTGATCTGTGTCCCCCCAAAAAGAGATGTTGAAATTCTAACCCCTAATACTTCAGAATGTGACCGTATCTGGAAATAAGGTATTTTATAAAGATAGTTAAATTTAAATGAGGTCATTAAGATGGACCATAATCCAATATAATGAGTGTCCTTATAAAAAAGGGGGAATTTGAACATAGACACACACAGAAAGGAGACAATGTGAAGACACACAGGGAGAAGACCGTCTTGTGACATGAGTGATGCGTCTACAAGCTAAGGAATGCTAAGAATTGCTGGCAAGCACTAAAAAGTAGAAGAGGCAAGGAAAGATTCTTCCCTAGAGCCATTAGAGAGAACACGGCCCTGCTGATACCTAGATTCAGACTTGTAGTGTCCTGAACTATGAGGCAATACATTTCTATTGTTTTAAGCCACCAAGTGTGTGGTACTTTTTTTATGAAGCCTTGGGAAACTACAAACATAGCATATTATATCATGGACTAGCATGCATCGTCTTGTGATATAAAATGTTTTACATATCTTTATAGTCTGTTTTAAATTATTTAATGTGTAGGTTTATGGACTATTTCTGAATTGTTTAATTAATGATTAGTTGTTAACATATAGCATGACTCATTCTTGAAAAAAATGGCAGATAATTATAGGGATTTTCAAACTTGTTTTCCTCCATAGTACCATTGGTAATATTATCTGCACTTTCACTCCAACTCTATATAATTTAACAGTACTTGAATTAAGGAATGAATTGGTGAAATAAAAAGCAAGTCTTCCCATATAACATTTATGCAGTGAAGCAAATAATGATAGGCTGATTTACATTAAAAGTCAAGTTATATTTCATATGATATATTTAATATGATTGAATGTTTGGCATGATTAGCACATGTTTTTATAAAGTATTATTTTTCATGTGATTTTTTGTTTGTCTTTAGTCCTATATTTAACACATAGATCATTTATTTGTTGATGTTTTAGAAATCCCATTTTTAGTCTTATAACACATGTACATTTAAGCTAATAAAAGTGGGTTCATTGACTTATATGAGCCGCAAATTTCTCACCAGTCTAGTATGTTAGGCATCAAATCTTATTGGATGCAACTATTAGAGATGGATAAGTGTCAGTTCTTTTAGAGGGATGAATTTGCTATTTTTAAGATTTTTGTACAATTAAACCAAATTTCAGCCTCATAAGGTACACTTGGCTTTTTGACCAATACGTGATATGAAGTGTTAAATAATAGTTTTCATATTGTGATCTTCAATGTCAACCTGATTTTGGATAATTAATTAAATTTGTTCTAGCCATTTTCAGAAGAAACAAATTGAATTTCTGCCAGTTTTTTCACCCAATCTATGTTGTGTTCCAACAAGACTATAGTGATTGTGGGACTTTTGATGATATTAAAAATATTCTTTTGTTAAACATTTTTCCACCCTTTTTAGATCCAATTTTTTAAATTTAATTTTTATTTTTTGATCCAATGTTTTTAAAGTTCATTTTACATTTTTTGAGCCTATTCAAGGATTCTAGTAGACTGTCTTAATTAAATTCCTTCCAGCCTCCCTCTACTAATTTATACAATTTTATTATAAAATACTTCCTATCTTTCTTAACTATCAACTTCACATTGATAATTTAGATATCAGTACACTACAGGAATCCAGGTTCTATACTGTACTCCAATTCCACTAAAACCAAGAATCAGTAAATGATTCCAATTTTAGAAAGTAAAATTTCTAGAATTAGTTCTAATCTCATATATGAGTGAGTACAACCCTGCATTTCCAGTGGGTAAGTAGTGGTCAATGACGCTATTAGTAACCACTGAGTCAGGTAACAGTTATATGTTTAAAACACTCTGAGATCTATTCATATAAGTTGTCCCTAGTAACAACCTGTATTAGGTAGGGTTCTGGAGAGAAACAGATCCAGTAGGATATATATAAAAGGTCATTTATTATGAGGAATAAGAGTATGTCATTATAGTGGCTAAGTCCTATGATCTGCTGTCTATAAAGTGAAGACCTAGAAAAGCTGGTGGTATAATTCAGTCTGAGTCCAAAGGCCTGAGAACCAGGGAAGTTGATGGTTTAAATCCTAATCTGAGGGCTAGAGAAGATGAGATGAGATGTCACATTTCAAGCTGGCAGGCAGAAAGCAAAAAGAGGCAAATCCCTCCTTTTTCTGCCTGTGTTCTAGTCATACCCTCAGTGGACTGGATGATGCCCACTCACTCTGGAGAGAGTAATCTACTTTACTGAGTCTACCAATTCAGATGCTAATCTCATCTGGAAACATGCTCACAGACACACCCAGAAATAATGTTTTCTGGGCACCCTGTGACCAGTCAAGTTGACACGTAAAATCAATCATCACAAGTCTACTTCTTGTCAACTTGGCAATCATATGCATCCCCTTAAACCATACTTACTCTCCAGATAAATACCATAGCAAAGCCATAATTCTGCCTAACATGATATAACTCTTTTCCTTACAACAAAAAACACATTATCCTCTTGCCCAGAAGAAGAGATAAATTCCTTGAGTGATGTTTACTCCTCTTCTTGATATCCCGTAACTTAAATACTATGATATAAAATTAACAATATTTAAATATTATGATATAAAATCAATACATTTTATATTATGTGATAATGGCATAAAATAGGAAAGAAAACAAAGATATACATATTGAATATATATATATTTACATGTGTATGTATGTATATATGTGTATATAGGCACACACATAAACATACAAACATATTCATAGCAAAATAAGGAGAAAATACTCATGACATTTACAGTCCTCATTTCTGTAATGAGTCACATGTCATTTGGTCATAGCAGATATTTATAACCACCTTCTTCCATTATTTATTCTGTATTCCAGAATGCAACACTTCAACTGGCCATGGTTCTTTACTTGGCGGGGGTGACCCAAACTTTCGTTCCTGAAAGGTCTGGAGCATTGCTATCCTGCCTGCATTGGATTGTTGTATGTTTCCATTGACCTTAATAATGGGGCATGGTAATACTAAGAAACACTCTAAAGGACCTCCTGTGTTCTAGACATACTCTTCCTTACCTCCAATGTGGAGCAGCAGTCCAATTTCCCCTTGGTGGTCAGGTTCAATTACTCCAGACAATGCCATTAACTCTCTTCTTTGCCTGTTGATTCAAAGATGTGAGGAGACAAAAGTGGCTGAGTGGCAGTCTTAAACTCCAGTTAAATGGATCAATGTGTGTCTCATGGTGGAAGCATTCCTCCCTCTGGCACTAAGACCTCTAGGCCAGCAACACATAACGTCATGGAGACAGAAAACAAATATTTGTTAGTGGGTCACTAGGAATAATAGTGAGTGATGCCATTCCCATTTCTACCCTTTGAATTCTGGACTTGTGAATCCTGGCTATCAGTGAAACAGCACCATATATTGGAAGCTAATTCAGAGCATATACAGTTTTCTAGAGAACCTTAACCCAGCCCTGAAAGGTTTGCCACCTAACTGGCACTACAACTGAGTCTTTAAAAGACCATTACATCCTTCTTTCAAGCCAGCTGCTTCAGAATGGGAAGAACATGGTAAGACCAGTGAATTCCATGAGCATGGGCCCACTGCCACACTTCTTTTGCTGTGAAATGAGTTTCTTGATCAGAAGCCATGCTGTATGGAATACCATGATAGTGGCTAAGACAGTCTGCATTTCACAGATGGTAGTTTTGATAGAAGCATTGTATGCAGGGAAAAAAAAAATCTGAATCCAAAGTATTTAATCCAGTGAGAACAAAACACCACCCCTTCCACAGTGGAAATGGTTCAATGTAATCAACCTGCTACAAGTTAGCTGGCTGATCATCTCAGGGAATTTTGCCCTACTGGGGACTCAGTGTTAGTCTCTGTTGTGGGCAGACTAGGCACTCAGTGGTGGCCATAGCCAGGCTGGCCTTGATGAGTGAAAGTCTACATTGCTGAGCCCATTCATAATCTTCATTCCTGACACCATGGCCACTTTCTTCATGAGTCTATTCCCAGAGGAGGCTGGGAAAAGAAATTGACTGACATCCATAGAATAGGTCATCCTACCCACTTGATTATTAAAATCCTCCTCTGCTAAGGTGAACATTCACATGAGCACAAATATTTTCATGTGTTTTGCCCATTCTGAAAGGTCTATCCACATACCTCTTCCCCAGATTTCTTTATCACTAATTTTTCAATTATGTTCCTTCCAAGTCCCTGACCATCCAGCCAAACCACTGGCCACAGTCCATGAATCACTACATAATCACACCTCTGGCCATTTCTCCTTCCCAGCAAAGTAAACAAGTAGGTGAATTGCTCAGATTTCTGCCTGCTGGGAGGATTTCCTTTTACCACTGTCCTTCAGGATGTCCCAGAGAGGGACTATAATGCTGCAGCTGTCTACTTTTGGTTGGTGTCTGCATGTCATGCAGAACCATCTGTAAACAAGGCCCATGTCTTTTCTTCTTCTGTCAACTGATCATAGGGAACACTCGATGGAGCCATAGGTACAAACTGAGAGAGTAAAGGCAGTGTAGAAGGAATGGGGACCATGGGCATTTTGATCACTTATTCATGTAACTTATTTATGCCTTCAGGGTCTGCCCAGGCCCAGTCACCTGCATATCACTTCCACTTGATGATAGAACATTGCTGTGCATGCCCAGCTTTATGGCTTGATAGATTAGGTAACACCCAGTTCATTATAGGTAACTCAGGTTGTATGGTAACTTGGTGTCCCATGGTTAAGGGTTCAGTCTCTACTAACACCCCACAGCAGACCCAGAGCTGTTTCTCAAAAGGAAACTGCTTATCTGTAGATGACAGCAGGGCCTTGCTCCAAAATCCTAAAGACCTATGCTGCAATTTACCTATAGGGTTCTGCCAAAGGTCCCAAACAGCATCTGTATCTGCCACTGATCCTTCAAGAATCACTGGATCTTCTGGATCATGGGCCCAAGTAGCAGAGCAGCTTGCACAGCAGCTGATGATTAGTTTCTGCTGTTTATAAGCCACATGGTTTATAGTATTTTGTTATAGCAACCTGAGATGACTAAGACAGGGCCCCACTCAAAGTATCAGCTTTTCAGGTCACTCAGTGAGCCAGAGTTACACACCCAGCTGAGGAATATGTTGTTTCCCAAATCCAAAGAGGCCTCCTAGGTGTTTTGCTTTTTTCCCCATTGTGGAAGGGATCAGATGCAGCAACTTCATCCTTCACCTTAGAAGGGATATCTCAGCATGCCTCACACAACTGCACCCATAGAAAAACTAACCATCACACTCCCTTACCCCAAACATCATTCCTCATCTTTAAAAGATATACCTGTTCTGGTGTATTTATTTGATTCTGGCACATTTAGGCATCTCTACTCAAATGCTCAAAATGCTTCTCCTAATTCCTGGCTTTATTTTAAGTTAATGAATTGTTTATTCTCTACTCCTCAGATCAAATGCTTTAAGTTTCCTTCTTATAAATGTTTTGATATCAAAAAGAACAATACCAATTACCTGTCACACTTCTATATAAGATAGATACATAAGATGCAACACCTCCCATTCTAACAAGGAAGTCAGCTGTTAATGAGAATTTTGTCTGAACCTCTTATATGGATTGCAGCATTGGTGAGCATCACTAGGTGACTTGGGTGATGAAACAAACTTAAGAATTAAAGTGTCATCCAAAAAGCAGAAGGGTCTATATTTTTCTGTTCTTAATTTTTTGAGATATTTTCTTAACACATCTTTGGAATGAGAAAGAGGATTAACTTTCTCATTACTGATTAGAAACTCTGGAGTTGAATTTCCTGACTGAGTTCAAAAGCTGATTACTTATTTACTGGTTTTACAACCCTGGCTAAGTTATAAATATTATGCCTCAATTTCCCTATCAGGAAAAGGGTCATTACTATGTATGTTAAAGTGTTGTTGTAAGAAACTGTTAGGAATTTAGAGCGGTACTTGTCACAAACAAACAACTCAGTAAATATTATTACAAAAAAAGGTGCACATTTTTTTCTTAAGCATTTTTTTTAATTTTATTTTATTTTTATTTTATTTTTGGCTGTGTTGGGTCTTCGTTTCTGTGCGAGGGCTTTCTCCAGTTGCGGCAAGCGGGGGCCACTCTTCATCGTGGTGCGCAGGCCTCTCACCATCGCGGCCTCTCCCGTTGCGGAGCACAGGCTCCAGATGCGCAGGCTCAGCAATCGTGGCTCACAGGCCCAGTTGCTCCGCGGCATGTGGGATCCTCCCAGACCAGGGCTCGAACCCGTGTGCCCTGCATTGGCAGGCAGATTCTCAACCACTGCGCCACCAGGGAAGCCCAAGCATTTTTAAAATGTCAGTTGTCTAAATGCATATTCACAAGGTGAATCTTTGAAACATGGTAGTCTATACTTACTTATTGAGTGATTTAGAGAATCAGACTAGACAATATAAGAAAACATTGTAAGCTACTGTGTAATATATGGTTTTATTGTATTATTATCATTATCAAACAAGAATATAGGTAGAATAGGTTATACATTTCGTAGGCAGTGCATTTTTTACTTCTTTCCTTGAATGCCTTTGCATTCAGTTGACTGATCTCTCCTCATGAAAGTCTTCAGGAGCAAAGGAGAAATGCAGTGTAATTTGTTCTTGATCCCTTGGTCTCTCAGAAAGCTCTCCAAAGAATATGGAGATAAAACTTGAAATTTTCTTAGACCTACTGCACCCTTGTTTTAATTCTACTATGAAATGCTTCTGACTTTATCTTAAATTCTAGCTTATATATAGACATAGACAGTGATTGATAAGTCAACCTTTTGTTATTTTCATAGCAAATATGCATGAGGTGTATGTTTTGGACAACAGGGATATGCAGCTTAACTTTTAGCCATGTTTTCTGGGGTCTTAGGCATTCTAAGGTCTCATTCAGGATACATTGATGTTTGATAAATTATTTATCATATTGGATTACTCATGTTGAATTAATAACACTAAAATCATAATTTTAAATGGTTGCTGAAGTTGAAATATTTTAAAACATTTAATCATAAAGCTACTGTTAACAAGCTGACAAACATTAGGCATATAGCAAAATTTCTCAAGACCCATCTTTTCTTATGTAAAAAAAATGAATAATGAAATCATTGTTAATTTCTGAGCCTTACACATAATGATAGTCTTTCATGCAAAATCACAACAAACATCAAAAAGAGAAATATATCTTTCATTACTTTTATTTTTTAAACTTAATTACATTTTCTGTTACTTTTTATAAAACATTTTATTTATTTGATTTTTTAAATATGCAGTGATATTTAAGATATTATTTTATCTTTTTTCTTAGCATTATGAGAATATCTCTGTCTGGTCCTCATGCCCAAACTCACATACAGTTATTTGTGAGAATCATCAGCAATGAGCCATTATGTCAAGATCAACCAGTACTGTTCTTAAAAGTGTGAGAGGAACAAAAAGTACCTATAGTATTATGATGCTTTTATATTAAGACTCTGCTTTTGAAAATGAGTTACATACTTTGGCCTGCTCTATTTTATCCTTTTGTTTCAGGTGAAATTTCTGGTGCCTTTACCAAATGAAATCTCCTCTACTATTCTAAATCTCCAGTATATGTTTGGGGGAGCAGAGATGACATATACCGTGCTCATTTTATCTTATTTGGTTCTCTAGTTATTTTATTTTGCAAAAGGTCAGTGGTTATTTGGTTTCTGCTTCTCACTTCCCTGGCATCAAGTGCAAATAGCTGCAGGTTCTGGCAGCTGATGAACACAGGCTCCAGTCCCAGTTCTGCTACTTACAAGCTGTGTGCCATTTGGCAAGTCCCTTAAAATCTCTGGCCCCTAATTTACTCCTTTATTAAGTGATTATAGTGATTCCAAAATACCCAGGGTTGCTGTGAGGATTATACTGATATTATACATGAAATTATATATACCCTAGTAGGTACTCCACAAATATTAAGGCAGAAATGGAGAAAGGTACCTGTTTTTCCCAGTTCCAGATTTTTGGCAAATTCTGTTAGTCACTGCAGTCCACCAAGTTGCAGGCCACTAAACTTTTGTTAAATATTTATCTATGTCAAATTAAAAAGACATAAACGCTGTAGGCCACGTACTCTGTGATGAATCATTCGTAAAGTTGGTAATTAATTTCTAATTAATCTATCTGTGTAATTTAGGTATTTGAAATCTAAGCAAGCATTTGTTCAGTTGAACGCAAATCTTACCACCATGCAATTATGCCAAAAAAGGAATAAAATCTGAATGATAATTATATTGTGTGGAATAATTCTTATCATCCAAACTAGAAATTTGAATTACCAATGAAAAAATCTCTCAGAGCAGACATTTTTCTCCTGGTCTAGTGCTCGCTGTTTCACCCTTTCATTAACATAAAAGGACTCACAGTTTTATGAAAGCTGGTTTCTCCCTCCCTGCACCCCCAACACACACACTGTCCTAACAGTTGATTTTTCAGCAATAGATCAGTATCAATTAGTCCATTCAGTGCAATCACCAAGAGCAGCAAGAGTAGCACTCTGGCTTGCAGTGATTTAATGCCACAATGGCACTGACCATTGAGAGCTTATTTGGTATGCCATCCATGCCACTCATCATGACTGATGATGTACATATGGCTTTATGTCTCTTTTCAACCTACGCTAGACCTCAGAAATTCTCAGAATATTACTTATTTTTAGTCTTCCAAAAATTAAATTAATATGATTGGATGTTCTCCAAGCTATTATTTAGAGTTTGCTGCCTTTCAGATATGGTTGGTGTGTTCTATGTGAAAGTGTATGTCATAGTTACATCATTTAATCCATAGTAATCAGACAAATAAGGACTAAGAGATGGGACTATAGATCGTCCTGTGCTGAAGGGGTAATGTAATTTTAAAATACTAAACTAGGCTGACATCTGGAGCTGTCTGTTGGATTAATCATTTACCTCAGCACAATAGTTCAGATTTGTATATGTGTCTCAGAAATACATACCCTATGAGACATTATCACTTATCAGATTTGAAAGCTGCATAAAAACCTAAGGGGAAAATAACTGTAAAGAAAAATAGATTTGTAGGGACTTGGAACCTTCAGCGTATGACAAATCTGTCTATAGAGAATTTGCAAACAGTGTATAAGAGTATTTCCTGAAAGTAGATAGATTATAGAAACATACTGAATATAAAAGTGAGGGTTATATTCATTTTTCAGGAATAAAATTCTAGATTTCCTAAAAAATAAGAAATAAAAAGAAATAACCTATAAAATTAAGGTTTTATCATTTTAAAGTTTATTTTCAGAAACCTCAATAATTTAAAATTAATATGGAGATGGAATCACCAATAACATCCTCACCATTATAAGACCAGAAGAAAAAAATGAATTACTTCCAAGTGCAAAAGTCTGTATTATCTAATAAATTCTACTTCGGTTTTGAACACCACTGTGTTAAAAACAAACAAACAAACAAACAAAAACTATTGAGTAGTTATCCAAAAACCCACCTGTATTTCAGTTTTCTCAACACTTTCTCACCTCCACTATAAAGACTGGAAAAGCTAAGTATGCATGTTGTCAATCACCATTTGCAGACAGTTGCCATGTAACACAGTTAGGAAATATGTGGTATAAGTTGAAGTGTTCTAGGGGCTTTTGGGAAAGGGGTCTTCCTGATACAGCAAGTTCCTTCCTGCCTTGAATGATGGTTACAAAGCTTGAAGTCTCAAGGACCATTTTGTGACCATGAGAGACAACTAAGGAAATCATCTGAAATCTTGAGCTACTGATCTCACATCAGTAGCTACCTACTTTCACTTCTTTTATTATATAAATAAAGTAACAATCCTCTTTTTATTTTTTTATTCCTATTATTTTTAATATTTTTATACAATATTAAAGGATACTTTCCATTTACAGTTATTACAATATAATGGCTATACTCCCTGTGTTGTACAATGCATCCTTGAGCCTTTCGTACACCCAACAGTGTGTACCTCCCAGTCCCCCACCCTTATATTACTCCCCCCTTCCACTGGTAACCACTAGTTTGTTCTCTATATCTGTGAGTTTGCTTCTTTTTTGTTATATTCACCAGTTTGTTGTATTTTTTAGAGTCCACATATAAGTGATATCATACAGTATTTTTCTTTCTCTGTCTGACTTATTTCAGTTAGTATAATGCCCTCCAAGTCCATCCATGTTGCTGCAAGTGGCAAAATTTTGTTCTTTTTTATGGCTGAGTAATATTCCATTGTGTGTGTGTGCATATATATATATATATATACACACACACACAAATCTTCAACTTATACCACATAACTCCTAACTGTGTTATATGGCAACTGTCTGAAAATGGTGATTGACAACATGCATACTTAGCTTTTCCAGTCCTTATAGTAGTGAGAAAGTGTTGAGAAAACTGAAATACAGGTGGGTTTTTGGATAACTACTCAATAGTTTTGTTTGTTTGTTTGTTTGTTTTTAACACAGTGGTGTTCAAAACTGAAGTAGAATTTATTAGATAATGCAGACTTTTGCACTTGGAAGTAATTCATTTTTTTCTTCTGGTGTATATATTCTTATAGTATATATATTCATTTGTTGATGGACACTTATGTTGCTTCCATATCTTGGCAATTGTATATAATGCTATTATTATTATTGGGGTACATGTATCTTTTTGAATTAGTGTTTTCGTTTTTTTGGGATATATGCCCAGGAGTGGAATTGCTGGGTCATATGGTAGTTCTATTTTTCCTTTTTTGAGAAACCTCCATACTGTTTTCCACAGTGGCTGCACTGATTTATATTCCCACCAACAGTGTACAAGGGTCCCTTTTCCCCACATCCTTGCCAACATTTGTTATTTGTGTTCATTTTGAGGATAGCCATTCTAACAGGTGTGAAGTGATATCTCATTGTGGTTTTGATTTGCATTTCCCTGATGATTAGCGATGTTGAACATCTTTTCATGTGCCTGTTGGCCATCTGCATTTCTATTTGGAAAAATGTCTGTGTAGTTCTTCTGCCCATTTTTTAATCAGGTCATTTGTTTTTTTTGATTTTGAGTTGTATGAGCTGTTTGTATACGTCAGATATTAATCCCTTATCAATCATATCATATGCAAATATTTTCTCCCATTGAGTAAGTTGTCTTTTTGTTTTGTCAGTGGTTTCCTTTGCTGTGCAAAAGCTTTAAGTTTCATTAGGTCTCATTTGTTTATTTTTGTTTTTATTTCCATTACTCTAGGAGATGGGTCAAAGAAGATCTTGCTGTAACTTATGTCAAAGAGTGTTCTTCCTGTTTTCCTCTAGGAGTTTTATAGTATCCTGTCTTACATTTAGATCTTTAATCCATTTTGAGTTTATTATTCAATATGGTATTAAAGAATGTTCTAATTTCATTATTTCAGATGCAGCTGTCCAGTATTCCCAGCCCCACTTATTGAAGAGACTGTCTTTTCTCCATTGTACATTCTTGCCTCCTTTGTCGTAGATTAATTGGCCATAAGTGCATGGGTTGATTTCTGAGCTCTCTATCCTGTTCCATTGATTTACATTCTGCTTTTGTGCCAGTACCATACTGTTTTGATTACTGTAGCTTTGTAGTGTAGCATGAAGTCAGGGAGCTTGCTTCCTCCAGCTCTGTTATTCTTAAGATTTGTTTTGGTTATTCAGGGTCTTTTGTGTTTTCATACAAATTTTAAAATTGTTTGTTCTAGTTCTGTGAAAAATGTCATTGGTATTTTGATAGGGATTGCATTGAATTCATAGATTGCCTTGAGTAGCATGACCATTTTAACAATATTATTCTTCCAATCCAAGAACCTGGTATATCTTCCCATATGTTTGTGTCATCTTCAGTTTCTTTCATCAGCGTCTTGCAGTTTTTGGAGTACAGTTCTTTTGCCTCCATAGGTAGGTTTATTCCTAGGTATTTTATTCTTTTTGATGCTATGGTAAATGAGACTTTTTCCCTTAATTTCTCTTTCTGATACTTCATTGTTAGTGTATAGAAATGCAACAGATTTTGGTATATTAATTTTGTATCTTGCAACATTACCAAATTCACTGATGAGCTCCAGTAGTAGTTTTCTGGTGGTATCTTTAGGATTTCCTATGTATACTATCAAGTCATCTGCAAACAGTGACAGTTTTACTTCTTCCTTTACAATTTGGATTCCTTTTACAGGGAATGCAGGGTTTTTAAAATGCATTTGAAATTAAGAGATTAGCAACCTAAAACCATCACGTGTATATATAGACTACTATACAAAAAACCTTATGGTAACTGCAAACCAAAAATCTATAATACATAAAAACAAACAAAAAAAAGAATCCAAACATAACACTGAAGACAGTCATCAAATCACAAGAGAAGAGAACAAAAGAAGACAGGAAAAAAAAAATCTACATAAAAATTTCTAAACAATTAACAAAATAACAATAGGAGCATACATGCCAATAATTACCTTAAAATTAAATGAACTAAATGCTCCAACTAAGAGACATACTGTGGCTGAATGGATACAAAAACAAGACCCGTATATTTGTTGCCTACAAGAGACTCAGTTCAGATGTAGAGACAAATACAGACTGAAAGTGAGGGGATGGAAAAAGTATTCCATGCAAGTGGAAATCAAAAGAAAGCCTGAGTAGCAACACTTATATCAGGCAAAATAGACTTTAAAATAAAGACTGTTACAAGAGACAAAGAAGGACATTACATAATGATCAAGGGATCAATCCAAGAAGAAGATTTAACAATTGTAAATATATATGCACCCAATATAGGAGCATCTCAATATATAAGACAAATATTAACAGATATAAAAGGAGATATCAACAGTAGCACAATAATAGTAGGGGACGTTAACACCCCACTTACATCAATGGACAGATCATCCAGACAGAAAATCAGTAAGGAAACACAGGCCTTAAATAACACATTAATAAATAACAAATGAACTTAATTGATATATATGTATAGAACATTCCATACATTTTTGTATTTTATATATTCTTATATTCAACTGATACTGGTATCCTTAAACTTTATTAAATAGATATCAAAAAAATAAGAGTTAGAAATAAATGATGAATATATATGAAAATATTAATGTCATTTACTTGAACACTGAAAATATTCAGGTGCCCCTTATACACTTTACATGAACCTTAGAAGGATGTGAAGTTCAACAAATCCTTTTCATGTAATCAGTTTTAAAATCCTTCTTTAAATTACTTCATGTCAATTTCAAACTAAAATTAAGTTGAGAACTATAGGAAGATACAAAATTCCATAGTCACTCAAAATTTTAAAATATCTTTAGCAAACAAGACTTTATTTTCCCAGAAGAAAATATTTCTCCAAGGTCAAATAATACTTATGCCATTACCTTTAACTCTTATGGTAGGATGTAACTGAAAATAGTGCCTAATCTTTGCTTATGTCATGCCAAGATCTCAAATGATGGCAAGTGGTTGAGTGCCCTGTCCTGCCAAATAAATCACCTTGGGATAATGACAAGAGGAATAGTTTTAGCTTCAAGATAATTCTTATAATTTAGAGCTCACTAAATATGGGAAAGTACTAAACTTGACCTTTGAAAGGAAAAAATTTGCATTAGATGCAACCCATCCAAAATCTCTCAATGCATTTTTAGTTTCTTCTTCATGTGTCTGTGCCATTTCCTGATAATGGCTTCTCCCCCTACACCTCCTTCTCTTCCTCGTCTTCCTCCTACCCTTCCTTCTTCCCCCCCCCCCCCTTAATGGTCTGTGACAAATGAAGTCTCTAAGCAAACTAGTTTCCTATAGCTGTAGTTTATCTGCTGCTCCTTGTGCACCCTTCCAGTCATAGCAGCCACAGTAGTCAGACTTGGCATTGCTATGAAATGACATATTCTTAAAGTGTTTCCTTTTGGCTTTTTTTTTTTTTTTGGCATCTTTTTCTATCAAGGATAAATCATTTTGTAGTCAGCAAAGTTAACCAAGTGTTAGAATCTCTGCTAGTAGTGACCAACAACTGCCATTTAGTTGGCACTTTAAGGTGTCTTCATATGTCTTTCAGATCAAACTCTGGATTTTTGAAAGTTATATTCTGGCACCACTCATGATTCTTGAATATATATACACACATATATATATATATATATATATGTATATATATGTACATATATATATCTTGAAGAGATATGTATATATTCCAGTTATTATAAATATGAAAATAATAATTAGTATGCATAAAATGCTTGTTTTGTTTTGGTACCTGCAAAATTCTTTCTATCAATTATCTCACTAACCCTTCAAAACAACGTTTTGTTTAAAGAGAAAGTGTCTTTAAGGAATTTGTTCTAAAATCACTAGAATTGTTTTAGTGAAACAAATCTGTATAACTCCACAATCTCTCTTTCATCAGTTGCCTTACAGGTGAGCATAGTGCACTGATAGGCCCTGGGCTTGGAATCTTCATGAGCAGCAGGGGGTCATTACATCTTCTGAGTACCATTGTGACTGGAAGATTTCTATAAAAGTTCTTATTCTTCTCATGATATCTTTAAGAAAGGCACATTCCTTTTTGCTCTTTAAAAGAGATGTCAGTACATAAATATCCAGGGTAGATTTATAGAATATAACATAATGGATAGATAGTTAGATAGTTGGATAGATATTGATATATATAAATTGAAATGTAAATTTCTAAATTGAGAAATTTATAAATATGTGGAAATTAAAATAAAAAGCACAAGAAATCATAAAGAAAACTAGAAATACTCTGGGATGAATGAAAATTAAAATAATACATACAGACTTTTATGGGATATTGCTAAGGCAGTGCTTAGAGGGAAATTTATACCATAAATACTTATTAAAAAAGAAGAAATATTGTAAATTATCATCAGTCTTCCACCTTAAGGCACTGGAAAACGAAGTGCAAATTAAAAATAATGCAAACAGAAGGGAGGGAATAATAAAGATCAGAGGTAAAATTGAAAAACAATAGAAAAATCAACCAAACCAAATTTTGCTGTTTTAGAAAGATCAACAATTTGACAAAAATCTAGCTTGATTGCCAAGAAAAATAAAATAGAAGACTAGATTACTAATATCATGAATGAAAGAGGGGAAATGCTACAGATATTATGGAAATAAAAATGGATTATGAGGGAATAATATGAACAACTATATGACAAAAAATTAGATAACTTAGATGAAACAGATATACTCCTTTAAAGCTACAAAATACTAAAACTGGCTCAAGAAGAAATAGAAAATCTGAATAGACCTTATATAACAAATAAAAAGACTGAATTATTTATTTAAATACTCCCCCAAAAGAACAACCCAGCCCGGATGGCATCACTGGTGAATTCCACCAAATATTTAAGAAGAATTAATGATAATTCTCCACAAACACAAAGTCTTCCAACAATGTAAGAGAGTTCCCTTTTCTCCACACCCTCCCCAGAATTTATTATTTGTAGACTTTTTAATGATGGCCATTCTGACTAGTGTGAAGTGGTACCTCATTGTTGTTTTGATTTGTATTTCTCTAATAATTAGTGATGATGAGTATCTTTTCATGTGCCTATTGGCCATCTGTATGTCTTCTTTGGAAAAATGTCTATTTAGGTCTTCTGCCCATTTTTTGATCAGGTTGTTTGTTTTTTTTGTTATTGAATTGTAGGAGCTGTTTGTATTTTAGAAATTAAGCTCTTGTCTGTCACATCATTTGCAAATATTTTCTTCTAGTCCATATGCTGTCTTTTCATTTTGTTTATTGTTTCCTTTGCTGTGCAAAAACTTTTAAGTTTGATTAGGTCTCATTTGTTTATTTTTGTCTTTATTTCTGTTGCCTTGGGAGACTTACACTGTTGGTGGGAATGTAAACTGGTACAGCCACTATGGAAAAGAGTGTGGAGGTTCCTCAAAAAACTAAAAATAGAGTTACCATATGATCCAGCAATCCCACTCCTAGGCATATACCCAGACAAAACTTCAATTTGAAAAGAAATAGCAGCACTATTTACGATAGCCAAGACATGGAAACAACCTAAATGTCCATCGACAGATGAATGGATAAAGAAGATGGAATATTACTCAGCTATTAAAAAGAATGAAATAATGCCATTTGCAGCAACATGGATGGACCTGGAGATTATCATACTAAGTGAAGTAAGTCAGACAGAGAAAGACAGTTGCCATATGATATCACTTATATGTGGAATCTAAAATATGACACAAATGAACACATCTACGAAACAAAAACAGACTCACAAATATAGAGAACAGGCTTGTGGTTACCGAGGGGGAGAGGGGGTGGAGGAGGGAAGGATTGGGGTTTGGGGTTAGCAGATACATACTGTTGTATATAGGATGGACAAACAACAAGGTCCTACTGTATAGCACAGGGACCTATATTCAATATCCTGTGATAAAAACCACAATGGAAAAGAATATGAAAAATAATACTGTGTATATAATACATAAATATGCACATATGTATAACTGAGTCACTTTGCTGTACAGCAGAAATTAAACACAACATTGTAAATCAACTATATACTTCAATAAAATCTAAAAAAAAAAAAAGTCTTCCAAAAATTAGAAGCGGAAGGAACTGTTCCCAACTCAGTCTATAATACCAGTACTTGACAAACTTCAACAACGCTTCATAATAAAAATACTCATCATAATAAAAATAAAAGGGAATTTCCTAAATCTTATATGGGGAAGCTATGGAAAACCTACAGTTAATATCATATGTAATGGTGAATAATTGAATGTTTTCTCCTTAACATGAGGAACCAAAAAAGGATGTGCATTCTTACCACTTCTCATAGCATTGTACTAGAATATTTAGCCTGGGAAATTGCTCAAGAAAAAGTAATAAAATTATCTAAGTAGGAAAAAATAAATCAAATAATCTCTCTTTGCAGATATTATACTCTTGTGTATAGAAAATCCCAACGAACCCACTAACATTTTTTAGAATAAGTGAGTTCAACAAGTTTGCAGGATAAAAGATCAATATAAAAAATTAATTGTATTTCTTCATACTAGCAAGGGACAATCTAGAAATGAAACTAAAATAAATTCCATTTACATAGCATCAAAAGAATAAAATGCTTAGGAATAAATATAATAAAATAAGTGGAAAGCCTATATGTTGAAAACTACAGAACATTGTTGAATGAATTTAGAGGAGACATACTAAAAGAAAAGCATCACACATTTATGGATCAGAACATTTAATGTTGCTAAAATGACAGTATTCCCCTAATTGATCTACAGAGTCAATGCATTCCCTATTAAAATTCCAACTAGATTCTTTTCAGAAATTGGCAAACTGATCCTAAAATTTGCATGACAATATTGGGGACCCAAAACAGCAAAATAATCTTGAAAAAATAAGAACAAATTTAGAAGTCTCACACATCCCAATTTCAAAATTTACTACAATGTTGCAGGAATCAAGAACTGTGGTACTCATATAAGGATAAAAATAAATTAAGAATAGAAATATAGTTAAAGGGAATGAGATTGAGATTCTAGATATAAACCTGTACATTTATGGACAATTGGTTTTTGACAAGCATGCCAGGATAATGCAATGGGGAAAGAATAGTCTCTTCAACAAATAGTTCTGGGACAAGTGGATATCCGTATGCATAAGACTGATATTGGACCCCCACCTCACAAAATACACAAAAATTACCTCAAAATGGATCATGATCCACATTTAAAGCTAAAAATATACAATGTTTAGAGGAAAATGTTGGAGCAAATTTTCATGAGTTTGAGTAGGCAAAGCATTAGCTATCACACCAAAAGCACAAGTGACAAAAGATCATAAAGAAATTAGACATCATCAGAATTCAATACTTTCGGGTTTCAAAGACTACCATCAAGAATGTAAAAAAACAACCTACAGAAAGGGAGAAAATGTTTGGAAATCATACATGTATTAAGGTGCTTATATCTATAATATATAAAGAACTCTTACAACTCACTAATAGAAAGATAAAATAACTGAATTTAAAATTTGGCAATGCATCTGAAGACATTTTTCCAGAAAAGATATAAAAGTGGCCAACAAGAATATAAATAAACACTCGAGATTATTAACTATCTGGGAAATGAAAATCAAACTCACAATGAGATAACCACTTCACTTACACCTAATGGCTGTAATCAAAAAGACACAGAGTATCATGTTTTGCTGAGGATGTAATGAAATGGCAACACCATAAATTGCTGGTTAGAATGTAAAATGCAAAATGGTGCAGTTATTTTGGAAAATACTCTGGCAGTTTCTCATTACATTAAACATAGAGTAATTAGGAATTACACTTCTAAATATACACTTAAAAGAGATGAAAATGTACAGCCACACACACACAAATATATATACATGCAATAGACTATTATTCAGCAATAAAAAGGAATGAAGTACTGATACATGTTACAACATGGATAAACCTTGAAAAGGTGCTAAGAGAAAGAAGCAAGTCACAAAAGACCACATATTGTATGACTCTGCTTTTTTGAAATGTTCAGAACATCAAATCTACAGAGACAGAAAGTAGATTAGTGCTTGCCTAAGGCTGGAGGATTGAGGGGAAATTTAGAATAACTCAGTGGGCATGCAGGTTTGTTTTCGGGTGATGAAAATGTTTGAAAAGTATTTGTGGCAGCGGTCACACAAGTTTGAAAAACAGCTCAATAAAGAAGCTGTATAAAATTTTAAGAATTTATAATGTTGTACTCCAGGTGTCAGTTACATTTATTCTGTCTCTCATCTCTCTCTCTATTTCTATTTTTCTCTCTGGATACCTTGTGCAGCCTGAGAGCTAATTTCTGGAACTGTATTGTACATCTTTGATACCTATCTTTGTTGTTTAGCAGTTTTCTTCCTCAAGTTTACCTTTCCTTAATCTATTGATTTTACATTTTTATATTCATGTTTTTAAATTAAAATTCTCCTCTTGTTTTATTGAAATTGTGTCTCCTTAATGCTCTCTGGGATTTTTAAAATCAAATCCCTCATTTTCTTTGTTCTTCAAGTTGTCTCTTTTTCCTTGTTTATTGTTTGTATGTTTGTTTTGTGTGTGTGGTTTTTTTTCTTTTTTTTTAAGTTGGGATATCCTGGGCTTTGTCTTCCATGCTACAATTTTCTTCAAATATCAGGCAAGCAAGAGGAAGTCTATTCCCTTGACAGTCTTATCATTGGTGGGTTATTTTTAGGATGATCATGTGTGTATCTGTCTTTTATGCTGGGGCATTTGTGCTAAAGGGAATAAGATTCTATTCTGGAATCCAATTCCCACATTATCTCCTCCAGTCTCTGCAAAGAGATTATTGCTCAATTTCTTCAGAGGACTTTTTTTTTTTTTGGTGGAGTCACTGGTGGGAAGTTTCATGATACTTTGAGTACAGCCATGGGATAAGGATAGCAGAAGACTGCTACATATGCTAATCTTCAAATATACCTCAGTTTAAGTTTCATTTAATATTCCAACCACAGTTGGCCCAATCTGCTCTGAGAATAGTCTCTCTCTAAAGCTATGCAGGGTAGATTTTATTCCTCCTTCCTTAAATCCCATCCACACATGCTCTGAAAAGCATATGATCTCTTTCATCTAACAGCATTTTTGCATCATCTTTAAGTCTTCAAAAATGTATTTCAATCTTTCCTCCATTGATATCTCTCATTGTATCTTTTGCTTCTGTGAATTTAAACATTACTGGATTTTCAAAAAGGAATTAGGGATTTCAGAAAATCATGGACACAGTATGTGTGTCCTCTTCATAATGTTAATTCACAGGTTTCTTGATTTTTTTTTTCATTTTAAAAGAGGTGAATTGTTATGATGGTCTAATAAAATTTATTTTAAAATGCTTACTTTATGAGACTGAGAATTTTTATGTTATTCTGGCCCAAATTAGGAATTGTCTTAATGTAAAGCTCAGAGTTATACATGTCACAAGAAAGAAATTAAGTTAGGGTAGAGAATTGTATATATAAATGTTGCTCTGTAGATAGTAATCAAACAATATGACTGAAATAGAAATTTAGAAACATTTCTTGAGAAAAATTTGCCATGACTTGGCCTTAATCAGTACTTTAAAAGTGATATCTGAACAAGAAAATTATTACACTCAGGTTAACATTTTTATAATTAAAACTGCCTATTAGAAAGCATTTCAGTGGAGATGAGCCAACCCTTTTTTCAAACATTTCTTTCCCTATGGAATTTCTACAGAAAACAAGAACCTTTAAAACAACAATTAAGGTAATATCAATTGTGGACTAGAAAAGAACTGGGTGCCTGTTATGTGTATGCTGTCATCATAATTGTGCTCAATACATATTAAATATCAAAGATTTTCACTGAATAACTGAATCAGCACATAGACCAAATTTTCTCCTGAAAAAAGTTCAGAAACAGTCTGTCCAATATAAGCATCCAGTCATATGGGACTTTTTTGCCAGTGTATATAGGATCTTTTGAAAAATCCTTAGTAAAGCCTTAGTGAAATAAAAAATAAACACAAAAGATAGCCTATCATTTATTTTGAAATGATTGCACAGTAGTTTCACATAAAATAAGGCATTCATACTGTTGTATAAGTTTGCTGATATCTTATAAAACTACATTACTAATTATGGAAATAATTAATTTGGCCTCTCAGTCTGTAATATAAATATCATAACATTAAAAAATTCCTAAGTGTGTAGAGAGGAGAATTACATTTTTGGTAGCAATATGAAAAATTATGATATAATTTATAGTCTATAGTTCACTATCATACAGTACATTAGAACTGTTTTTTTTTAAATAAGAAAATCTAGAAGTATAGTAAGATAATGGCACACTCAAAGCTTTTTGTTTGTTCTTGTAGTTGTTTTAAAACTAAACATGCATTTAACTTTATTGAAAAGAGATTTTTCAAAGTTATTTGGTAATGGAAACCCTTATAGAAAGAAACCACTAAGATATAATATGGAAATGGAATCTCACATGTTATACCATGAGCAACAATAGTTTAAAGGAACAAGTGTCCCCTTCCAATGTAATGTATTTTTTTATTGTGGTAAAATACATATAAAATTTTCCATTAGTAACATTTAGTACATTCATAATATTGGTCAACCATCACCATATCTCGTTCCAGACTACTTTCATTAAGCAGTCATTCCCCATTCCCTCCTCCACCAAGCCTAGGAAACGGCTAATCTGTGTTCTGTCTATGGATTTGCCTATTCTGGATATTTAATATTGCATTAGCTCAAGTCCTCTGAAAGGCAGGAAACAAATGAGATTAGATTGCAATAGATATGTCAGAGGAAATTCCTCTGAGGGTGGGGAGGTGGGGCAGGAGACAAGGAGAGCCACTGGACTGAGACGCAGTTCTGAACCTTGTGAAGGAGAGAGGAAACAAAGAAGGGTTACATAGGCAGAGGCCAGACTACAGTGCAGTTAATGGAAAATTTTGACTAGGTTGCTGAGGAGTCCTTAAATCAAAGTTACCTATCAGAGGAGAGCTGCCTCTGGCAGGATTGGGCTACATTACTACGTCTTTTTGTAATTTCAGTGGAAAAGAAACACCAAGGGTTATAGTTAATATTTTATGGAAGCTGAAAAAGAAATTCTGGTTAAATTACTTCCCTAATATTATCCAAAATATTTAAATAAGACTGATCTACAACCAGTGCTCCTGACCACAAAAAAGCAGGACATTATAGAAAATTCTTCTTCGAAGCTAACCTTCAACAGCCAGGAATAACGTGTCCTTTATTCATATTAATGGAAGCAAACAGGCTAAACAATGCATCTTTCATATCAGATGATACTATTCTTAACATATGAGAAATTGTAAAAGTAGGAATAAGTCGAGCATTTAATTCAAACATAATAAATATCTCTATAAATAAAAGGGTAAGGTATATTTAATGTAATAGTATTTGCTGAGGGTTAACACATTTCCTGAAGAAATGAGAAAGCTGTTGGTATGATGATTAAAGTCTGTTTTTCAACATTTTATTGTCTAAAATATTTAGGAGATACAGTTTTACTGTGTGTCTAAAACTCTCACAATATTTTAAGAACATAAACAGTTGTTTGGACAATCTTGATTTCTGAGGGGAGAGTTTTCATTCCATGATGAAAAGTACACCTACATCCCTTGCATACATGCTACCAAATGGCTTTCTATAATTTTTTTTAAGGGGAAGGGGATATTTGACTACATTAAGTAAATTAAATTCTTTTGTTGTTGATATTGTTATTTGTTTTTCGGAAATATGCACTCTTGTATTAATGCCTTTTCTATTGTATTTAATCATTTCTAAAATGCACATTTATTCACATTTTAATATATATGAAATCAGAAAGTATTTTTATTGAATGATATCTTAGATGTGATAAAATACAATAGTATCCTTGTGAAGAAAAACGCTAAAGAGGTTTGCTTAGATCAAGATACTTTTCTCATCACATGTGGATTCTAATTTTTAGGGTCTTGGTGAAGAATTAATCACAGAGATGCTTTCTCAAATTTAGCAATGTGTCTAAAGGTATCATATAAATGCTATTTTACTTTAGATTTCACCATATTTTCCTAGTGGGGTGAATAAGGGCTAAGTTTCTAAAGATAACAATCTATCCTAAAAGTTCTTTGAATCCTTTACCTCCTTTACCTGAAAAATATTTGAAGATTTAAACACTTGATGGAGTATATATTTCCAAAAAGACAAAATGAATTGTATCCTATTTTTTTCTTTTAACAAAAAGTAACCATGTAAACTTTGTAATTTTTAGTAACACTATTCCTGTATGATTATAAAAATAAAATTATTATTTTAAAATTTTATTTTTATAAAATTCTACATTATACATAATAAAACCATTTTGAATTGGGATTAATTTGTCAAAAGTCATTTTGACTGATATATCTCAATTTGACTATTTGATCTATCAAGTAAGTGGCATAAATCAGTGTGAAAATGAGTGGGTTTGACATATATATCAAATCTTTGTAATGGGAAGTGGAAAAGAGTGCTGTCTGCTTTAAGTGAAGCTTCTTCATCACATGTGTCCTCACTTAACTCACATCCTCTAACTTCAACTGTGTGCCAGAAAAACATTTTAAAGAAATCACTAAAGTTTTGAAAATTTTGAAAGCTCATGTTTTTATTGCATGTTCTTTTATGTGACTAATGATAAACTCTGAAGGTGATATAGTAAATCAGTGATAGAGGAAATAAAGGTCTATTAAATCAAGGATTCTTCCCCAATTTACAACACTAAAATTCATATGCTTACTGTTGGTTTTTTGGAGTTGAACTTTCTCGGCTCATTTACCAACAAGGAAAAATATGTTAACTTTGATGTAAAACTAAGTTTTCCCATGGAATAGAGGTCATCATTTTTTCATTTTTAAAATTTTATTTTGTTTCTCCAGAGTTAGTTCTCATTTAGAAAGGTCTCCAATGTTTGCCTCCTAAATGGGTTAAAATATTAAATACTGTCATTAAAAAAAAAAAGGATTCTTCATTCTATTTCTCTGAGACACCAAGATGGCACCTAGAGAGAATGATGTAAAAATTAAAAATAAAAAAAGTATTATTTTCTAGATTATCACATTTTTAGGGGATTGTAAGTGGATAATACAGGCTATCTCAAGAGCATACTACATACATGTTTCCTATTTTTTTATTGAGGTATAGTTGACACACAATATTATATTAGTTTCAGGTATGTGACACAACAATTTGCTATTTGTAGATATTGTAAAATGATCACTGCAATAAGTCTAGTTAATATCCATCAACAGACATAGTTACAGATTTTTTTCTCCTTGTGATGAGAACTTTCAAGATCTACTCTTCTGGCAACTTTCAAATATGCAATACAGTTTTATTAACTATAGTCACCATGCTGTGTCTTACATTCCCCTGACTTATTTAAAATAACTGGAAGTTTTCACCTTTTGACTTTCTTCTCCCATTCCTCTTACCCACAGCCTTCAAACCCCTGCCTCTGGCAATCACCAATCAGTTGTCTGTATCTATGAGCTTATTTTGTTTGTTTTGGGGTTTGTTTTTAGACTCCATATATAAGCGAGACATATGGTATTTTGTCTTTGTCTTATTTATTTCACTCAGCATAATCCCCCCAGTTCCTTCCATGTTGTCACAAATGGCAAGATTTTGTTCTTTTTTATGGCTGAATAATATTCCATTATATATCTATATCTTCTTCATCCATATATTTATGTATGTCACATCTTCTTTGTCCATTCATCTATTGATGGATACTTAGATTGTTTCCATAACTTGGCTATTGTAAGTAGTTCTGTAATGAACAGTGGGGTGTATATATCTTTTCAAATTAGTGTTTTCACTTCCTTTGGATAAATACCCAGAAGTGGAATTAATGGATCATATCGTAGTTCTATTTTTAATTTTTTAAGAAAACTCCGTAATGTTTTCCATAGTGACTGTATCAATTTATATTCCAATTAGCAGAGCTCAAGAACTCCCTTTTCTCCACATCCTAGGCCAGGGGTCCTCGGTACCAGTGCACAGCCTGTTAGGAACCAGGCCACACAGCAGGAGATGAGTGGCAGGAGAGCAAGGGAAGCTTCATCTGCCGCTCCCCATCAATCCCCATGGCTCACATTACTGCCTGAACCATCCCCCCTGCACCCTGTGGAAGAAGAATTGTCTTCCACAAAACCAGTCCCTGGTGCCAAAAAGGTTGGGGACGGCTGTCCTAGGCAACACTTGTTTTTTCTTGTCTTTTTTTTTTTTTTTTTTTAAAGGATTTTCTTATTTATTTATTTATTTATTTATTTATTTTTGGCTGTGTTGGGTCTTCGGTTCGTGCGAGGGCTTTCTCCAGTTGCGGCAAGCGGGGGCCACTCTTCATCGCGGTGCGGGGACCGCTCTTCATCGCGGTGCGCGGGCCTTTCTCTATCGCGGCCCCTCCCGTCACGGGGCACAGGGTCCAGACGCGCAGGCTCAGCAATTGTGGCTCACGGGCCCAGCTGCTCCGTGGCATGTGGGATCTTCCCAGACCAGGGCTCGAACCCGTGTCCCCTGCATTAGCAGGCAGATTCTCAACCACTGCGCCACCAGGGAAGCCCCTTCTTGTCTTTTTGATAATAGCCATTCTAACAGGTGTGAAGTGATATCTCATTGTGGCTTTGATTTGCATTTCCCTGATGATTAGGAATGTTAAGCATCTTTTCATGTACCTGTTGTCCATCTGTATGTCTTCTTTGGAAAAATGTGTAATCATATCCTCTGCCTATTTTTAAAATCTCATTTTTTGGTTTTCTGGCATTGAGTCATATGAATGATTTATATATTTTGGATACTAACCCCTTATCAGATGTATGATTTGCAAATATTTTCTCTCATTCAGTAGGTTGATGGTGTCCTTTAGTTTTGTGTCCTTTGCTGTGCAAAAACTTTTAGTTCACAGTAGTCCCACTTTTTGAATTTTGGTTTTGTTCCCTTTACTTTTGGTGTCAAATGCAAAAAATCACCACCACCTATGTTTTCTTTTAGCAGTTTTATGGTTTCAGGTCTTACAATCAAGTCCTTAATCTATTTTGAGTTTGTTTGTGTATGTTGTATGATAGTGGTCCAGTTTCATTCTTTTGTATGTGGCTGTGTAGTTTTCCCAGAACCATTTATTGAAGAGAATGTCCTTTTCCCATTGTATATTTTTGGATCCTATGTAGTAAACTGATTAACCATATATGCATGGGTTTACCTCTGGGCTCTCTATTCTGTTCCATTTATCTATGTGTCTGTTATTAAGCCATTATCATACTATTTTGATTACTATAACTTTGTAATGTAGTATGAAATCAGAGAGTATGATGCCTCCAGCTTTGTTCTTTCTCAAGATTGTTTGTCGATTTGGGGTATTTTGTGGTTCCATACACATTTTAGGATTTTTTTCCAGTTCCATGAAAAATGCCATTGGAATTTTGGTAGTGATGGCATTGAATCTGTAGATTGCTTTTGGTAGTATGGACATTTTAACAATATTCATTCTTTCAGCCCATGAGCACAAAATATCTTTTCACTTATTTGTGTCTTTTTCAATTTCTTTCATGATCATCTTATAGTTTTCAGGGCACAGGTCTTTTACCTCCTTGATTAAATTTATTCATAAGTATTTTATTCTCTTTATGCAGTGATAAATGGATTTTTAAAGATCTCTCTTTCAGATAATTTTTTATTAGTGTATACAAAGGCAATAGATTTCTATATATTGATTTATATCCTGCAACTTTACTGAACTTATTTATTAGTTCTAACACTTTTTGGGTGGACTCTTTAGGGTTTTCTATATATAGTATGATCTCTTCTGCAAATAGAGTTTTACTTCTTTCTTTCCAATTTGAATGCCTTTTATTTCTTTGTCTTACCTAACTACTCTGGCTAGGACTTCCAATACTATGCTAAATAAAAGTGGTGAGAGTGGGCATCCTGGCTTTGCGACTGATCTTAGAGGAAAAGCTTTACGATTTTCACCGCTAAGTATTATGTTAGTTGTGGACTTGTCATACATGGTCTTTATTATGCTGAGGTACATTTCCTTCTTACCTACTTTGTTGAGTAATTTTATCATAAATGGATGTTGAATTCTGTCAAATGCTTTTTTTTTGCATCTATTGAGATGATCATATGATTTTTATCCTTCATTTAGTTAATGAATTGTGGATGTTGAACCATTCTTGCATCCCAAGATAAATCCTAAGTGATGATGGTATATGATCTTTTAATGCATCATTGAGTTCAGTTTGCTAATATTTTATTGAGGATTTTTGCATCTATGTTCATCAGGGATATTGGCCTATGGTTTTCTTTTCTTTCATTTTCTTTCTTTCTTTCTTTCTTTCTTTCTTTCTTTCTTTCTTTCTCTTTCTTTCTTTCTCTTTCTTTCTTTCTCTTCCTTCCTTCCTTCCTCCCTCCCTCCCTCCCTTTCTTTCTTTCTTTCTTTCTTTCTTATTTTGTGGTGTCCTTGTCTGTTTCTGGTATCAGGGTAATTCTGGCCTTGTAAAATGAGTTTGGAGGTTGCCTTCCTTTTCTACTTTTTTGGAAGAATTTGAGAAGAATTGGTATTAATTCCTTTTCAAATTTTTTAAAATTAATTAATTTATTTTTGGCTGTGTTGGGTCTTAGTTGCAGCACACAGGATCTTTTGTTGCAGCTCACGGGCTCTTCATTGTGGCACACAGGTTTCTCTCTAGTTATGGTACATGGGCTCCAGAGCGCACGGGCTCAGTAGTTGCGGCACATGGGCTCCCTGGCTGTGGTGCGTGGGTTCAGTATTTGGCGGTGCCCGGCTTAGTTGCCCTGCAGCATGTGAGATCTTAGTTTCCTGACCAGGTATCGAACCCACATCCCCTGCATTGGAAGGTGGATTCTTAACCACTGGACTACCAGGGAAGTTGCCGTATTAATTCTTTGAATGTTTGGTAGAATTTACCAGTGAAGTTGTCTGGTCCTGAACATTTGTCTTGGGGACAGTTTTTACCTACTGATTCAATCTCCTTACTAGTAATTAGTCTGTTCAGATTTTCTATTTCTTCATGATTCACTCTTAGAAGGTTGTATGTTTCTAGGAATTTATCCATTTCTTATATGTTGTCCAATTATCCTTTTGTTATATGTTGTCCAATTTGTTGGCATATACTTGATTATAGGACTCACGTATGAGCCTTTGTATTTCTATGGTATCAGTTGTAACATCTCCTCTTTCATATCTGATACTATTTATTTGAACCCTCTATTTTCCTTGTGAGTATAGCTAAATGTTATCAATTTTGTTTGTCATTTCGAAGAACCAGCTCTTGGTTTCATTTGTGTTTCCTATTGTCTCTATTTCACTTATTTCTGCTCTGATCTTTGTTAATTCTTTTCTTCTACTAATTTTGGTCTTTGTTGGTTCTTTTTTATTTTCTTGAGTTGTAAAGATAGGTTTTTTATTTGAGATTATTTTTGTTTCTTGAGGTACATATTTATTGTTATATACTTCTCTTAGAACTGCTTTTGTGGTACACATTTTGGTATGTTGTATTTCCATTTTCATTTGTCTCAGTGTATTTTTTTATTTCACTTTTGAGTTCTTTGTTGACCCATTGGTTGTTCAGTAGCATGCCCTTTAGTTTCCACATATTTGTGAATTTTCCAGTTTCTTCTTGTAATTGATTTCTAGTTTTATGCCATTGTGGTTAAAAAATACTTTATATGATTTCAATGTTCTTAAATTTGTAAAGACTTGTTTTGTGACCTAACATATGATGTATCCTGGAGAATGTTTCATGTGCACTTGAAAAGATTGCATATTCTAGTCTAATGTGTCATTTAATGTTTTCTTAATGATTTTCTGTCTGGATGATCTAGACATTGATGTAAGTGGGGTATTAAAGTCCCCTACTATTATTGTGCTGCCATCAATTTCTCTATTTAGGTCTATTAATATTTGTGCTATGTATTTGGCTGCCCCTATGCTGGGTGCATAAATATTTACAGATGTTATATCCTCTTGTTGGATTGATAATTTTCATTATGTAAAACCCTTCTTTGTCTCTTGTTATAGTCTTTATTTTAAAGTCTATTTTGTCTAAGTGAGACTAGGTAGCTATACCTCAGCCTTCTTTTGGTTTCCATTTGCATGGAATATATTTTTCCATCTCTTTACTTTCAGTCTGTGTGTGCTTACATCTAAAGTGAGCCTCTTGTACACAATATACAGGTGTCTCTTTTTTTTTTAATTCATTCAGCCATTTTATGTATTTTGACTTGAGAATTTATTCCATTTATATTTAAAGTAATTATTGAAATATATGTACTTATTGCTATTTTGTTACTTGTTTTCTGGCTGTTTCATAGTTCCTCTGTTCCCTTTTTCTTCTCTTACTTTCTTCTTTTGTGGTTTGATGACTTTCCTTAATGGTATGCTTAGATTCCTTTCTGATTACCTTTTATGTATCTACTATAAAATTTTGCTTTGTGGTTACCATAGGCTTACCTATAACAACTTATATTTATAACAGTCTATTTTAAGTTGGTAGCAACTTAAGTTTGAACGCATTCTAAAATTTTACATTTTTGCTATCTCCCCACATACATCTTATGTTTTTGATGGCACATTTTACATCTTTTTATTTTTTGTATTCCAAACTCATTATTGTAGCTACAGTTAGTTTTACTATTTTGCCTTTTTTACCTTTATACTAGCTTTATAAGTAATTATTCTTCTGTCTTTATATATATATATTTCCTTTTACCAGTGATATTTATATTTTCATGTACTAATTAGTGCCCTTTCTTTTCAGCTTAAAAAGCTCTTTTAACATTCTTGTAAGGCCAATTTAATGGTGATGAGCTCCTTTAGTTTTTTTTTTTTTTTTTTTTTTAATTTTTATTTTTATTGATTGATTGATTGATTGATTGATTGCTGTGTTGGGTCTTCGTTTCTGTGCGAGGGCTCTAGTTGCGGCAAGTGGGGGCCTCTCTTCATCGCGGTGTGCAGGCCTCTCATTATCACGGCCTCTCTTGTTTCAGAGCACAGGCTCCAGACGCGCAGGCTCAGTAATTGTGGCTCACAGGCCTAGTTGCTCCGTGGCATGTGGGATCTTCCCAGACCAGGGCGCGAACCCGCGTCCCCTGCATTGGCAGGCAGACTCTCAACAACTGCGCCACCAGGGAAGCCCCTGCTCCTTTAGTTTTTGATTGTATGGAAAACTCTGTCTCTTCCTCAATTCTGAATGATACCATTGTTAGGTACTGTATTCTTGGTTGGAAGTTTTTTTCATTCAGCACTCTGAATATATTGTGCCACTCCCTTCAGGCCTGGAAGGTTTTTGCTGAATAATCTGCTAATAGTTTTATGGGTGTTCCCTCGTACATAATAAGTTGTGTTTCTCTTGTCGCTCTTTAGATTCTCTCCTTGTCTTCAACATTTTTCATTTTAATTATGATGTGTCTTGGTGTGGATCTTTTTGGGTTCCTCTTTGTTTTAACTCTCTGAACTTATTGGGTCTGGATGTCTGTTTCCTTCCCCAGGTAAGGGAAATTTCCAGTCATTATTTCTTCAAATAAGTTTTTTACCTCTTTCCCACTCTCTTCTCAATCTGGAACTCATAATGCATGTGTTAGTCTGCTTGATATTGTCCCATAAGTCCCTTAAGTATCTTCACTTTTTAAAATTCTTTTTTCTTTTTACTCCTCTTATTGTGTAAGTTCCTCTGCCCTGTTTTTGAGTTCACTGAATCTTTCTTTGCTTCATCTAGTCTCTTGTTGAATCTCTCTAGTGTATTTTTTAGTTTTGTTACTGTATTCTTCAGCTCCATGGCTTTTGTTTGGAACTTTCTTGTATTTTAAAATTCTTTGTTCAAGTTCTCACTGTGTTTATTCACTCTTCTCCTGAGTTCAGTGAGCATCTTTATGACTACTACTTTAAACTATTTATTAGTTGAATCACTTATCTGTGTTTTGTTAAGGTTTTTTTTGTTTTTTTTTTTTTTAGGTCTTGACTTGTTCTTTCATTTGATACATATTCCTCTGTTTCTTCACTTTCCTTGACTCTCTGTGTTGGTTTCAATGCATTAGACAAAACAGCCACCTCTCCCAATCTTAAAGGCTTGGTCTTGTTTAGGAGATGAAACATGTATTTCAACCCTGCCCTGGGTATTAACTGTCTCTCAAACATTTGCAATTTTCCATATAGGCTATTTTATTTTTAATAGCTCCCAGCACCTCAGGGTGTGTCAAGACCATTCAGTGTCCAAAGGGGAGGCTCTTGGTCAGAATCTAGATTCAGGCTGATTGGGAGCCACACCCTCAGGCAGAAGCTTTTAAAGAATATAAATAAGTACAGTTCTTTGGGACCACAAGTGTAAACCTTGCTGGACCCCAGAACCAGGTGATCAGGTGGTGTTCCCTAGGCAGCAGTCACAAAAAATTAGGGCTCCAGATGAGTGTTTAAGGTTGGTCCTTTCTGGGAGATACAGGTAAGCTGTAGTACGGTAGAGAGTGAGTATAAAGATAGCATCCCCCAGCCTACATTCCCTGAGAGCATCTTTGTAGGCTCTAGATATTTACCATACAAGAAGCCTACCGCTAAAGCTGAAACTCCAGAAGCCCTCTTTCACAAAAGGCTGAGGATGTGTTTCAGTTTGCTGTCTGTGCGGTGGCCTGTGAGTAGTAGGCTGCCAAGAACTTTCTCTCCAGTTAGTCATGTGGCACCCAGCAATGCAAGCCCCTCTGGCCACCAGACCAGACGATCAAGTGTTATCCCCTGTGTGGCAGCCACAAAAACCAGGGTACCAGACATAAAAAATGGGGCACCAAATATGTATAGCGTCGCCCTTCTGAGAGATGTTGGCTCTCTGGAACATAATAGAAGAAGAGTGTGAAGATAGTGCCTACCCTCCCAGGTCTCAGGAAAGGTTTGTAGTCAGCCCTTAGATTATGTTTAATTAGAAGCCAGCCCCTTAGGCTGCACCTATAATTAGAATCTAAAAGAACTCTTTAACAGAAAGATGAACTTTTGGTTCCATTGTCTCTTGCTTTGCCTTGGGGGTAGTAGCTGTTTAAGAACTTTTTCTCCTTTGGTTACAATCCTGTGGGATCCACAAGCATAAGCTCCACTGAATACCAGAGCCAGTCAATGTAGATATTTCCCCTAGCAGCAGATGCAAAAATCAGGGCACCAGACAAAGGTATAAGCTCCTTTCTGGAAGATATCGGCAAGGCGGAATGAGGCAAGGGAGAGCACAAAGATTGTATCCACCAGCCTCCATTCTCTGAGAGCACCTCTGCAGGTCCCTATAAAAGTGCCAAACCAAAAGCCTGCTCCTCAGGACAAAGCTTCTGGACAAGCAAATGTACCTCTTTCTCAGAAGAATGGGGTTGTTTTCAGTCTGCTTTCTGTGCAGTGTCTTGGGAGTGGTAGTCTCCCAACAACTGACTCTCTTATTGTTACCATCCCATGAGACCCAGGAATGCAAGCCCCCCTGGTGTCCAGTTCCAGTTGATTAAAGGGTGTCTTCTGGGTGGCAGCAAAAACTGAGTCACCAAGCATAAAACTTGGGGCAGCAAACATGTATAGAAGCCTCTCTCTGGAGTAAACATAAAGGTAGCACCTACCAGCTGAAACAAAGCAGAGATGGAGTCCAAAGATGGCACCTCCTGAAAAAAGAAAAAACTAGAAAAGAAAAAATAAAAGAAGAAAAGAGTGGGACTTCCCTGGTGGCACAGTGGTTAAGAATCCACCTGCCAATGCAGGGGACACAGGTTCGAGCCCTGGTCCAGGAAGATCCCACATGCCATGGAGCAACTAAGCCTGTGCACCACAACTACTGAGCCTGCACTCTAGAGCCAGCAAGCCACAACTACTGAACCCATGTGCCACAACTACTGAAGCCCGCACACCTAGAGCCCATGCTCTACAACAAGAGAAGCCACCACAATGAGAAGCCCATGCACCACAACAAAGAGTAGCCCCCACTCACCGCAACTAGAGAAACCCCGCATGCAGCAATGAAGACCGAACGCAGCCAAAAATAACTAAAATAAAATTTAAAAAAATTATTAAAAAATAAAAAAAGAAAGAAGAAGAAAAAAAGGAAAGGGAGAAAAGAAGATGACATTCACCAGCTTTAGCAAGGCAGCGGGAGAACGTAGAAGATGGTGACTGCTGGCTGAAGCAGAAAGATGGCCTCCACTGGAAAGAAAAAAAAAAAAAAAGCTGGTGCACACTAGTTTTAGCAAGGTAGAGGGAGAGAAGAAAGATGGCACTCACCAACATCCATTCCCAGAGAGTATCCCAGGAGGCCCCTTCCCCTCAGACCACACTTTAAAATTAAGAAATGAACCCCTTTCACATAAAGTCTGGGTGCTTTCCAAAAGGCTGCTTCTGTGCTGGCCTTGGGGCAGGTGAGTCTGCACAGGAGCCCTTTAAAAATGGTTCTTCAGTTCATCACAGTCCCGTGGGTCTCCTGGGCACAAGACAGAGCTCCAAAGACAGATGTTTGGAGGGCTTGTCTCAGGTGCCAATCTTAAGAGTTGAGGTGCCTGACGTGGGTACAATTTTTTCCTCAGAGAGAAGCTCCAGGTTTTGAGTTCCCTTCTGATTGTGGGTTGCCCACCATGCCAGGTGTGGGTTTTATGGCAGAATTCTGTCTCAGCCTTTCATATCTGCTTTTATGTGGTTTCCTTCTCATTTGCCCAGTGTGAAGGAATTGCTCTGCCAGTTTTTAGGGTTTTGGTTTTTTTTTTAGTTCTTAGGTTTTTGGTTTTTTGTTTTTGCCAGGGGAAATCATTCCATAAATAGCTGTAAATTCAATGAGTCTATGGGAGCTGAGTTCAGGATCTTTCTACATCACCATTTTGAACTGGAACTCTATATACATTTCCGTAATGAATAATGATAAATGCTGATAATTTTCCTTGAGCCTCAGAGTAAGCAGAGAGAGATTCTAATCCCTTTGACAACCTGAAACATTGAGCTAAGAAAAGTGCTTACAGTAAAATGAAGCTTTATTATAAGTAGAATAAAAGTTTTTTAAATTGCAGTAATAGTATTGCAGGTTTATCTTCTACTTCTTAAAAGTTAGTTCCAAATGGGCCATTTTTAATGGAAATTTATATTCATTCATGATTTTATTACCAAGGCTTTAAATATTTTGTTTAGGAAAAAAATATTTAAATTTGATTAAATAACATTAATATTCATTTAATACTTAAATTTTTTCCATTCTTCCCCTTCAAAAGTTGAGGGAAATATTTCATATCAGTAAGATACTCAGAAATTATTTGGAATAATAAAATATGCCATAGAATAGCTTCTGTCCTGTCCACTATTTGTCATTTTTGCATTTGTACAATGATAACAGAAGTCATCTGTATGTTATTGGGGACATTGAGAACATTTTTTGTAAAACAAAATTTATTCTAAAACACAAATTCAGATATTTCTGTTAGTTAGTGAAGGGATTTATTATAAAACATGTATACATTTATTTATCAAAAACAGAAAAGGATAATCCAGATCCAAAATGCATTCATTGAAATATATAAATTAAAAGTTTATTTGTCTGTTAAGTTTCCTATTCTCTGGAATTTCCAACAAAATTATTCAGGAAAGATGAAATAATCAAATAAAATATAAATAGGAGCTATGTTTCTCAACTATTCCAATAAAGTATGCAGGCACATATACACAAGGGACACATGATTTTTAATCAGAAGTGATAGGTAAAAGTTGTCATTGCCAGAAGCAAAATGCATTTGAAAGCTATGGTTATGCTGTGTAAAAGAAAAGAAAGCCAATTTTAAACATGAAGCTGTTAGCATAACCTTATCTTCCACTAGGGCTTCAACTCTATTATTTTTAACTGAATTTCTATTGCAAAAATAAATAAATAAGTAATTTATAATATGCTCCTAATAGTGGTTTGGGATAAAATATAAATTCAAGGGTTCAAAAGTCAACAAACCTCTAAAAATATTACCCATATATAGGACTAAATCTACTTAGTCTGAATATTTATAAAGAAAAGAGACAAGATTAGATAGAGTGGGGGCTGAAGAGGGAGAGAAGTACATAGAGATAGGTAGATAGAGAGAAAGTGAGAGTAGAAAGAGAGAGAGGGAGTGGGAGAGAGGGAGAGAAAGACAGAGAAAAGGAGAGTATTTGATGAACACTATTTCTGAACATTGGGCAATTTTATAAATACAAGTTTATAAATAGTTTAATATTTAACTAGTTTAGAATTAAGACACTCACATTGAAATGTAAGATGGAAAATAACCAAACAAAAACCAATAAACTGCAAAAACAAAATTGATAAAACTAGACTTATTTTGGGATTTAAAAATCATTTTCAATGAGGCAAGATTATTAAAAAATCAACTGCTCATCAAATGTAAATGTGCTGTAGAAAAGTGACTTCTAACCTAAAATTATACTTATAGTTATAAATTCCATAGCCTCAGAGTCATTCACAAATCTATACCTTATAGTCATTCAATATGTACCTGTTGGGGAGGAAGACATTTTCCTCTACCCTTCTAGGTTCTTCTGGCTGGTCTGAGAATTAAATTGACATGAGACAGATTAACAGGAGAAAATAAAACAAAAGCTTAATAACATGTATACATGAGAGGGACCCCGGAGAACTGAGTAACTGTCTAAAATGGCTGAAAGCCTCACCTTAAATACCATCTTCAGCTAAAGACAAAAGAGGATAGTGGTTTGAGACTTCAAAGGAGAGGAAGGCAATTGCCATGGAGATAGAAAAGCAAAAGCTTGGTAAACAAATGTTTGTTGGACCATGCAGAGATAATAGGACAAAGAGAGGAATTTTAACAACAGACTTTGTTCCCTCTCTGCCCATACTATAGTTATCTATGGTGGTAGCTCCCTTCCTGGAACAAGTCCTTTAACTGCATTCTTTAAGCAATGAGGAGGAAGGTCAAAGTTTCTTCGTGAGTCTTTTGGAGCTTGATTGTTTTCAGTTCAAAATAATCTGCATGCCAGAGAGACATTTTGGGGTGACAAGTTTTCCTCCTCTGCATATGCAATATAAGCTGTTTGTTTTTACTGCTATCACCCTGAAAGTTTATGGTATAGATTGGTAGATCTCAGAGGCCAGCATTAAAACCTTTAAAATTTTTCATGTACTGTTACCTAACATAGTATTACAAATAATTACAACTATCAATGCCTTAACATTCTAATAAATTATTACATTACAGATAAACTGTTGTGAATCAAAATTAACTTTTGAGGATATATATTTCTTTACAAAAAATAATTAATAGGTTGAATTTTAAAATGGAAGTGAAACCGCACAACTCAGATTGGGACTTGAACCCACCAGCCAGGACTTGAACCCAGCCAAACCCCATAATGGGACTTGAACCCACTGTCCTTTAATTGAGATCACATACCTGGTGTCAGTACTTAATGAAGCTTAGGTTCTTTATGTCTCATCACAGAAATAATTCAGTGAGAGACAAAGTGATAGGTAAAGAAGTGGATTTATTTAGAGAGATACACATTCCATAGACAGAATGCGGTCCGTCTCAAAAGGTGAGAGTGGCCCTGGGAGAAACACACTCCACAGACAGAGTGTGGGCCATCTCAGAAGGCGAGTGACCCCAAAATATGGGGTGGTTAGTTTTTATGGGCTGGGTAATTTCATAGGCTAATGAGTGGGAGGATTATTCCAACTATTTTGGAGAAGGGGCAGAGATTTCTAGGAATTGGGCCACTGCCCACTTTTGGCCTTTTATGGTCAGCTTTGGAACAGTCATGGCACTAGTGGGTATGTCATTTAGCATGCTAATGTATTACAATGAGCGTATAATGAGGCTCAAGGTCTGCTGGAAGTTGATTCTTCTGCTATCTTGGTTCTAACCAGTTTATGTCATATCCTCAAGTGCTATGTTATTCTTTTAGAGGTTGTGCCTTGCTCCCTTCCCTCCTGTTTCAGAAGGAGGAGCACAGGAGAACGAAGTACATAGTGTTAACCGATTCCCACCTTCTGCAGAGAGAATCAGTAGATAATGTCTATAGCTAATACATTAAAAATAGTGGGGGATATAAACATAATTCAGAAGTTTGGCTCAGCAGGAATAGGTGAAAATACTTTTCTACAGAGTGAATCTGAAGTTGAGGAAGAGTGGAAGTGAGGTCTGCCATATTTCACTAAAGGCATTTTAATATTTAGTTTTAGCAACTGCACACATTTCTTTGTTGAAAAATATAACTTTATAAAATAAACAAGCAAACCGGCAAACAAACTAAAACACAGAAGATATTGCAATACAGTTCTGGGAGATATAGAAATAAGCACACCTTATGTTGCTGTGAACTAAAATCTAGTGAGATTTTAGGTAGAAACCTTGAAATTGTCTAATTAAAAATATACTAAAAGAATATATGAGTAAATTATATATTTTGAATATAGTACAAGACATCTGTGATGTGAAGATGAAGTTTACTAGAGAAAACAGAATATAGGTGTAGAGAAGAGCACATTTAAAAGCTATTATAAGTTATGAGATATTATAACTTATGAAAGAACTTTGGGTATTAATTTGATTGGAGTAAGAATTTAGTTAATAAATGAAGGAAGAGAAAGTTGGGAAGCAAACTTAAGATGAGGCCTGATTATTAAGACTTTATTATGTCAGAATAAGAAATTAAACTATTTTTTCTGGTGATGCATAATCATCAAATGTATTTAAGATGGAGGAGTATGTGATCAGATTTGAATTATAGAAAGATCACTGTCAATGCTTATGTCTATGGACTGAATGCAATCAAGCCAATTAACAAGCAATTGAAATAGATGAGGTGAGATGAGGACTTGTAGACAGTGGCAGTGGAGATGGATCAGGAAGGAAGGATGCATATAAGGTAAGGAGGTAGCAATTATGGACTTAATATCCTAATAGCTGTGGTAAATGAGAAAAAGAAAGATGCGGTCAATAAGTTAAGAGTTTCTAGTGTAATAGTTGTGCAAAGGCTAACATCAATTGCTTTACTTGGGGTAAAAAAAAAAGGAAGAAACTAAAGACAATTTTCAAGTTCCAAATATAAGATCAAATTTTACACAAAATCGAACAAGTAAACCTAATATATAAGTTTTTTCAAATGGAATTGTTTACACAGATATGGACCTGTCAGTTTATAAGAGAATGTATCACTCACATTTAAAAATTGGGTCACATGGATTATCACTTGAACAATTCTTATCCAAGAGCTGTCCACATAGATGATGCCTTTGGTAAGTGATTGCAGGACTGTGAGAAACATATATGAATACATTCAATCAGTGTAAAAGAAACTTTGATTCCTCCTAATGCAGACTGATTCACTTTTGTCAAGCAAATTCTCATGAATGAGATACACCATAGTATAAAAGAATGCATATTTATTATACATGAAAATGTAACAGAGAGAAAACATTATATATTCAAATGACAAAATTAGATTAGATTTTGCCATATGGTTATACATTTTTTATTATTTAAAGTTTTGTGATGGATAATTTAAAAAGTTAGTGTAGTGGCTTACAGCATAAAACATTTCTTAAATTCCAAGAGACATAATTATAAGATTCATCTATTACTGACATGAGGCCATTTTTATAACTTTGGTTGTATTCTCATATTTTGCTTTTATTTTTGATGAAGAACCTGTGATTGAACTAAGAGTATCTTAACTTATTTATTTATTTAAGTATAGGTTTGCATGTGTACTGTCAGGTTTGGATTTCTTAATAAATGAAAAATTAAAATCTCATAAGAAACAAAACATAGCTTCCATATTATAGGTCAGATTACCAGGCTCTTGAAGGGAAACTGAAGTGATATTGGCTTATCTTCTCCCAGGGCCAATAGACATATTTTTTAGAGACGATCGTTGTAGGAGAAGGGATACTTAAGTTAGACATTTTGGAGATGAAGCAGTTATAAAACCTCAGCTTGTAAACCTAATGACTGGTGCTAGACATGAACTGGGGACGTTTATTAACAATGAAGAGGCCAAGAAGGATTGGAAATCAAAAAGTCATGTGTTGGGTAGAACATTAACATAGACTTTGGAATCACCCAATTTAGGAAGGCAGGGATTGGAAAGAAAGACTGAACTATTGGCAAAAAACAAATAGATGAGGAGAAATAGCTGAAAGTTTAAAAAAGTAGATGACAAATAGATGATTTCATCAGCTCTTCACTAATGAGTAAATAATTATAATTTACATTTTGCTCTCTTGGGATACAAAAATAAATGCCACTTAATGTATTCTATTATGTATTTTCAATAATGCTCATACAATCAACTTGTACAACAAAACTTATTTTCTTAGATTATAAAAGGTAAACTTTATTTGTCCCTTGCTTGAGGTAGTATAAAACAAACTTTTATAAGGCCTGCCTGAAATCAAGAAAAACCCTGAGAAAAACATTTAAGGCTTGAGATAAAGGCTACAATTTCAAACTTTCAAAACTTTGGCAGAGACCAGAGAGGGAGATGACAGACAGCTATTTTAAGAATGTGAAATGTTGTAGCCCCAAACTGTTGTAGTGTATGCTTGATACCGTCTTTGACAACTATGTCCTAACTTCAGCAAGCTAGTGTACTTCAAATGTGATGCTAGAGAATTTTAGATATACACATTTTAAAAAATAAATACAGATTATAAAAATGTTAGGGGACCTTGGAAGGTATACATGATGATGGTAAAGGAGATCATAATAATTTGGGACTCCCTTAATGAAGACATTGCCCAAATCATTAAGGATTTCTTAGCAAGCAAATATAACCACATATAAATGTGTTCTTTTAAAATGAACAGGGCTTCCCTGGTGGCGCAGTGGTTGAGAATCCGCCTGCCAATGCAGGGGACATGGGTTCGAGCCCTGGTCTGGGAAGATCCCACATGCTGCGGAGCAACTGGGCCCGTGAACCACAACTACTGAGCCTGCGCGTCTGGAGCCTGTGCTCCGCAACAAGAGAGGCCGCGATAGAGGCCCGCGCACCGCGATGAAGAGTGGCCCCCACTTGCCACAACTAGAGAAAGCCCTTGCACAGAAACGAAGACCCAACACAGCCATAAATAAATAAAATTAAAAAAATAAAATAAAATAAAATAAAATAAAATGAACAATGATGAAATAGTGGAGATTAGAAATTTTAAAAAATATTATTTGAACACAAACTTTTTAATTTAAATTTTATTATTGAAATCTATTTTAGCTCAGCCATGTGCCAGGGAGAGTTTTGTGCTAGTTTCATTCTATTTCATTTTCTCTTTATAAAGATACTATAAGTATTAGTATTTTTATTTTATAGATAGGAAAAGTTTAAATGAGACAAAGAGGATTAACATATTGCCTAAGATTACACATCTAGTAAATGGTGGAATCAAGAGTCTTCCTTAATAGTACAGCTTACTTTCTGCCTAGATCATGGTGACCCAGAATGAGGCTGACAAATCTAGTGAAGTCATCTTTTTATTTAAGATTTATAAATTACGTAAAAAAAAACTTCCTGAAGCAAATATGTTTCAGGTATCTCAATAATTTTGAATTTCATCTTACAACATTCCATTATTATTTTAGCCTAGAGGTGAAAAATAATTTATGGAAGAAACCATGTGTGGACATTTTATGCAGGAAATTAAAAATGTTATCTTTGATAGTTTGCATTTTTATGATAATTTTATTGGTGAATGTTATTGGCAAAAGTATACTATAGTGACCTCCCTTTTGTTGTTGATTTTTACTCATTGATAAGAAAGTAAGTAAATATTTTATGATTATTGTAATTTGTTGGGGCTTTATATTTGTTTTTGTGTGGTATCTTCTAAAATAGAATATGTCAAAGTATATTTTAGCTTCTCTCTAGAAAAGAATTATCTTTATCTTTAAGCCAATTCTATGTAGAATTCCTTTATCACGTTTTGGGACCATATAGGATTTTAATTTACTCTTATAATGTAGTTAATATATCTTTGTTAAAAATTAATGTAGATACTATTGTTCAAATACTTAGGTTTTCTCATAGCCAATTAATTTTATCAATGTAAAAAACAGCACTTATATTAAATTGTCATCTTCAGTGTATTTATTTATCTAAAATTATCAAGTGGTTGTTATGTGACAGGAGCTATGATAACTGCTGGGAATATAAAGATAAATAATTTATGTCTCTATCCCTATTAGGAGCTCACGATCTACTTGTTGTCAGAAATATACAATACCATATAACAGAGATTTGAATCAAGTGTTCTGGGAGCACCAAGATGTAAGGCAAACCACAGAGTGAGTGATATAAACCTGGGCTTGAAAAAAGAGGTGTTATTGCCTTGGTATTCCAGGCAATGATGGCATAGTCACAGATAATGTGATTTGAAAGACTAAGGTGATTTTGGCGACAATCGAAGCTTAGTGTGACTCTAATACTAAGTGGTATAGTTAGATCTGAGATACATATTAGGTCCTGTAATTGCTTGTTAGCATGGATAACTGAATAAGAAAGAAGAGGAGGAGAAGGAAAAGAGAGGAAGGAAAATATGGTGGTGATGATTTTAAAAACTGTATGAACATATTGTAAACTTTATTTTATTCAAATACAAATATTCTTTCCTATTATCTGATTGAAGTGAATGGATGTACTCTAAATATCTAGAAAAATATTTTCAGTTACTTTTATGAGTTAAATGTATCACTTTAACTGTAAATTTTATTATCCTTAAGATTTCAAAAGAGGTTTCTGTATAAATGAAAGAGAAAACAATGTGAAATAGCCTTTCTTGACCTTTATTTTAAAAAATTTCTGGAAGCTTTGTACTCATATCAGCATTTAATTATTATTATTGCACAAAATAATGCCCTTTTTATGGATATCTAAAAGTGTTCAGATAGGTGATTATTTCACTAATGTATATTTTTAGTATTTTTTTCTTATAGGTGGGTTTGACTTATCGATGCAGAGAAAAGGCATTTTTATTCTTAAAGATTGTTTACTGTAGATAATAATGAGAAACATTATTAAGACATTATTAATAATTATTAACATTATTAACATTAAAATAGAATGTTAGAATATGAATTTCACAGATCATTATAAGTCTATACATTTTTTAAAATTTTATGCATGATTAGAATGATTAAAATCTATGTGGAGGCTCTAATTACATAAAAATATGTAATTTAAAAATTGCTTAAATCCAAACAAGATAAATATGAAAAGTAATTGGAATATTATAATGACTTTTAGCTAATGTGCAAGTTTTAGAAAAAGTAATGATCCACATTATATTCCAGCCAGTTATAAATATCACAAATGACTGTTAAAGCATACAAGTTTTATTGTGTATTTATTGTATTATGTGTTTTTTAAATAAAAGCACAAAATGGGACTTTTAAGACCTATAAGTTATAGATCAACCATATACTTCAAGGTACATGAAATACCCTATAAGAGACAACAAATATTAAGAAAATATAAAAATAAATTTCTCTTTATACAGTATGCATCTTAGTACAGGATAATTGATTTCAAACAATTACAAGTATAAAGATTGGCAAAATTCTTTGAGCTGTTTAACTACTATTATCTGTTAATATTGACAGAAATGTTTGCATATTTTATATATAGTAGAAAAATTGCATACACACGTAAGTTGCTTGATATTATATGTGAAAATAATTCTTTCAATTTTAGTTTATATTTTCTTTTCAAATTTGCATCTAATACTTAACTTTAAAATAGTTATTACTTTAACAAACATATAGTCTTCCTGTGTGCCATTCATTGTTCTAAGAGCTTTGTAAAGGTGATTCCTTTAATTCTCATGCCTTAGTTCTGCTATAACAAAGTGCTACAGACTGAGTGGCCTATAAACAACAGAAATGTATTTCTCATAGTTCTGGAGCCTTGGAATTCCACGATCAAGGCACCGGCAGTCTTGGTGAAAACCTGTTTCCTTGTTAATAGACGACCTCTTTCAACTCTGTCCTCACATGCAGATGAGGAAAGGGAGTTCTCTGGGGGTCTCTTTTATAAGAGCACTAATCTCACTCAGGGGGGCTCTACTTTCATGACTTAATCGTCTTGCTAAGGCCCCACCTCCAATACCATCGTAACAGGGATTAGATTTCAACATATGAATTTTGGGGGTATAAGCATTCAGTCTCATAAAAACAGTATGAGGTGTTTTTCATTATTATCCTCATTTAATGTTGAAGAGAACAGATGGGACAAATAGCTAGTTCAAGCTAGTATGTAACAGAGTCAGGATTTGACACCAGATAGTCTGAATCCAGACCAAGGAGTATCTTCAACCCAGCTTATATGTATTTTAAAATATACATTAAATCATTGAGTATTCACATGTAACAGTAGATTGATAAGACATATCATCACCTACAGGTAAGGTAAATATTTGCGATTTAGATTTCTTCCTCATCCTTCTTTCTTTCCGTCCTTTTCATCCTGTCATGGTCCCCAACATTAACAAAAAAATAGTTTTCATTTTATAGACAAACAAACAAACAAACAAATGTTCAAGTTTAAATGCAATAGACTCAATGTAGCTGCTCTGAAAATATGTGATTTCTTTATTAGGGCAAATGAATAGGAAACATGGAAAGAGAGGGCAGTGTATCAATACACAGTGTATAAGAGAGTTTACTAATACAGTACAATGGTATTGGCACAAAAACAGAAATATAGATCAATGGAACAGGATAGAAAGCCCAGAGATAAACCCACACACATATGGTCACCTTGTCTTTGATAAAGGAGGCAAGAATATACAGTGGAGAAAAGACAGCCTTTTGTCATTTGTCATTTGCTGTGTTTCTTTGTGCAGTACTGGAACTTTGTTATTAATACCAACAGCACTTTTCTCTTTGCTCACCTGTAATTTTCTAACTTATCTTTAATTTTTATGTTTCTTCTCTTTCACTTTCAAGATTCAGATCTTTCTCTTAATACCTTTCTTATTCTTCCCTGCCTGAGTCATGGAACTTTCCCCATAAATGTCAATATCAGCATAGCAATTCTGCTTCTGCAAAGGATTCTCCCGTATTCTGCTGAGCAGGAAAATGCTAGGATACTTGAGTATCCTGGAAACCACAGAGGATAGGGAAGGAAGTGCCACAGCCAGAATGCAGACTTTAATCTACAGCTCTAGTGGTCATGATGCACAACCCTCCTGCATTCACTTGAGCCCTGTGCCACCAAACTAGATGATTCTCTCCAATTGTTTGTCTGGTTGTATGGATTCTAGTTACTCCTTTTATGATTGTTCTATCTAGCTGACTACCCTTACCTAACAAAATTAGTTTATATAGTCTTCATTTTTTTTAATATAAAGAATGCACATTTTATCCTATGGTCTCTTAATGCTGAAATAAACTCCTTTCTCTCAAATATCCTCTTTTTTTTTTCCCCCCCTGTTTTATGATAACTGAAATCTTACAAAGGTGATTTTGAGTCTTCAGGTTACTTTTCAGTAGTAGTTGTGGATACATTGCTTTGTTTTTGTTTTTGCTAAGAATCACTATCCCCAATGCTCCTTTTCTCCATAAGTCAGAGGAGCTCATCCTTAACTTGTGATACAGCAACTTCTCTTTAATGCCTTCTCACTGAGAGAAAGCAGAGTAGACCAAGGCTCTTCTTTGATAAATCTTAGCAAATGGCTTAAGTGTTGGCAAATTTATTTTCAAATCTCCATAACTTCTTGTAAGAGAAAGCCAGTGCAGGCAATATTTGTCTTTTTATTTTGTTCAGTGAGAGAAGAGTTTTAAGCTCATAATTTCAGAAAGTACATACAAGATAATTGCCTAGCCTGTCATAGTTCAATCCCTTATGATAAAAATGTTTCTGTCTGTAGTCCCTACTGATGGGTAGCCCTAGAAGCCAAATTTGCATGTGAATTCTCCACTTTGTAGCCCATCTGGAAATAACTGGACCAATAGTGGATACCTGAGGTAAGGATACCTATTCACTAGGTTTGCCAGATCACTAGAGGGCACAGTGTGAAATATCTATTCCCAACTTGGCTTAAGTCTCACTTTTCAGAACATTGTATTAGGAAATAATGAGAGAAATGTAATTACTAAATAATGAATAGACAGATTGAGAAAATGCATTAGATCATAGGCTATGAGTAAACCAAAATTTAAAGTGACATAACCAATTATTTAGAAAATGCTATGGCGTAGATAAGGTATATGGAATAGAAGCAAGGGGAAAAGATTTCAAGGAGGGAACAAATGAAGAGAAGCAAAGACCAAAAAATGGTTAAATCTTATTAATGAAGAAATACTATTATAATAACCCCAAAACACCTGCTCCTGAGATTTCTCAAATATGTAGTTTTCTGTTTTTGTCCCTGAGCTATGCCACAAGATGATTTCAAGTTTAGCTCGTTGTTGTGACTTACTGAATTACTTTTGGACTAACCCAGCTCACACATATGCATTTAACTAAACTATCCTGAATAAGTGTCTGGCCCTTTGCATTCATTAGGAATGCTGTAACAAAATTCATGAATTATGGACCTCAGTAGGATCAGCCAGAAAATACATTCACACACAAACTCACACACACCCACACAAACCCCTAAGATGAATATATATGTAGGTATACATGCATTCTTTTTCTTACTATTGCATTTTGAAATGCTCTGCCTGATGAGCAATTTAAAGCAAAAGATAAATTAATTTGATGCCACAGGTCTATGAAATCCTGATAAGTTTCACACATAGTATTTTTCTCTCTAGTTTATAAACACTTTAAGATCTTTAATGACAAGATCATTAAAAATGGTGGGGATGGTTATACATTTTTTAAAAAATCTACAAATTAATTTCTTCCATAAGATATAGAATATTATCTCAAATATCTTTCAAATGTTTCCTCTCTGGTTATATTGAATTTATGCCTAAAGTACCAAAATTTAGAATTCAGGATGATGCCACGTAGAAGGCACTTGGCTTCCCCATGAGGCAGACTAATTTGAACAACAACAGCTTTAGAAAAACAGCCACTGCATTTCCCTTTGACCCCTGAGTCAGACACTGAATCCTGCCTGTGGCTATATTAGAGCACTTATGGAGAATTGAATAAGAGAAGGCAATGCTGCATATTTCAGAATTTAGTTTGTTTTTATTAGACAAATTTCCTCTCCTCCCCAACCACCAGCTGGACTTATTCTCTAAAACTGCAAATCCTCTCTGAGGAAATCAATTTTATTTACATGTTAAATTCTTATGAAATGTGTATGTATGCATATCAGCTATGCCTCAAATGACCTGCTATTCTATAAGGTTGGAAAATCACCTGCTTAAAATTAGAGAAGTGTAGGAGGAATGGGATATGCATTTTTAAAGCAGATTGAGTTACACTGATATCATAATTTGACAGAAAATGCTTAATTACTAAAGAAAACTACTTTCTCTTTGGAAAACTTCATAGACCAATGCTGATTACCTATTTCCCTTGTTAAATGATTGTAGGAGATCTATAAATAGGTATATCTTCTCCCACTAGTGCTAAATATGCTTTATTTTTATGACACATTGAGATATTTTCCTCATGTCAGCTTTTATTTGATTTTTGCCTTTCCCCAGAACATTTTGTAAAAGTGTAAGTTAAACTAAAAAGATAGACCTAAAGATAGAACTTGTAGCATAATTTCAAAAATTCATATGGTATTATATATTTTGTATTGCAGAACTCTGTGGTAAGAATTAACCTTGCTATCTAAATTACTTAAGGGAATAAGATAAAGTATACATTTTAAAAATTAATAAAATTTCAAGTTTCACTAGAAAATTTTCAAGTAATCTATTGCATGAAATTAACAAAATGCCTAATTTAAAGTGATTTCGAGTGTGACATTTTAAAAGATGTAAAACGTTTCTAAGTTTCTGACGTCATTGGCTGAAATAAAATAAAATGAAATACAAATGTTAATAACTACTTTTTTAGTTTAAAAATCTCTGCAATTAAGGTAAAATATTTTAAAATTTGAAATTCTCTTGATTGACTATTTCATATGGATCAAATATATTGTGTTAGTTTTAGTAGCTTGCAGTATCTTCCATACTTCATTTATATAATGTATATACATTTATATAATGTAGTCCCTGACGTTTAAGTTTAAAAATGCCAAAATGACACTTGTATATATCAATCATTGTCAACAATGTATGTATACAGCATCATGTAATTGAGGTTACCACTATCAGGGTCAGTTGACAAGATGTAGGAAATAATTAGATTGACAATGAACTGCTCCATTTTAGTTGCTACAAATCAATGTTTTAATTATAGAATGAATACCTTCATTCCACACAATACATGTATACCACAAAGTTAAAGCCATCATACTCGAAAAATTTAGGATCAAAATACAGCCTTACAAAGGTCATTAAATTTATAAAATGGTTTGTTTATTTAAAAAGTAAAAAAAAAAAAATCTTTGTTATGCTTATGATAGTTATCAGATAAATACCACCATACTTTATATCTTGTATTTATCTTGAAATACATAATGTTAGAAGAAACCCAGGATGCTTTGGAAGAAAAAAATAATACAAAATCCAGTCCTAGGCTTTAACAAGAAACAGCAACAAAAGGAAAGATATGGATGGATTTTATTAACTTTCTTTTAAAAAGTAAATAAATCATAATGCCTTTATTGTACTAGCTCTCCTTTCAAGTAATAGGAAATAATGCTCCCCAATCTTTAAGGTAAATATACATAAGTTACAGTTATGCTATTTTTGGTATGGGAAAAAGTTTGAAGAAAATTTATCATTTATTGTGTTCAGAAATAATCTTTTCTACAGTACTGCTAATAAGTGTTTTAGAATTTTCCTAAAGGTTAATATGATAGAGAGTACAATATGTCATAAAGAGCCTAAAAGTTTTAAAGGGTAGTAGAATATTCCACCCCCACATAATATGCTACTGTGGCATAAGGATTATTTTGAGCTAAAAGCAATTGAGAAGAAACATACAAGAAAAACTCTGCCTTTACCAATTGCCTAAAAGTAGGACATAAATTTGAAATAGTGTCTATCCCCTCCTCAAGCAGGAAGGACAGAAGTTAATCACTGGAGACAACTCTGGACTCTTATCAGCTCAAGGACCACACCAGAGGAATCTACATAACAAAGCTTGTTAAAATTAACCTTTATCTACCATTAGTATTTGCTTATTAAGTATCCCCAATATATTTGCTTTATATTTACCTTCTAACAATTTGCTGACAACTAGATGCTCAAAGTCGTCTTTCTTTCACTTTTTGTTTCTTTAAAAATGTATTGTTCTGGGGCTTCCCTGGTGGCTCAGTGGTTGAGAATCTGTCTGCCAATGCAGGGGACACGGGTTCGAGCCCTGGTCTGGGAAGATCCCACATGCCGCGGAGCAACTGAGCCCGTGAGCCGCAATTACTGAGCCTGCGCGTCTGGAACCTGTGCTCCGCAACGAGAGAGGCCGCGATAGTGAGAGGCCCGCGCACCGCGATGAAGAGTGGCCCCCGCTTGCCACAACTGGAGAAAGCTCTCGCACAGAAACGAAGACCCAACACAGCCATAAATAAATAAAAATAAATAAACAAATAAATTAAAAAAAAAATGTATTGTTCTGTTCAGATGCTATATAAGCCCAAATTCTAACCACCCCTTTGAATAATTACTCATCTCTGAGTGCTCCCATGTGTATGCATGATGCACATGTTAATAAATGTGTTTGTTTTTTCTCTTGTTAATTTGTCTTTTGTGAGTCTAATTTACGAGACTCTAGCTAGAGAATCCAAATGAGTAGAGAAAAAGATTTTTTTCCTCCTTCACACTTTCATAGAGAGTTGTATCTCTCATGTACCATAGACAATGATATATGAGTATTATCAAACATATCCCTGCCTTAAAACTACTCCCAACCCAAACATGGAGAAAGGTTCTTGTTTGCTTGATCAGCTCTTGGGCTGTCCTGTTTCTCAGAGAATAACTAAGAGAAAAGTAAATAAATCCATCTATTTAATGAAGAGCTGAAACAAGTGGGAAAAACAGCTAGCACTGTCTAGCAAGTTGTTGGGAGAGTAATAAGATTGGGAATCTCCAGGGCACTTGGTAGCTATAAACAACAGAAATTACAGGAAAGAGAATTTAAACCGTTACTCAGAATTATGAATTTAATCACTTTTAATGTTTTTCAAGTAATACGATGAAGAATTATTTTAAATTTTATTTGATACTAGCTTTTTAAAACAAATTCAGTCCTACACCAAGACTGGAAGCAGTGGCAAATTCTTTTTTTAAATTCAACTTAACTGTCCCCTTTAAAATCTAAATCTATAGGAAAAGTGAATGTTTATTTTCTTGTAATAGATTTTCAAATATTTAAAATCAGCTTTCATGTCCTTCATAGTTCTACTTCTGCAATCTAGTTTCCCTTCTCCTATTTAACATCTCTATTTTCTGAACACCCTATACCCTGTTTCCTAAGACTTTCATATCCCTTTTCACTCCCTTCTGAAAATACTCTTATATGATTAATAACTGGAAGTATTTTCCAAATATTATCAACCCTTCACAGGCTTATTCCTTGTCTTGACTGGGATACCCTCTACTAATATGCTCTGATTATACCATCAGCATACTTCAGCACAGCAAATCCAACTATCTTGTAAGGTGCTAGGGGTCAATTAAAATCCTCATATTTTATACAAATGACTGTCAAACAAAATGTCCTCCATCCCATTTAATTACATCTTTAATTTATATGCAAAGACTACATTAATTCATGTTAAATCATTTTACTTGCCAAAATGATATTCTATTATTTAAAACACTTGGAAAATGAGCCATCAATTCCACTTGTGTCATCTGCCATTTCTATTATATCAGACAAGTATTATCTCTCAAGATGGAACAAATTTTTCATTTCTCCTACATTACCCAGCTCAGTAAATGGCAGCACAATTCATATAATCTTCTAATTTGACAAAATATTGTATTATCAAAATCTGGTTCTGCAGTCTAACCAGGATACACCCACTTCAAGTCACCTGAAGGAAGAGATGAGTAAACTGAAATGTATAAAATGTTCTAGATGAAAAGAGTTAATATAATATTTGATTCTGCCTATATTAACATGAGCATTTAATGCCAATTCTATTACAACCTGGAATCTTTTTTTTTTAATTTGGACAAAGTAAAATTTAAACTTCAAACAAAGGGCAAATACGAAAGAAGATAACTACAAAAACAGCAATAATGAAAGACTTCCACATATCAGTGCACACTCAAATCCCATAAACATAATTTTAGTGTAGCTCAGAGTCACAGAATAGAGAAGCCTGATTAGATCCTCATGTATGGAAGCTAATATATGGAAAGCAGTAGTTCAATGTAGTGGAAAAAATGTATTTTTAAATAAATATGCTGGCATATGATGAAAATTTTTATCATCCTACACCATTTTGCACTTTAAAAATATAATTGTCTTAAATATTTTCTTAAATACATTGAGCATCACTTCAGATGGTGCTATAATATTTGTTTCAACCATCAAATATAATTTGCAATACTCATGAGAAGTGAGATAGTTTATCACATTCCCCCTATTTTTACTTATTCTGGTGCTATTCTGGTGTTCTCTTTTCTTGTATGAATTACCAATCTTCTTCTGTTATTTTCTTTCTTTTTAGAGAACTTCCTTTAGCTATTCATTAAGAGTAAGTTTGCTAACACCAAATTCCCTTAGTTTTCTTTCATCTGAGAATGTCTATATTTGGCTTTAATTCATGAAGAGTATGTATATAGATGAGTATATATACAGAATTCATGGTTGGCAATTCTTTTCTTTCAGCTCCTGAAAAATGCCATGCTGATTTTTGGTCTCTATTGTTTCAGATGAAAAATTCACTGTCTTTCAGATTGGTCTTTCCCTGTAAGTAATATTTAATTACTCTGTAACTGCTTTTAAATTCTTTATTTATTTTTAGTTATCAGAAGTTTAATTACAATGTGTCTTGGAGTAGAATTCTTTGGTTCTATCCCATTTGGAATTTGCTAGGTTTCCTAAACCTGTAGTTTTAGATCATTCAGTAAACTTGAATATTTAGCTGTTCTTTTCTTTGGATACTCTTTCAGCTTCACTCTCTTTTCAATGATTATAATGTTTCAAATGTTATAATGATTATAATGATTCAAGTGTTAGCTCTTTTATTATTGTCCCAGTTCCTGAGATTTGTTCTGTTTGTTTATTATCTCTTAGTTTTCCAGTTTGGATAAATTCTATTGATCTATCCTCAAGTTCAAAGGTTTAATATTCTGTCATTTCCATTCTAATATTGAGTCCATCCAATGAAGTTTACTACATTTTTTAGGTTACATCATATCCATAAGTAAAATGTTAAAAATTTCAATTTGCCAAAAAGATGTAACTCTTTCAAATATGTTTGCACCAGATGGAAGTAAATAAAATCAAAATATTAAAATATAAAATATTATAATATTTTATGTGAATATAAAATGTCTTATAAAATATATAAAAATTCAGTTCTTTATATTCATTAGTTCTTTTTATAACTTCTATTATTTCCCTAAGATTTTCCTTTTTATCTTTCATAATCATTCAGATTGTCATTTAAAATTTTCATTATGATTTCTCCTTAAACCATAAAATACGTATCAGTATGAGTCTTTGAGCATATGTGTACCTTCATTTCAAGGAAGTAGGCGTTTTTAACTTGTTTTTGTTATTAATTTCTGACTTTATTTTATTATTCTCAGACATGATGTATATATAGTACCTATTTAGAAGTTTTCTAAAGTTTCTTTTTGGCATAATTTATGAATGTTTTATATTATTTCTATGCACTTAAGAAAAATGTATACTATCTAAATTATGGATGAGAATTCCCTTTATATCTAAAGGGCAAACTTGTTAATTGTGTTGTTTATTTCAACTACATTGTTGCTAATATTTAATCTATTCACCTATCAGTAATCAAGAGATGCATGCAGAAGATTCTTACCTTATGGATATATTATTGTTTTCTGTATTTATACTAATATTCTTTTCTTTTTATATATCTTATACACACTCTTTCACCTTAAAACATTGATATTTAATATGCAAAGATGCCATATTTTAAGGTAGCATGCCCAGAATCCTGCTATCTCCCATAATAAGAGAAGAACATAAGTTCACTTTTGCATTCCTTGGTTTCCCTCCTCTTCAAACCTTACCGTATTGATAATATCTTGCCTTCAAATTTTGGATTACAATGAACATCCTCTCTCCCTCTCTCTTTCTACTTATATCTAAATATCTATCTTTGCGTCTTTTGTTCTAGTTATTTTATAAAGAGTAAGATTATTCACATACACGATGTGAATTTTTTTTTTCTTTCTTATATTGTGACTTTTGTACTCTGAAAGATCTTTCAACATGCAATGGTTCCCTTTTTTTTGATATATGTATAATAGGAGTCAGAGAAAAAGAAATAAAAATGAAAAGGAATATATAAAGACTAATAGATATGGCTTCCCATAAATTTAAAGGAAAAAAAAGAAGACTCACTACCATATTGGACCATAGTTGCTGTGTTTTCTGGCACATATCTTTTGCAAAAGAACACCAAGCCCAGTCATAATTGAGTGGTATTTCTCAAACCCTTAGCCCCATTAATTAAACATCTCTGACTGTAAACTTAGGTTGAATAATAAAGCCATTTCAGCCTTCATTCATTTGTGGCTAGACATTTCTGAATATTTATTCATGTAGTTGACATTGCTTTGGAACTTGGTTCTGCTTAGTGGTAAGATCCCAACCCCTCACCTACACATCTACACTTTTAGTTCCATTTCAATTCTACCTCATTCCTTAGAGACTCAGCTTTACTCATTATCATGGGTTCTCTTTTACTGTTCTTTTATTTCTTTTACACAGAGTCTTCCTGTCCTGGTTTTCTAATGTTATCTACATACATTTTTTTCTCTCCTTTTTAAGTATTTATGATAGAAGGTATAGGTTTCACCATGAACTCAGTTCACCATCTTGATATGTAAATCTTCTCTATATTTATAGCTGATAAATTATTTTTGGACAGAAGAAAATGAGGGAATAAAAAACAAACCTTTATGGAAAGAAAAAATGGGGCTTTATCAATTGAGGTTATAATTCTTAAGGGTTAAATTTAATGTGACTTATTCTTGGTTAGGCATTATAATCATTTTTGGAGTGTTAGAACCAGCATTTCCAAAACTCAGAGTCAAGAAACTAACACACAGAAACTTGGGGTGGGGGTGCTGTGCAGGAGACAGCTCTTCAGGACATGTTACATCATATACAATTCTCTCTGTACACAAGAACTAAGAATTTGAATGAATAGCAAATCAACAATGATTTTGGAAAATGTACTTGATGCTACTCTTTTCAGAGTGAAGAGTCAAAGATCTTGTTCATGCAAATTTTACACTGTTGGTTAAGGCTTTTTGACAATTTTATTATGAACTTCCTTCTTTCAGGAAATGAAAATGAAGGTAAAACTAAGTATTTGAGATTTCTACCAGGAAGATTATTAATATTAGAAATTATTTGATGTTTAAAATTACATTCTATAAATATTTGGTCAAAGGGGCTTATAAATATACTGACATAACTCATATTTGTATATCACTAGTGTAACTAAATTAACTCATCTATAAAAAGTTCCTAACATGGCAAAGCCTTTTTTTTTTTTATTTTCTTGGTTACATATGTATTATGCATTTTCTATCCCCTGGTTTTTCTTCATATTAATGAATGCCATGCAAGATTAAGACCAGTATACTATAATGGTATTGGGTCATGAAATAAAAGAAAATATGAAATTAAACATTTTCTTGTCTTCTAATTTATTTCTATTTTTTTTTAATTGGGGTATCATTGTTTTACAATGTCGTACTAGTTTCTACTGTACAACGAAGTGAAGTAGAGTTCCCTGTGCTGTACAGCAGGTTGTCTTCTAATTTAGTACAAGTGTTAAGGTCTCTAAGTAAATAATTATAATTGGAGATAGTGCTGTTTTGTGATTGTGTGCAGAAAATATTCTAGATTTTTAGAATGGATTAATCACTTGTGATTTGAAACAGAAAGGCTTTATATCAGGACATTTTTGAGACAAGTCTTAGTGAATATGCCATAAAAAGTTGACAGGAGTTATTTGAATTAGAGAAAAGATGTGAACACAAACTGAAGAGGAGTTGTGGTACAAAAAAAAGTTCAATTTTATTGTATCTCATGGAGAGCTAAGGTAACTAACAGTGAAGTAGGTTTAGATTATGGAGGACCTTAACTCTCAGGATAAAATATTTTTATTTTTTTCTGAGGGTGGAGAGGCATTAATATTTCATCAAAATATGATCTAGTCCAACCTGATTCTGTGAGATAATAATTTGGAACTAGTTTACAAAATTCATTAGAAGAAAAGAAAGAAGATTAGAATTGGAGATACTAAGTACCATACAGTACAATAGTCCAGGCCACACATGCTTGGGGTTTTCACTGAAACAGCAGTTGAGAATGGAATGGACCAAATAATTCCTCCCTTGTAATTTCTAATAAACAAACAAACAAAAAATCAGAGGTGAGTTTTATTGTCTCATTTTTCATAGACAAGCACACAGAGGCACTGAGAATCATAGTAACATGCTATAGTACATATAGTCAGTCAGTGTAAGAGCTGGTAAGTAAAAGCTTGCCTGAATTACCTTAAAAGTCACACTTTTTTTTTTTTCCTATTAAGATACTAAAATAAAGAAATGGTTTAGATAATATATTTATAAATTTCCAAATTGTATATTTTCTTCAAATGTACATGCATTTTATTTCATTTCAGTGACATAAAAATTGTGACATTATAGTCCATTGACAGAAGAATGGATAAAGAAGATGTGGTACATATATGCAATGGAATATTACTCAGCCAAAAAAGGAACGGAATTTTGTCATTTGCAGAGACGTGGATGCACCTAGAGACTGTCATACAGAGTGAAGTAGGTGAGAAAGAGAAAAACAAATATCGTATATTAATATATATGTGTGGAATCTAGAAAAATGGTGTAGCTGATCTTATTTGCAAAACAGAAGTAGAGACACAGAGAGCAAACGTATGGATTCCAAGGGGTAAAAGGGGGTGGTGGGATGAATTGGGAGATTGGGATTGACATATATACATGACTATGTATGAAATGGATAACTAATGAGAACCGAACCTACTATGTAGCATAGGGAACTATACTTGGTGCTCTATGGTGACCTAAGTGGGAAGGAAATCCCCAAAAGAGGGGATATATGTATACGTATGGCTGATTCACTTTGCTATACAGCGGAAACTGACACAGCAGTGTAAAGCAACTATACTCCAATAACAAATAAATAAATAAAGTGCATAACTGCAAAAAAAATAAAATTATTAAAGCAAAAAAATTGTGACATCATAGAAATATATTAAAATATTTGAATTTTATTAAACTATTTTATTAATAAAAGCTTGTCTTCTCATTAAAGAAATTATGAGAATTTTAAAATAATATTTTGCTTTATATGCTGAAAGTGTTAATGATTACAAATTGATTTTTGCAAATTGAATGGCTTTTTAGTTGATAACTTTTATATCAATTATATTTCTCTTTGAAGTTATATTAATATGCCATTGTAAGTGATTGCTAAAAACATTTGAAGGCAAAAATCTTCAGTAATCATTTTGTTAACAGTTAAACATCACTAAATCAACAGTTTATATAACTGCCTTCTGATAACTGCCTTATCAGAAGGAATTGTAGAAAAAATCCTTTTGGGAAAGTGTAATTGTAGACTAAAGCAATAATGGAAATTGCTAAAGGGTCTTGGTAGTAATTTGCCATACTTTATTAAAATAAAGTAATAATGACAGAATCTAAGAACCAAAGCCATTTCTAAAGTCACGAGTACCAGATCTAGAATCTCAGGTTTTGATTTCTGATTCAGTGTTTTTTTCAACTACATTTCATTGCCTTCCTCTGTGATATAAATAAAACTACAGTATACAATGCATAATGAATCCAAATGACATAAAATATAGTATTGAAAGTTTGAATTTTTGAATAGTAGATTTTCATACAATAAAGCAAACATGATGAAATCAATCTTCACTACTTACTGTAAATACCTTTTATATATTTAACATATGAGATCAATTTTTGTTGGCTTATATACCAAGTAAAATAACAAAATACCATATTTGTGAATCTAACTGTCATAATTAAAGGCAGATGCTTTCCTGAGAAATATTCTTTTTATTCAGCACTTTTCCTTATGTGTTAAAAGTAGTAACCCCAACATACACTTAAGACACCATTTTAAATATTTTTAAATTCTTGGCAAAAATATTGACATATATACTGATTGAGTGTTAAAGATCAAATTTTAATTTTCACTTAAATTATTAAAACATTGAGTTCACAAAAGTCATTTTTCGTGTATTTTTTAAAATTTCTCATTCTTTTTAAAAAAATTTTTATTGGAGTAGAGTAGATTTACAATGTTGTGTTAGTTTCAGGTATACAGCAAAGTGAATCAGTTATCCATATACATATATTCACTCTTTTTTAGATTCATTTCCCATATAGCCCATTACGGAGCATTGAGTAGAGTTCCCTGTGCTATACAGTAGGTCCTTATTAGTTATCTATCTTATATATAGTAGTGTGTCTATGTCAATCCCAATCTTCCAATTTATCCTTCCCCACCCCCTTATCCCTTGGTAGCCATAAGTTTGTTTTCTACATCTGTAACTCTATTTCTGTTTTGTAGGTAAGTCTCTTTTTACCCTTTTCTTAGATTCCACATAAAAGCAATATCATATGATATTTGCCTTTCTCTGTCTGACTTACTTCACTCAGTATGACAATCTCTAGGTCTATCCATGTTGCTGAAAATGGCATTATTTTGTTCTTTTTTATGGCTGAATAATATTCCATTGTATGTATGTACCACATCTTCTTTATCCATTCCTCTGTTGATGGACATTTAGGTTGCTTCCATGTCCTGACTATTGTAGATAGTGCTGCAATGAACACTGGGGTGCATGTATCTTTTCAAATTATGGTTTTCTCCAAATATATGCCCAGGAGTGGGATTGCTGGATCATATGGTAGCTCTATTTTTAGTTTTTTAAAGGACCTCCATAGTGGCTGTGCCAGGTTACATCCCCACCAACCATGTAGGAGGGTTCCCTTTTCTCCACATCCTCTCCAGCATTTATTGTTTGTAGATGTTTTTGATGATGGCCGTTCTGACCAGTGTGAGGTGGTACCTCATTGTAGTTTTGACTTGTATTTCTCTAATAATTAATGATGTTGATCATCTTTTCATCTCATTCTTTTTTATATATTAGTTAAATCTCCATCATGGGACCCAACAAATAATTTTATTGACAATTTCCCTCTGATTTGACCACAATGCTAAATGGTTTATATGATCTTTGCTTAGATGTTTACCTCATCATGATTATTTAGGAATTCAATAAATATATTCTTTATCTATCTGAATCTACCCAACTAATTACTTTAACAAATATATCAGTAAATAAAATATAAATAAATTAATACTGTGCACTAAAACAAACATATTGTTTTTGTGAGTCTTCTGTAGATTCACCATTTTTCATGTTCTATGCAGCTAGCTTATATTTATAATAAATACCTTTCAAACTGTCTTCTCACATATTATAAATTATAACTTGGTTTATTTACAAGTCTAAAATTATTTTAAAGATTTATTTTTGTCAACAAAATAATCTATTTGATTCTTTACAGATTCATTTAAAAATATGTAACATAGCTTTAATTTCAAATATATCATTTACTTAACAAAATCAATTATCTACCACATTTTACTTTATAAAGTATTAGAACAATCAGTGATTTTCACTTCACTTTTTAATGATTTCATTACTAAACATTGAGACTAAATTCTTAGAGAAATACAACTGTTTACAAAGAAATTTCCACACAAACACATTAGATGATTATCAGGCTTATATAATTGTTATATTATATATTATATATATAATATAACAATTATATTATATATAATAATTATATTATATATAATATAACAATTATATATAATTGTTATATTATATATTAACAATTTAATATAATTGTTATGTTAAATACCAACAATATTTAATACATATTTTGTCAACTTTTTATAACTTAAATTTATATAAACCTTCTCATATTTATATTGTTGACTTGGTTTTCTAAAAATTCCTATTTAAAATACCCAGTGGTCTTACTCTAACTCTGGTCATAATACATTCAAATTAAGTGTTTTCTTGTGATAATTTATCCTTATGTTTTAAATTCCCAATTAAAAAAAATAATAGGATGGATATACACTGATTTCATTTAGGGATCAAGTTTTATGTGGAATCTAAATTTGTGCATAGTTACTTAAAAGAAACTTGAAGTTCTTTATCTTAATATTTTATTCTTCTATAAAACAAAGATAAACTAGTACTAAGCATTTTCATTGTCTAAAAAGAAAAATATCAGATAAAAATGTGAATATTGATATTTCCCAATATTAACATTTCTTCTTTAAAAATTACATTAAATTGCTTATGCTGGTTTTGTCATATTTTTCTTCCAGGATAATAATTCGTTATGTTGTGGATTTATTTTTGTTCATGATCATGGTGATCTAGGTGAAAACCTTAGGAGTAAATGATTAAAGCTGTCATTTTAAATCAGTCAATGACCAGGTGTACATCTAGGTTAGGCAAATATCTTCTCTTTTACAAACTAAAAAATAAAAACCTGCTTTTGTAACTTGCTGTATGATAATAAAAGGAAATAATAAGGAAATAGCCCTTCAAAATTCAAAGAATTTCTGGATGCAGGATTTGAGAAAGCATGATGTATTTCGCAGAAGTACATGCAGATGACTCAGGCTTTAGAGTTTAAGAACTCGTGAGAAAAGAAGCCAGAAAATCAAGCAGATGTCAGAATCTTGTAGTAGATACTAAGAAATTTGAACTTTGTTCTGTGAGTAATGGGACCGATTAAAGGCTTTTAAACAGGGGAATAAGTTGGTCAGATTTGTATTTATGAAAGAGCATTCTGGCAGCAGTGCGGAGAATGGATCAGTTGTGGGCATGACTGGAGGCAGGAAAGTTCATTCAGAAACATTTGCAAAGAGACTGTTGACATGACACTGGGAATACAAGGCCCCCATTCTAGCTCAGCCACTAATTGTCAGTATTGTTACCTCCAGCAAGACACTGGCCCTCTCTCAAGCCCACGATGCCTGAGAAAAATGAGAAGGTTGGTCCAGTTGGTATCTAAGGTCCTCCTGCTCTGATGGTGTAATGCTATAGACGCTTCCACAGTGTATTCCATACATAAGGAAAAAAGACCTGCTTACTCAGTGGGCATTTGTGTCTTTTTCAAGATGATTGCAATTATTAGTATTTATACCATAAACAAACACAAGTTTTTCATATATAAACTCAAAAGGTCAATAATATGTTAGCAATATATATCTATTGAAGAACTAATTTTTAACAATCCCTTTCTGAGTCCCTATTCTGCCTTTATATTAAAATCTGGAGAACAAAGATCTCTCTCTAAGGTGATAAAGTACAGTTAGTATGTCCTAGTTTTTAAGGCAAGGCAGGGATTGTCTCTTATCATTAACTCTTGTAATTCTTAAAACATTATGTACTTGTAGAGCATACTGGTAGAGTAGTTATAATGCTATTTATAAAAATGCCAGGAAGTGTGTTTTAAATATAGTTGATAACATAAAGTTTTCAAACACATCTCTGATTTTGAGTGATTTTTTTTTTAGCGGTTCACTTTTTGATCATATAGACATATTCATTTTAACTTATTTCCCCTGTATAAAATTTAAACTGAGTGATACAACCCTGGACACTGTAGAATAGCTTTAGTAACAGTTGTCATTATCCTCATTATTAAAATCACAGAAACCAAGATTGTACATTCCTTGCTCATCTGTAAAGATACGCTCATTAATGCTTTGCTCAATTTAAATGACTGTAGGTATAACATCTATTTTGAAAAATATCTACATTCTATGACTGTTATATGAATTTGCATGGTGTTGATACACTTCTTATCTTTATTTTAACTACAGTGTTAAAAATGGCAGGATTTGAGGCTATTTTTGTTTTACATTATTTTTGATATTTTTGACCTGGAAAATTCTGAAAGAAAACTGTCACTGTTTTAAAATTATGACTTTGTATTTTCTTGAGAAATGTACATATTCCTTTTTAAAATGCAACATTTGTTTTCAAGAGCACACTTTTTAAAGAATCATATCTCTGCTAACCTTATAACAGCACCTTCTCTGGGTATTAGGATATTTCTGGTTCTTCAGATTTTTTTTTGTTCTGGTTTTCATTCACTGCCATTGTTTCCTAGTGTGAACTGCTTATAAGGCTGGTTTTGGCTCTTTCGGTTTATCATGGATTCTTTTATCTCATGTTATTTTTCCTTGTAATATTCAACCAAGATTAATGTACTCTACAATAAATTATATATGGCATGTTAACATATTAGAAAATGAGTAAATATGGTATATATTTTACATATGTAATACATGTAGCATATTAAATACTTTATGCCTGCAAAAATAGTTCTATCAGACTTTGGTGCTATTTAGAGAAAAATATAACTGTAAATTGAATAGAGCTCTGGGAACCAGAATTTAGCCACCACTCTGGCATTAATTATCTGAAGAATCTTGGGTGAATCTATTCACTTCTCTGACAATTCAGTGTGCTTGTCTTTAAAATGCATAAGGTGAACTAAAGTTTTATTTTTCCTTCTATCTTTAAATATTTGATTCTGAGTACCTATATTCTAAGGCGTAACATTCTCTCAGCAAATTACTTTGGTAACTACACAGTTATATATATATTGCAATGCAAATAAAGCATCTATAAATCTCTTACATGTATAATAAATTTAAAGTTTAGTTTACTGTAATATCAATATCTAAGTAAACAGTGTGATATAGGTCTGAAAAGATCTAATGAGATCCTCAGCTGTAGTGATAGTCGAAAGCTATGGCATATATGTATTGCTTCAAGTACTGCCTTCTTCTCCAACACCCCTGACATTGCTTTAGTTCACATCTATGTTTCTCCTCACAACTTTTGCAACGGCCCCTTAGCTTTTCTCATGAATACAGTTTTTCTTAGCTTCAATCCTCTATGCTGGTAATTATCCTTCTAAAAATAACTGTTCTTTTGACACTAAAAATAATAAAACAACTTCTATTAACCCTAAAGATTAAAGTCCAAGTTTATTAGTATGTTATGTAAGGTCCTGTTTAATTGTGTGGTCAGAGTTTCACCTATGCCCACATGCCTAATTTCTTGTGTAATTCTATAGATACTTAACTACTCACCTTCTAAAACTCATCCTAAGTTTCACCACTTCCAAGAAACAATTATGAATCTTTTCTCCATCTAAAACACATGTATATTTAGTCTTTTATGTGCTTTTAAGGTACACATATATACTTCAATCTGTATCTCCCTTAAACTGAGGCAGAAGAAGCCTCTGATCTTGGTCAGTACATTAGAAGACCCACAGTTCATAAACACATAGAAAATTAATAAAGTACACTTGGGTACCTCTGTCACTTTGGGTCCAATGCTCAGGGTTGGCACAGGGTGATCACAACCCTAAATGTCTGTTCTGTGAGCAATGTCTTTCTGGATCTGGAATAATTCTTCACTGCATCACTTGCATATGTCCTTGAAATAATGGATGTCTGAATATTGAGAACATTTGTGGATTGTACTGCTGCCTACACTACAAAATGCACTGTGACAGTGTGGAGATGATTTGAGCAGCAGAAGCATTTAGGTAAGAGAAAAGACAAATTAATTAACTTGTCAAATCCTTCCTCTCAGCATGAATGCTATAGATCCCTGTATAACCAAGTGTCATTTCCCAGTAGCGCTGAGCAACCTTTTATTCTTTCTTCACTTTTGTTTCAATTCGTGGTTCCAGAGATACTCCAGAATTACACACTGTTCAGAACAGTTGCACATGGTGATTGAAGAACATATCAAAACATTAAACAATCTCTCCTATTGTAAATGTATATATATGTAGGCCTAGATGAAATATGTGTATAGCATGATACCAGTTCTTTACATCAGTAACAAGATGAAAGTTAACCATTAGCATTTTGAACAGTTTTTATTTCATAAAAATGTAATGATTTATTTCATTTTTCAAAAATTTAAATTACTAACTTAATGTTTAATATCCTTTTGAATTTAAAGTGTTGATTTTCTTTTAATTTTAGTGAATATTTCTGTTTTAAAGAATTATTTTTGAAAAAAATAGAATGTTTGAAATTTACTTTATTTTTAATTTTTGAAAAATATATACAAATCTACTTTTGAGTACAATTATTTTTGATTCTTAGAATATTATTACTATCAATAGGACACAAATTTTGTGAAAGTCGTTATTGTACCAAAAAAAAAAAGAGATTTTGCTACTGTGAAAACCAGAAAAAATAAATTTTTAAAAATAATTATATAATAATATATTAATTATGTTTAAATTAATATTCATCCAAGTATTGCTTCCCTAACAATTAAACAGTCAAACATGGGGCATCTATAGTCAATTAAATGGTCTCTGAACTATCTCTATGAGATGATGGATATTCACTAAACTTTCAATGAAGTCAAATCATTATGCTCTACACCTTAAACTTTTATGGTGCTATATGTCAATTACTTCTCAGTGAAACTGGAAGAAAAAAATTGTCTCTGGTATTTTGCTGATATTCAGTCATATATGTCATAGCTTTTCATAATTTTCTAATTTATTGGTGTGAAGTAATTATGACAGTAGGAGCGAAGAGCATTTTAAACAATTTCTTGTATGTATTTCTAACTCTTAAACATAATCTGTCCTCTCGATTTTGGCCCCATAAGTATAATAGATTAACACCTTCCTATTATGTTGAAATAATGTGCTCCCTTCTTTTCTGTGGCCATTTCAATAGCGATCCAAACGTAATCCCTGTCTCTGGTCAGTATAAGAAATGCAACATTCAAACAAAATAAATTGTTCTAGGCAACCGACCAGCCCAAGCACAAAGCATGTTTACATGCTAACCTTTAATCTCACATAAGTGGTTATCATCTGGAATCTTAGAGTCCAAGCCCAGGTTTAATAACAATTTATACAGAAATACCTCAAGATTTCCTTTTGCCTCACTGAACCTCAAAACCTTCCAGCTTTGAGGTTGCTGTTTTATAAGGCACTTTCTTCTTTAATTCTGAACTTGAGACACCTTAGTGGACAAAGGCTATTCCTTGGCACGCTTGAGAGTGCAGGGATTGTCTGAAGAGTTTCTCTATAGATAATGGACTGTTTAAGGGAGGCAGCTGGTTCTAATTTATTCTTTATCCATAACACCTAGGTTAGTGATTGGCATGCAATAAGTGCTCAGTACAGACTTGCTGAATGAATACAGAACTGGACAAATGAATGAATTAGTGGTGAGGCTATCAATCTATTCTCCATTCAGGATACATTCCCTATAGGTTTTTCTTTTCAGTTTTAGAGTCCACATTTTAAGCATGAAATATACACAAATACATGTTGATAGATTAATAGGCAGGCTGTTTCAGACACTTAAAATGCTCTTCTATGATAAATGGCTGACAGGACTAGATATGTCCAATGTAAAAAAAAAAAAAAATGGTGAAGAGTTTTGAAAGGGGCTCTTTTTTTTTTAATATGTGAAGAATTCCCCTACAATAAGACTTCTGTGCTATGTGTATATTCCTTGTGTACAAATTTTCTTGGGTAATAATAATTAAAAATTATATAATTTTCCTCAGTCTCAGACACTGACTGGTCTAAGCAGTTTTACAAATAACTCATATTGTTTTTATAACAATCCTTTAAGGTAGTTACTTTCATCATCCTTGTTTTACAGATAAGGAAACTGAGGTACAAAGTGTGTAAGTAACAAAGTTACAGAGCTCTCAGGGTCAGTGCTCTTAACCACTATGCACTCTACCTCTCTTCTGATTTTGTTTTTCTTTCTCTCTCTCTTTTTCCTGAGAGTATGAATATTACACTATCTATCAGTCATATAGTGAAGAGGAAGGTATTGCCTACTTAATTGTATAAGGCCTTTTAAACATTTTGGAATTTATTTTAAAGGAAATGAAAAAATATTAAAGAATTTTAAGCAGGTAGGTGAAAAAATAAGATTTGCCTAACAAACAAACTCTTTCTGCTGCATAAAGGATGCCCTATAGTGGCAACACTGGATGCAAGGATCCCAGCTAGAAAGATTTGCAGTAGGTAGGTGATGAGTGATGGTGTCTTAGATTAGAGTAGTATAATAGGCATGTTGAGGAGTGGATGCACTTAAGATACATTTAGGAAGAAGAATTGTATGGTAAAGTTGCATGTGAGGAAGAATGTGGAGTAAGGATTTCTTGTTTGGGCAATTAGGAGTGAAAATGGCAAATACATAGTTTGAAATTTCCATTGAGCATTTATATGAAAATATTATGCCTGGAGTTGGATATAGATTTAGGGGTAGTCAGCATATAGATCATCATTCATTTGGTAATCGAGTATTGTATGCTGAATGTGCATCAAGCCAGCTGGTTTTGGATCCATTGGATCCAAATCTAATGTTGCTTCTATCTAGTAGCTGTGTTAGTTTTAGTGAGAACGATACATGCTATTAGATATTCTTTAACCTTCATGGTCAAGGAGAGTTCCAGAGAAAGGAACATTAAGTTGAAACATGTCATTACATTTAATGTGTTTGGAAGAAGAGAGGGATAGAATTCCTGGAATAAGGAAATGGCACGTGAAAATGGGCAGGAAAAAAAGCAGCTTTGGAAGTAGAAATGCTGTGTAATTGTAGCTCAAAGAAGAAAGTAAGGAGCATGATATATCCTTGGTGAGGTTGGTAGAAGCCACATGACACAAGCCTTTCTGGACTATATTGGTAGTCACAGGGAGCTAGTTCAGCTGGAAAAATTATTTTATTTTATATTTTAAGACTTTAGCTGCTGTGTGAAGATTATATTAAAACCGTGAGGAGATGGGGATGCAATGTAGACATTCAAAACTCATTTCATCTCTGTAGAAGATTGATATATTGATATCATTATTTGGATTAAGGTACTTGGAGTAGACCTAAATGGATGTGGATAGAATTTAAAATATATAATATGCAGAATTTATAGGAATTTGATATGTATTGGACCTGGAGATAGTTAGGATGACCTTTTAGGATTATGACTTGAACTTGCATATTGTCCCTTAGGGGAAAAGAAACATTTGAGAAGTTGCAAATGTTTTGGTCTGGGAGGAAACGGGTAAAGGGATCCATATTGGACATACTAAATTCATGGAACTTCAAGTCAAAAGTTCAATTATATAACTTGTTATATGGACCTATTGTTCAGTTACAAAGTTGGGGGGGGGGGTAAAGTAAAAGGCATTAATGATCTGGAGGTCCCACTGATGACATATAATAGTTTGAATGGGAATTCTTTATCAATTAAAATATCACAGGATGGAAGATTATGATTAGAGATTTAGAAGTTTGAGTAATTCAGAGATGTGTTAACTTTCAAATGACTTTGTCCACGATTTATTATTGATCCTCAGTGTAAAGTGGATGAAGATAAGAAGAGAAAGAGTGTAAAAGTAGAAGATACTCAGGGAAGAATCCTGAGCAATTATAACTTAAAAATTGTTAATTGAGGAAGAACCAGAGAAAAACTTGAATAGAAGATGCAAGGTAATTTACACAATACAAACACAACTAACAAATCAAAAAGAAAAAATAACACACATAAATAAACTGGTAGTTATATTGCCATGCAAGACAAGGGTAAAGAGATATTGGTAAAGACAAAATATGTTATTTCAAACCTAGTCAAATGGACAGGTAGAAGAATTGCTAAGTATAATTTGGATCTATGACATCAGTTTTTTACTAATGAAGTGGCTAGGAGGAAGAAATGTAGATAACTTGTGTGAAAATAGTATAATTACTATTATTTCACTGGAGAATAAGAATACACCAATAAATGCTATAACTGCCATTAAAAAGCTCTAAATCCAGGGTATTACTACCTGATATTACTACCAGGTCCAGTTTATCAGTACAGTTGAAACTTACTTGCATAAGACAGATTCTGAAGAGAATATTAGTTCTCTTAAGATTTTGCTCCAGTTATTGGAAAGGCTTAGTGTAAGATATTTAAAACAGCACTATTTCAAATATGTTTGTATTCCTACCGCATAATCCTATACTTAACCATTTTTTGCAAATATATTTATTTAAATATTGATCTCCATCTAAAATAGATATTCATTATTAAATATCTGTACATGACTACAAATTATATGTAATAGTATTTTGGAATATACAACTATTTATATAGTTTCTTTTAGTTTAAAAAATGATAATAAATGCTTCTTGTTTTCATAATAGAATGTGTTTCCCAAGGTCATATAAGAAATAAAATATAGTCAGAGTAAATAAAGTATATATGTTCTTGTTTACTTGAAAAACAGAGCATTTCCTTCAGTCTAGATTTTTCATCAGGATACAGTTATTGCTTTTACTCTTATCACTCATTCTTCTTTACTTTGTGTTGAAAGTATTTGTTGGTATAAACTGTGTGTTTTCAGAGATGGTTAAGATCAATAAATACCAAAGAAAGAAATAAAGTCTCCCAAGAAGAAGCCAAAGACAATACTTAGTATTTTGGAACTTCCTAAAGGAATTGGGAATTAGGACCACTCCAGGTAGCTCTTAAAATCATCTAAAAGTTTCATAGTATAGCAGTGTGCCAAGAAGAAAATCATAAAAATTCAGTTCATGCTAGAAGCTTTTTGTTTGCTACTTATTTATTTATTTATTTATTTATTTATTTATTTTTGTCTATGTTGGGTCTTCATTGCTGCGTGCGGGCTTTCTCTAGTTGCAGCGAGTGGGGGCTACTCTTCATTGAGGTACGTGGGCTTCTCTTGTTGCGGAGCATGGTCTCTAGACATGCGGGCTTCAGTAGTTGTAGCACGTGGGCTTAGTTGCTGCACGGCACGTGGGACCTTCCTGGACCAGGGTTCAAACCCATGTCCCCTGCATTGGCAGGCAGATTCTTAACTACTGCACCACCAGGGAAGTCCCATGTTTGCTACTCTTTTGAACATTCAGACCATTAAAGGAGACTGTGTCACTTTTCATTTAAACAATGTTTAATAACAACCATCTGATAAAAATTCAACATATCATACAGCCTGAGGTAAAAGTAATTTCTCATGTCCTCATCAACAGTGAAACTGTCAAAGAAGTAAATAATCTCACTGAAGAAGACAATGTATTACCAGCTCAGAGTCTGTTCAGTCTTCACAAGGTACTTAATGCAAATGTTGTCACCGTTTTATGTGACACTACTATAGGGAAAAAATTGTGAAAATAAGTTGAAATATTCTGTTTTGGCTTGTGAAAAACTGTAGATGTCACCAATAGTTAGTTATTACTATTCACTGCTTAATCTGCATGCTAAACATTTTTTCTTTCCTCCTTTCTTTTGGTAGTAGACAAATTTTGGGGGGGAGGGATTAGCTAAAAGAGTTTGAGGTAGAATTCATTAAGAATAGGAAATACAGGGCTTCCCTGGTGGCGCAGTGGTTGAGAGTCTGCCTGCTAATGCAGGGGACACGGGTTCGGGCCCTGGTCTGGGAAGGTCCCACATGCCACGGAGCAGCTGGGCCCGTGAGCCACAACTGCTGAGCCTGCGCGTCTGGAGCCTGTGCCCCGCAACAGGAGGGGCCGCGATGGTGAAAGGCCCGCGCACCGCGATGAAGAGCGGTCCCCGCACCGCGATGAAGAGTGGCCCCCGCTTGCCGCAACTGGAGAAAGCCCTTGCACGAACCGAAGACCCAACACAGCCAAAGATAAATAAATAAATAAATAAATAAATAAATAAAGTAGCTATAAAAAAAAAAAATTTAAAAAAAAAGAATAGGAAATACAAAGAGAAAAATATGACAAAGTAGATAAATAATTTCAAGATATATTTTTTAATAAATAATGGAAAGTCTTGACTGATAATGGTAGTGACTAAGTTGTCATTTCAAATTCTATTAGGTTTTCTGACATTCCTGTAGCCATGGTTAACTTCTCAGTAGCCAATTTGAGCAAAACAAAGAAAGAAAACAAAACAAAATAAATATCTTTAGTTTTTAATATAGTTTTCTGTTACTCTTCTTTCACTTCACTAATTATTCATTTCATATCATCATCAAAACACAGTTTTTTCAATAGCTAAGATCAATAAAACTAAAAGCTGGTTCTTTGAGAAGATAAACAAAATTGATAAACCATTAGCCAGACTCATCAGGAAAAAAAGGGAGAAGACTCAAATCAATAGAATTAGAAATGAAAAAGGAGAAGTAACAACTGACACTGCAGAAATACAAGCGATCATGAGAGATTACTACAAGCAACTCTATGCCAATAAAATGGACAACCTGGAAGAAATGGACAAATTCTTAGAAATGCACAACCTGCCGAGACTGAACCAATAAGAAATAGAAAATATGAACAGACCAAATCACAAGCACTGAAATTGAAACTGTGATTAAAAATCTTCCAACAAACAAAAGCCCAGGACCAGTTGGCTTCACAGGCGAATTCTATCAAACATTTAGAGAAGAGCTAACACCTATCCTTCTCAAACTCTTCCAAAATATTACAGAGGGAGGAACACTCCCCAACTCATTCTAAGAGGCCACCATCACCCTGATACCAAAACCAGACAAAGATGTCACAAAGAAAGAAAACTACAGGCCAATATCACTGATGAACATAGATGCAAAAATCCTCAACAAAATACTAGCAAACAGAATCCAACAGCACATTAAAAGGATCATACACCATGATCAAGTGGGGTTTATCCCAGGAATGCAAGAATCCTTCAATATACGCAAATCAATCAACGTGATACACCATATTAACAAATTGAAGGAGAAAAACCATATGATCATCTCAATAGATGCAGAGAAAGCTTTTGACAAAATTCAACACCCATTTATGATAAAAGCTCTGCAGAAAGTAGTCATAGAGGGAACTTTCCTCAACAAAATAAAGGCCATATATGACAAACCCACAGCCAACATCATCCTCAATGGTGAAAAACTGAAACCATTTCCACTAAGATCAGGAACAAGACAAGGTTGCCCACTCTCACCACTATTATTCAACATAGTTTTGGAAGTGTTAGCCACAGCAATCAGAGAAGAAAAAGAAATAAAAGGAATCCAAATCAGAAAAGAAGAAGTAAAGCTGTCACTGTTTGCAGATGACATGATACTATACATAGAGAATCCTAAAGATGCTACCAGAAAACTCCTAGAGCTAATCAATGAATTTGGTAAAGTAGCAGGATACAAAATTAATGCACAGAAATCTCTTGCATTCCTATACACTAATGATGAAAAATCTGAAAGTGAAATTAAGAAAACACTCCCATTTACCACTGCAACAAAAAGAATAAAATATCTAGGAATAAACCTACCTAAGGAGACAAAAGACCTGTATGCAGAAAATTATAAGACACTGATGAAAGAAATTAAAGATGATACAAATAGATGGAGAGATATACCATGTTCTTGGATTGGAAGAATCAACATTGTGAAAATGACTCTACTACCCAAAGTAATCTACAGATTCAATGCAATCCCTATCAAACTACCACTGGCATTTTTCACAGAACTAGAACAAAAAATTTCACAATTTGTATGGAAACACAAAAGACCCCGAATAGCCAAAGCAATCTTGAGAACGAAAAATGGAGCTGGAGGAATCAGGCTCCCTGACTTCAGACTATATTACAAAGCTTCAGTAATCAAGACAGTATGGTACTGGCACAAAAACAGAAACATAGATCAATGGAACAGGATAGAAAGCCCAGAGGTAAACCCACACACATATGGTCACCTTATCTTTGATAAAGGAGGTAAGAATATACAGTGGAGAAAAGACAGCCTCTTCAATAAGTGGTGCTGGGAAAACTAGACAGGTACATGTAAAAGTATGTAATTAGAACACTCCCTAACACCATATACAAAAATAAACTCAAAATGGATTAAAGACCTAAATGTAAGGCCAGACACTATCAAACTCTTAGAGAAAAACATAGGCAGAACACTCTATGACATAAATCACAGCAAGATCCTTTTTGACCCAGCTCCTAGAGAAATGGAAATAAAAACAAAAATAAACAAGTGGGACCTAATGAAACTTAAAAGCTTTTGCACAGCAAAGGAAACCATAAACAAGACCAAAAGACAACCTCAGAATGGGAGAAAATATTTGCAAATGAAACAACTGACAAAGAATTAATCTCCAAGATTTACAAGCAGCTCATGCAGCTCAATAACAAAAAAACAAACAACCCAATCCAAAAATGGGCAGAAGACCTAAATAGACATTTATCCAAAGAAGATATACAGATTGCCAACAAACACATGAAAGAATGCGCAACATCATTAATCATTAGAGAAATGCAAATCAAAACTACAATGAGATATCATCTCACACCGGTCAGAATGGCCATCATCAAAACATCTAGAAACAATAAATACTGGAGAGGGGGTGGAGAAAAGGGAACCCTCTTGCACTGTTGGTGGGAATGTAAATTGATACAGCCACTATGGAGAACAGTATGGAGGTCCCTTAAAAAACTAAAAATAGAACTACCATATGACCCAGCAATCCCACTACTGGGCATATACCTTGAGAAAACCATAATTCAGAAAGTGTCATGTACCAAAATGTTCATTGCAGCTCTATTTACAATAGCCAGGACATGGAAGCAACCGAAGTGTCCATCATCGGATGAATGGATAAAGATGTGGCACATATAGACAATGGAATATTACTCAGCCATAAAAAGAAATGAAATGGAGTTAGAGTCTGTCATACAGAGTGAAGTAAGTCAGAAAGAGAAAAAGAAATACAGTATGCTAACACATATATATGGAATATAACGAAAAAAAAAAAGGTCATGAAGAACCTAGTAGCAAGATGGGAATAAAGACACAGACCTACTAGAGAATGGACTTGAGGATATGGGGAGGGGGAAGGGTAAGATGTGACAGGGTGAGAGAGTGTCATGGACATATATACACTACCAAACGTAAAATAGATAGCTAGTGGGAAGCAACCGCATAGCACAGGGAGATCAGCTCTGTGCTTTGTGACTGCCTAGACGTGTGGGATAGGGAGGGTGGGAGGGAGGGAGATGCAAGAGGGAAGAGATATGGAAACATAGGTATATGTATAACTGATTCACTTTGTTATGAAGCAGAAACTAGCTCACCATTGTAAAGCAATTATACGCCAATAAAGATGTTAAAAAAAAAAAAGAATGTATAAGATGAAAAGACAACATTGCAACTCTGCAGTGGGTAGTCTAGGAGACATAGCTTGGAAAAGAAAGATGGAAATATAACCTGCAGAAGCATACTCTAGACCAGGCTGCACAGAGGAGGTGAGCGGTGGGCAAGTGAGAGAAACTTCATCTGCAGCTCCCTATCGCTCCCCATTCCTAACATTACCGCCTGAACCATCCCCCCATCCCCCACCCCCATCTGTGGAAAAATTGTCTTCCATGACACCAGTCCCTGGTGCCAAAAAGGTTGGGGACCGCCACCTTAGAGGACACTCAAGGAGAAATGGATAATACAGAACACTAGGGAGCTTGAACACACATACTTAGCCCATGACAGACCATAGAAATGAAATTAAAAAAAAAAAAAGCAGAGTTAGAGAAACATCTGGAAATAATGAGGTTGATGTGTATAAATGTTTATATGCTTAAAAAAAAAACAAAAAAACACAGTTTTTTGACTTGACTATTTTTGTCTCTATTTGGATTTTGGATGAGTTGGCTTATGGTTCTTATGTTTCTTCCTCTTTGCACACATACTCAATTCTCTCCTTTTATATACACATTATTACAGCACATTGTTAAATCAATAGAAAATTTTCAACAAAGTAATATAATGTATTAACCATTTGTCTCATATTTAATAGTTGCTTACATGTGGTATAGACATAATAGTGAAGATAGGCATCTGCAGTCTTTGTGATAATTTTATATAGGAAAATCATAGACCTGTACATAATGGCAATAAAGTATTATTGAGGACAATAATAAGGGAAGCATTGTTGTCATAAGAACACTCATCAAGAGCATGTTATATTTTGAAATTAAATCTCCTTAATCACTTTTTAAGATATAAACCTATTAAAGGAATATTATTCTTAAGAAAATACAAGTGTAAGATTCCAAATTAACAACACAGAATAATTCACTCCATAAAGGGTTTTTCTTTTATCGAATGATTTTATTAGTGTCATCACAAAAACACTTTTCAGTTTATAAATCATCAATATATATATATTTTTCCAGGAGAGTATATGCTAACAAAGGAAGATTTATCTTCAATAAAAATATTTACAAACTATATGTTTATATCTTTTTACAACTATAAAGATGAAAAACAAACCACCAAGAAAATTAATAGCTAAAACATATCAAACACTTGTTATATCAAACAATTTGCTAGTGCTTTACATGCATTAGTTTATATAGTGGTTCTCAATGTGTTGTTTCTTGATCAGCAGCATCTGACTGAAAACTTGTTAGAAATGAAAAATCTCACTGGAAACTCAGAGTAATTCTGACACAAGCTTAAGCTTTAGAACCACTAAGCTAATATAATTTGCATAACCCTTATTTAATGCATGGTCTGTTATTGTCACCATTTTACAAAGGAGAGTTTTAGCTTGATTATTTATCTTGCCCAGAATGACAAAGAAAATAAGTGTAGACTGTGTGTCCAAACCCAGACACTTGTTTGATTCCATCCCTGCACCTTACATCACATGCCTTACATGTAAATAGTAAGAAAGGTCTTAGATACTTTTAATCAGGGAGTTACCCATAGCATAAGAATTACATTATGGACCTTAGAATCAGGTCTCCAAAGAGTGAGATTTGGTTGGTTTGCTCTCTCTCTCTCTCTCTCTCTTGCACTTTCTCTCTCTCCCCCCCCCCACTTCTTTTCCTCTAGGTAGATGTAGTATTTTCCTGTGAGTTTTAAATTAAAGACCATATCTAAAACACTTGATATGTTTTAAATATGACTTCTATTTTCTATGGATTTTAAATATGACTTCTACTTTCTCTATGAAAATTTGTCACATAGAAGTTTTTCAGGGAAGCTTTGGGCAGTCATTAGTCCATGCAAAACGTTTTTATTGATTCTCCTTGACTTTTTGCTTGCTGTGTTGGATCTATTTAGGTAAAATTCACCAGGTCCATAAAACCTGCAGCAATCTTAACATCAAATTAAAATAGAGCAAATAGGATCAAAGAGGGTACACTCATAATATTTTTAGATATGTCAAAGAATATGTATTTTTAGATATACCCACAAGCAGAAAACTTAGTATATCTCTGACATTATATTTGGGGAAAATAGAGCTGATTACATTGTATGAAGAGCAATGGAAATCTTATGTTACTTAAAAATATTTTTTCTTGCTCTCTCAGACTGCCATAAATTCCACCACATTTTTAGTGTTTCCTTAATGGTGTTTATGTCATAAACTACTGTGTCAATCTGTCCATGCTATTGCAAAGTTAAATAGAATCATCTTATCAAATATCTTTTCACATTGACAAGCAAATGAGAATCAGAAACACCTGGGGGTAATCTAGTTGCAGTTTCATTTTGATTTAGTGAAAGAGAGACAGCTATGTCCATGTCCCAGTGTACTTCAAAAATAGAACTGGCCTATGGATTCTATTGATACCATGCTTTTATCCCTAGTCAACTAAGTGCAACTTAAAGACCATGGGTGGTAAAGTGACAGATTAAGTTGGAAGAGGAGCAAAGAAAAACTATTTGGGAGAGCTATTTTGTTACTTCAGGAAACATACATAGAATTTTTTGAAATTTGTTTTTGTTTTGTTTTAATCTCAAACTGTCCTTGGAGGTGTCAAGAAATAACACTACATCTATCTACCCAAGTTCAATGTTATTTGTAAGGTAGCTAAAAGGCTCCCATAAATGGAGATTAGAATGCCATCTTTGTTATCAATAGAAACGATTACAACTTGGATATGCAGCCACAAGGACTTAGTACATTAATACTGAATTAATACTATACCTATATTTGTAGAACTCCATTATGGAGCATAGTCTATCCTGCTAAGGTGACAAAGAGATCACAACAGTGTTTGTTTTCTCTGAGGCAGGCACAGAGAAGGATGAGAGGGAGAATTGAGGTGAACATGTCTGGTTTTCTCTCCCAAACTCACCATTAAGATACATCACTATCCCTTGCTTGGGAAGTAGTGGGAAGAGGGAGACTAAAGAGAGATCAGAGACTTTATACCATTTCAAGGTTTTTTTTTTTTTTTCCCTTCACATGGAAACATGAAAGGCAGTAAATAGATTTTGTACCCTCTATTATTTGGAGTAAACCAAGTGACTCAACAATAATTCAGTGACTTAAGGAGTATAGACGTTTACTTTCCATTCATGAAGATTACATGGTGATGTTCTAGGTTAGTTGTGGCTAGGCTATGGGATTGGACTGAAATGGCTGAGCCAGCTTCAGCTACTGGCTTGCAAGGAAAATCCCTGCCCAGTGGAACTGGAAAAGCATGGAGGAACACAAAGGAAGTCTCTAAAGGCCAGGCCTGACTTGGAAAGTTCACATATCCCCTATGCTCATTTCCTGATGGATAAACTTATGGCCATACCTGGATATGGGAGAGAGACTAACAAATGTGGTGCAGCCATGAGTCCAGGAGAAGAGGAGAACAGATTTGGATATACAGTTAACAGCCTCAATGTGTTCTCCTTTGATCACCAAATATCTGTGAATAGCTTTTGTCTCACAAAAAGAACACATACTGTGCTTCCTTAATGTTGTAAATCCAAAGTTCACTTGGTTGCTACATTCAACTCAAAGTCCAGGACCTCTGGGTGATGTGCATTTCTGTCCACCAGGTCCTTGTGGCCCAGTGATCTTATGAAATAAAAGGCAAGTTATAATGCTGCTCCCTCCTGCCAAGCACATAATATATAGAGGTGGAGCACGAAGAGATTAAACATAATAAAAATTGCCATCAAAAAGGGAAAACTAGAAAATCACAGTGGTTACTATTCCGTAGCAGCAGTTATTGATGAAACCCTAGTGGGCATGTGTAGTCAAGGCACCTTGATCTGAAAGTTAAGAAGGTTCCTTGAATAGATCAACATCCTACTCTCTGGGAGGAACTTTCTTCACCATTATTTTTTATGGCTCCAGATTTGCCCTCTGTGAAGTTCTTTCTTGTTCAATATACTCAGATGACCACTCTGAAGTGGGTGTTTCGGCTGATGTTCTAAATGAGGTGTTAGAGCTTTAAAAAGCCTGCTTCCTCCTGGTACAGGTTTGCCAGACTGGGGTTCACTTTATGGATGGCTTAGTCTCAGACCCTTTCAGTGCAGTTTGTGGTCACTTGCAATATAATTTCCTTGAAAGCTTAGAAGGCTTCTGACCCCTTTGCTTCTAGTCATTCTTATGTGTCAGTAGCCACATAGTAACCAAATTCTTTTCTGGTCATGCTTATTACACCAGATTTATTTCTTTACTTCCTTGCCTTCATGTCCGTCTCTTCATTTATGTCATTATCTTGAGACCACTTGAAACAATAGGATTCGATGGGATGACAACACTCATGTTCCTATCTTTGCTGAAGGGCTGTGTCATGATAGCAAATATAGGCTGTGTTCTTATATTTGCTAAAGGGCTATTTTTGTGTGGAAATTCTTAATGGATCTCACTGCTTAAAGTGATTTTCAGCTTTGTCTCATCTGTTCACAGTTCAGAAGCAGTTTGGCTTCTTTATGCTGTGAATAGAGATGCAAGATTTAGCAAATAAAAATTCAAATGCCCAGTTTAATGAATTTTAGATAAATATTGAATATATTTGTTATATCCTATGTAATAATTGTAACATTCTCATACTAAAACAATACTTGTTGTTTATTTGAAATTCAAATTTATCTGAGAGTTCTATATTTTATGTAGCAAGCCTATCTGTGAGGCCCTTAATCTTTGGATTTTCGGTACTTCTTATGACGTCTCCTTTTTAACCAGGCAGTTCTTATCCATGTTGTTATAATACTTAACAATACTTTCAGTATTATAATATTTTACTATAAGTGACAAGGAACAACCAACACATGCTAATATTTTTGCTCTTTTCAACAGTTTTGGCTAGATCTGCAGGGTTGGTAAGCCTGTGATCTGCTTTCCAAATTAAAGCAGGCAATAATTTAGCAATAGCATTGCAAGGGTATCCAGCTTTCCACCCTATATATATATATATATATGCTATGTCCTCTCTGCAGTTTCCATTACCTGGTTACTAAGCCAGTTCTTCACAGTTATTTGTTATGAAAGAACTCTACTATAGTGTACTAAATTCCTTGTTGGTTAGGATAGACTAGCCACTTTAAAAAGACACAAATAACTGAGCTATTGGAAAATAACAATAATCCAATCTTTCTTCCATTTTATTCCTAGAATTAGAACACTCCAGACACAGACATTTAAACTTGTTTTCTTGGTCTTTGGACTTGTCATAGTTTAATTGATTCACTTTACTCCATTAATCCAAGAAGATGACATTATAATAAGGGTCCACATTACTTTCAGTATGTTTATTAATAAAATATACACCCATTTGCAGGTGAAGCCTAGTTGTTTTTGTTGTTGTTGCTTCCTGGATTGAAAGCATGATTAGTGCTTCTGTAATGAAATTCAAAGACAATTTGTGACTGTATGGTGGTAACTTTTGTTTGAAAATGGACCAGTCACATGAATACAAGATAAAACCCCTAAAATAATTCTCTCTCTTGGCTCTGATTGAAATCCAAGTCCTATGATCCATATAGAACTTATACACTTAGGAGTTTAAAGCTTCAATCTGCAGACTTGATGGAGACATATAGTAAAAGCACAAAACACTGTTATAATTTCTAGATGACGCTTCACTGGAACTAAATGCTTCTCTCCTCCCAGGTTTAACCATTTCCTCACTCTACCATGAAATGTAATGCTCAGCTGTGTCCACAGCCTGCACTGTAAATTTCCCATGGCTGGCTTTGCTAGGTCTCTGTAACCAAAGCTTACCAAGGCCTGAGCTGAAAACCATATAGCCTAGCCACAACAAAAGTCTCAATAGTTTTGGTTACTTCATTCTACTTTTAATTCTATTTGTCAAAATGTCAAGCCAGATCAGCAAGTGCTGAGGAGCACAGTCAATAAATAGCATTCTTCTCTTGCCCACCTTAAAAGAGAGAAAGAGAGAGAGAGAGAGAGAAATTTTGAGATAGAAGAAAGCTGACAGATAAAAACACAAGTTTCTACTTAGAGGGCATGATATAAGGGGTTTGGATATAATTCCAGCACCAAGTGGAAACCTTGTGAAGAGGAGTTGATTTGATATAATGTAAGCCTTGAGAAAATCATGTTGACAACTCTATAGAGAATGAATTGAATGGGTCAAGTGTTTAAATACTGACAACCTGTGGAAGCTGCTTCAGTAATTCAGGTAGAGATGTTTGTGGGTTGGGCTAGAAATAGTTCAGTGGAGAATGAGAAAGGTTAATGTTGGATTAAATTTAGGAAGCAGTACAGACAGGACTCGAAGGTGGATTAAATATAAGAGTTAAGGAGAATAAAATATCAAAGAATACTCCCCATTTTCTAGAAAAAAATCATGTACTCTAAGTGGAATGACTGGGGTGGGACCATATTTTGCATGGGCACATAAAGTGAATGAAGCATATTAAGTTTGAGAAGTTTATTAGATGTACAAACTGAGATATCCAGGCAATTAGGTAAGTCTGAAGATCAGGGAGTTGTCCAAGACTGAAGATATATGTTTGGGGATAATCAGCACATAGATGATTTTTAATATCATGAGACTTGGTGAGGACATTCAGTTAAAGTGTACAGGAAGAAGGCCCGGTTATGGTTATGATAGATGCTAACGTCTGAGAGTGAGCAGTGGAACGAGCCAACAAAGACCATAGAGAGAGCTGGCAGTGAGATAATAGGAATATCAAAGAGCATAGGCATGGAACTCCAGAGAATAACTTCAGGCAAGTGACAAAATGTCTCAAATGCTGCTTAATATAAGGTGAGGGTAGGGAATAACTATTAGTTTGTCAAGATAAAAGTCAATAGGGATTTTGATTAAAATCAATTCAGAGGAGTTGTGTGGACCAACAACCAATTGGAATAGGCTAGAGTGAGACTGAGAGGTGAGAAAAATAAAATAACAAGTATAAACAAAACTTTTGTGAACATTTTATGGCTGATCAGAAAAATGATCATGAGGTCAATGGAGTTTTCTTTTGTTTCTTATATTTCTTTGATGGTTAATACTTCTTATGCCCTGTTTAAGAAATCTTACTTATTCAAAGGGCAAAAATATATTCTCATATGTTACCTTGCAGAAACTTTGTTTTACCTTTGATATTGAAATATACAATTCATCTGGAATTAAATTTTGCATGTAGGAGGCAAATTTGTGTTTAGACACAATTTCTTTTTTTTATATGTATATACATAATTGTATATATATGTATATATATGTAATATTATATATAGTATATGATCTTATACCTATATATTATATATAAATGTGTGTGTGTATATATCAGAATGACCCAGCATTCTTTATTGAAAAGAGTCTCTTTTCTCCAGAGTTTTCTGTATGGTGGTACATACAGAAACCCTGCAATTTTGTCCTAGATCAAGTGTCCATTTATATGCTGTCATTGTTTTCTTTTTTGGAGGGGTGTATTCTCCCATTCTTGCCTCAAGATTACACTGTTCTAATTTCTGTAGCTTTAAAGGAGGTCTTCATATACAATATAGTAAATACTCCCACCTTGTTCATCTTCTTCAAGGGTGTCTTTTTTCTTGGCCTGTTGTATCTTCATATACAATTTTAACTTAATAAATAGCATTTATAGTCCATATTCTCCATACCCTCACCACACAGTGTTTTAGAGATACACACCTAATGCACTACACATATTTTGTAGTTAAAACTTTCAAAGTAACAATGACAATATCTATCTAATTATAAATTCTTCAAATTACACAATGCAAATGGTATGTTAAAGTCATTTATTTAATTATATATATATATATACATATATATATATACACTTAAACTATTGGATATTGTGTAGAGCTTAAAATCTGAAGAAAGTTAATAAAATTACTCCTTAGAACAATAAATATATGTCCCAAATTATGCATGTAAAATTTGAGAATTCAAAGACTTATCCAAAATTCATCCAAGAACCTCTACTAAAAAGACCTGTTTGAAGCAACAAATATGTCCTTCAGTAGATGACTGTATAAATAAACTGTAGTAGATACAGACAATGGAATATTGTTCAGTGCTTAAAAAGAAATGATCTATCAAGCCATGAAGACAAGGAGGAGCCTGAAATGTATATTACTAACTGAAAGAAGCCAATCTGAAAAGGAATACTGGAATCATATATACTGTATGATTCCAACTATATGGAAAAGGCTAAACTATGGAGACAATAAAAAGATCAGTGTTCTCCAAGAGTTCCAAGGTGAGGGATGAATACATGGAGCACAGAAGATTTTTAGGGCAGTAAAAATAATCTGTATGATACCATAATGATGACTACAAGTCATCATACATTTGTACAAACCCAAATAACGTACAACACCAAGAGTGAACCATAATGTAAACTATGGACTTTGGGTGATTATGATGTGTCAATATAAGTTCATCAATTGTAACAAATGTACTACTCTGCTGGGGAGATGTTAATAACAGGAGAAGCTATGCATGTGTGGGTGTAGGGGGTATAAGGGAAATCTCTATACCTTCTCAATTTTGCTGTGAATATTAAACTGCTCTAAAAAATAATTTTAAAAAAGATCTGTTTGATATTTATTTTTATGTGCCTCATTTTTAAATAACTTTCCTTTATATACTTTTATCAGTTAAGTATGAAAGAGAGAATCCTTATTAAATCCTTGATTATTTTTCTAGATGTAAACATCATATTTCAGATAATCTGCAACTCAAGACTTGAGACTAGGAGGGCTACCATATAGTTTTGATAAATGTACAAGAAAAGAAAGAATGTATTGTAAGGTATTATAGAAAAACAGTTGTGTGTCAGTCTTTCCTCTGCAAGTGAAGGCTCACTGGCTGGAGGTGTAAGAAGCTCCTCTTCTTTGACAGTTTATATTGAAGACTCACTGACAGTACAATACTATCATGCTGCTGGGTATCATATTAGGTGTCAACATTTCAGTAAAAATCCAAAATTCTTTGTAGTGTGATTTTGAAGCCCGAGGTACAATTAGTTTCCTTAAGCCTTTCTGTTGACCTTAAAAATCTCTCTTTTTAGTCTTCTAAATGTAGTAAAACCTAATACAGACTTTTTTACTATTAGTATTAAAATTGTACACAGGGCTATGTTTTAATTAAACTTAGGAGACAAAAATGCCAATAGTGAAGACATTTTTTATATATGTCTATCTATTTAGATAACTCATTAATTATTAAAATCAATGTGGATAAGCATTATAATTAGAGTTTGATCAATAATAGCAGAATATATTAATCATATATATCTGATCAATCATATAAAATACACTAACATCCAATGACAATTTTCTTATCAATATAAATACTTTAAAACAACCCCATTTAAAAGATTTAGGTAAGATGGAAAAATGCTTGGAGGACTATAGGAGATTCCAGAGAATGTGTAAGAAATTTTACTATATATATATATATAAGAACAAATCTATGTATTTTTTTAAAGTGTGAAGAACACTTAACATGAGATCTACCCTCTTAACAAATTTGTAATGGACAGTATATTATTGTTAACTATAGGTACTATGTTGTACAGCAGAACTTATTCAAATTGCATAACTGAAACTTTATACCTTTTGAACTCCCCATTTTCCCCTCCCCCCAGCCTGTTGTTACCATTCTACTCTCTGCTTCTATGAGTTTGACTTCTTTGATACCTTTATGGAATCATAAAATATTTGTCCTTCTGCAACTGGCATATTTCACTTAGAATAATGTCCTCTAGGTTCATTCATGCACATATTTCCTTTTATCGTAAGTCATAACATTTCTATTATTTTTTACTTTTTAAATATAAAAGTGATTTATTTGCAAGGTCAAAAACAATAAACAAAAAAGTAAACAAACAAGCAGTATTTAAAGCTATTTGAAGTAAAAACTTAGCATAGTGCCTAATGATCTGTCTCTCACCCTCTAGCTAGAGGCAGCCATTGTTCAGAGTTAATGTGTATCCTTCTAGACATTTATACACATAAGCTTCTATAATTTCATTATTTTGTAAGTTCTATTTCTTTTAATAATTTTCACTATGTTGCAGCAACTATTGTATCACACTTTTAGAGCAATATTTGTGCTTATTTATATATATGTTTATGTGCAAATGCATACTTTATTTGTATTATAATGCTTTTCTTAGGGAAGTTTTTTCAGTGTTTCACAATGACTTTTTTCCTTAGGAAGAGTAAATATTGGATATCATTGAAAGCCTCTTCAACATTAGAAAGACCAGTTTCAATCTTTCAAGGTATTAATAGAATGAATTACATGAATAGAAATTTTAATATTAAAATACTATTTAATTCCTGCAATAAACTATAATTGGTCAAAATGTATTAATCCTTTAATATCCTGCTACATTTTGTTAGAATGTATTGAAGATTTTTGCTTCAATATTCAAACTGAGATTTTTGTGTCATTTGCCTCTGTGTACTTTATCAGATGTTGGTATCTATGTTATTCTGTCTTTATATAAATGCTTGAGGAGTGTATGTTCTGCAACAGTTTAAATAGCTCTGTCAAAGACGGCCTCTTATGTTTGATAGGATGCACACATGAAATTTTCTGGCCTGCTGATTTTTGGAAGAGGTAACATTTTAATAGTTTTTCTTTCTGCTCTCTAGTAATTGAATGGTATGAGTTTCCCAGCTTCCTTGGGATCAATGTTTTCATAAAGTATGCATTTCATTAAAATGTCCAAATTTACACTTATTATATATGCTTTTATCTCTTCTGTACTTAACATTTTGTGTATTATAACTTATGTTCTCCCTTTTCTAATTCAGTGAGCTCTTAGAATATATATTTAATGTTTGTTTTTAAAGAGCTAGCTTTTGATATTATTAATGCTCTTATAAATAATTTTAATATATATATTCATAATTTATCTCTGGATTATTTTGGGTTTTTTAAATTCTTTTCACACTTTTTGACTAACTAACCAATTTTGCCTTTTTAAAAGATTTACATTTGTTCTCTGAATTTTCCTCTCATTACCTGTGCAGACATAATGTATAGGATACACATGCAATATTTCATTGTCATTATTTCTTTTCCCCACTTGTAACACAATTTTCTCTTCTCTTCTTCCCCTCCTCCTTCTCCTCCTCCTCCTCTGATCCTCTCCCTCCCCCTCCCAATTCTCTGCCTCAACACCTCCTTCTCCCTCCTCCTTCTTCTTCCTGCTCCTCCTCTCTTGTCTCCTGCTTCTCCTTTCTCCTGGCCCTCAGATACAGAGGTGCGAGTTAATTCTACCTCACTGCTCATAGTTTATTATTATCATCAGTCTCATTAATTCCTCTGCTTTTTTCCTTTTTTTTTTTTTTTGATGTATTTACTTATCCATTTATTTATTCCTGTTTTTTTTTCCGATTCCTTTTTTTGTTCCTCACTATAGATAACTTCTGTTAATGCTTTTGATAAATATCTTAAATTCATAGGTATTACTGCTAAAAAAGTGGCTCTAGTTTAACTTTCTCCACTCTTTGGCACTGAAAAATTCCCTGCAATCACAACTGATACTGAGATAGCAATCCTTTTACATGTTCCTTTGCTAGAGGTAACAACACTTTTGTAGTTGCAGTGCTGATTTGCTGATGAGCTGAAGTAGTACAGTTGAGCTCCTACAGAAGGATAAATAGCTGTGTATTATTTAACAATTGAATTTACAAACATTATGAATATACACTGTTATTTACTTCACTACCAATCATGATCAAGCTTTTAATATGACAATGCACATTGTGAATTTTCAAGAAATAGTATAATAGACTATTGCAAATCTATTTGAGCATATAACTCTTATCAAGGAAGTGTCATGTGAGACAGGAATTGCAAGGAAAAACACTTAAAAAAATTTTTTTTCTCAATTCTAAGTTTGCATTTTTAGTAACCTTTACTTTACTTCTTCTTTATATGGGTAAAGGCTAGATTGTTTTGATTTTTCTAAACTGATTAATGAATTAACTATATGTATATGAATATATATGTATATATATATATATATATATATATATTCTCATGACCAATATATCCTTTCCCCTTCTAACTTAAGTGTAACCACTATTGCTAGCATATTTTTATACTCTTACTAGAGACATAAATATTATATTTCACATTATATATGGCATTTTGCTAGTCTGTTTCCATTTTATTCTAATGTAATTATACCCTGTTATTCTGCCACTTGCATTTTTTACTCAACATTATTTTTGAGTAGTTATTCATAAAGAACACATGCTACATCATTATTGTAATTACTGTACCATATTACATTCTATGAATATACCACAAATGATGTATCTATTTTCCTACTTTTTGAGATTTGAATTGTTGTTTTGAATTTTCTGATATTGCATACAATGGAGAGACATTGTATATGCATATATATGCATATGCATTCCCATTCCCATAAATAGATAGATATTGATATAGATTAATACGGGGAAATTCCCATTTATAATCATGGTTTGACTATTCTTTTGTTCTGTTCTATTTTAATGTTCATTAATTTATAGTAACATTAAGAGAGTAAATATATTAATGCTAGAAAATAAAAAAAAATATTTAAGAGAAAAGAAATGCAAGTATAGTCATATAACTTCAGAAGACAAGTTTTTTAACTGTAAACACAAAAGGTCGATATCAATCTTTGCTTTTGTAAAATATATTACCAACTGTATTCACTAATAGGAGCCTGCAAGCAGTGATACTCTAGTTGAAATGGACACTCCTATATCTTGATTTCTAAAATATCATTCTCCAATGAAAAAAATCCAAGCCTCCTAAGAAAAATATCTGACTCTAAATCTGAGGCAGCGGAAGAATAAGGTCAGTTTGGAGCATCTTGTGCCAAAAAAAAAAGAAGTATTCAAAGATGAATGGAAGTGAAACAAATGGACATAGGCTCCCAGTCACCAAATTCAAGACATGAACATAAAAACAATGATTTTCATTGATTTTAAAGACTGAATAAATAAATATCTATGAGTCCATTGTGCTAATCAAGTAAGAGTTTACAATTTTTATGTTCCTGTTTTAGATGACTGTATAACAACTTTTTCATCTGAAAATGGGTCCAATTTTCTGGTCCGGTGGGGACTTTCCAGAATGATTATAATACCACTCAGTAATATAGAAGTAACATTCCAAATATGCACAATGTTATAAAACAACAGGCACATGCATATCCTGCTACTGAAGCTGTGTCTACAATTTGTTATCCAATGCCAACAGAAAATTCTCAATGTCTTTAGAATTATGTAAACGTATATTTTTCATACTTGCTCTTTGTGTGCTATCAGACAAGACAGTTACTTAAGAAACATGGGAAATGCAGAAATTACTGTAGTAAATATGGTTCTCTTTTTCACTATTAAAGTTGTATATTTCCTTACATTACAGAAACAATTTTTTTGTACTAGGAAATGCAAGTAATGCTTTCAAAAAAGTAAATGTACAGTTATTTGAAAAATGATAAATGAAGACAATACATGGCCTTCCATAAAAAAATTTGAAGATAATTATAAGAGAAAAAGCATTAAGCATACACTCTTTCATTTTATGAAAATTTTTTTATCATCCTAGTTGATGAGGAAAAGCTCTATTTTGTAGAGGAATCCCAAACAATGAATGAAGAAAGGGGTATAAAATTCACAGTTTCTTTGTAATATTCTATAGGGATATAAATTTACAAGAAAAACGAATGGGTGCTGAAAATCATGTACAATATGGTGGGAAATAGGCTATTCCTATAATGTCACTTTATCATCTTATAGTTGAGTTGCAAATTGCATACAAGATCAAACTTAACATCGATAATTGTGAGTAAACCATACTTATATGGCTTCTAATGGGATTCAATATAAAATACATAGCATCACTTAATATTACTGAAAAAAACATTTTACCTAAATTTAAATAAGTCTTTAAACGTAAATTTCAGTATGGAAAATTTAGAAGATGGAACGTTTTACAAGAGATTATGTCTGATTTCATAAAAAAGTTAATGTCACATTAGAAAGCTGGGGAGGGAGCCATGCTTCCAGATTAAAAGGAATTACAAAGACAAATATCTGAAGCAAAGTGGGAAGCTTGATTGGATGTTTGATTTAAAATAAATAAGATACATTTTGACAACAATTTGAGGAATTTGAAAATGGTTAAGTAGTGGGCATTTACTTAGGTTTAATAAAACTATTTTATTTATGTAAGAGAAATTCCTTGGGTTTATGATATGCATGCTAAAGTATTTAGGAGTAAAGAGTCATTTTGCCTGTAAATATTTTCTGCGAATATATCTGCATGCAAATACAAACAACACACATACAAATACATGCTAAATCACATGTATGGGTCTGTGTGTATATATATATATGTGTATATGTATTATATGTATGTATATGTGCATATTACATATGCATGTATATATACCACATAAACAAAGATGGCAAACATTAATAATTGTTGACTAGGTAATCTAGGTGATTAGAATGTGGATGGCCGTCCTTTCTGCATTGAGTGCATGAATATTTTCAATTTAAACATTGAAAAAATTATTTAATTTCTGCTCATGTCATGTTCTGATCTTTTGCAGGGAAGCTTATCTTTGTTAGTATTTTAGATATTAGGTTTCTTATATGTTGGGAATTTCGTTTTGCAGCCACTTTTTGAGAAAGTGGGAAAGATTTTTTTGTTTTTGTTTTTGTTATTATGTTGTTCTCCTATCTTTATTTCTTTTTCATATTTTCACAGTTTTTTGTTGGCTCTGCCTGGTCCTAAGCCTCTGTCCTGAGCCAGGTGTTGTAATCAAAGGCTGTTGCTCTTGCTTTGTAGTGGTATTTGGGCTAGAAACTCATCCATGGGCCCAGTGGGAGAACTGATCAGCTTCTGCTTGCAAAACTTGCTTGTCTTCATTATTCAGAGGCTTGCATCTTACCCTAAAGCTGTCATATCAGGCCTAGGGTGAGCAGCTTTTATTTTTTAGCAGGCTTTTAAGATAGAGGAACCTCACATCAGCTGCTGGTTTTAAACTCTGGAACTGGCTCCAGGCTCTTCTCTCACATTAAGCAGTTCAGGCTGATGATCTGAGTATTTTTTGAGTATTTTATGCCACCCTACTACTATCTTTATTAGCACCTAGAGCTCAACAGACCCACGGGTTTCTACTTACAGCTTTGAATGTTGTTCCTTTTTATGTAATAAAGATGTGTACATTGTTTTAGTCTTGAAATGTCCTTTTCTTATTTATTTATATATTTATCTATCATTGCTCTGTATGCTTGCTACTCATTGGTTAAAAAATAATTATTTGTATAACACATTTTAGGCATCTAGGTATCAATTATTTTCATATTTTGGAAGACATGCTTTATCACTTCATAAGACAATTTGCTTATGTTTTCTTCTAGTGTTTAATGATTTGCTTTTTAAAAGTTCAACTCTTGTTCTTTCACTTTGGAGTTAAATAGAAAAAACAAAGAACATCACACCAACCCAAACCATGAAAAAAATCCATAAAAATCTATAAAATGCAGTGCTTCTGAGTTTTTCATGCTGAGAAATATTTTCATGCTGAGTTCTCCAGGCAATCAGGTGAACTAAATTTGAAAGTGTGACGTGCCCCTCCAAGAAAAGACAAGACTCACAAAATGTTTCCCTATTGTCAGAGTGTAGGAGAAAGCTTGCTGCTGTATAAGCAGATAAGAAGAGAACTACTGAAATGTTTATGGACCGATGGCAAATTTTAATGGAGATAAGAAAACTATGAAAAAGTGAAAAAAACAAATGCTAGAAATTAAAAAATATTAGGAATGAAGAATATTTTTGATAAACTTAACAAAGACCTGAGACAAGAATTCATGAAAGTAATGAAAAATCAATAGAAATTATCCAAATTGAAGTTTAGAGAGAGGGGAAAAAAGTGAAAAAAAAAAAAAAAACACAGAAAAACCCAGAATATCAGAATTCTGTTAGACAATATCAAACAGTCTAACAGTGTTTGGACTCCCACATTGAAAAGAAAGAAGAGAACTGAATGGAAACCTAGAAGCATTTCCTTTTGCCCCACTGAGTTGAGGTGTTACCTTATCATACACAAAATTCCCACATATATTTACATATTTCTGTGAGCTTTTTGTTTTTTTTTTTTCATTTAGCTGTCTATTTCACATTCAGTAGGGTATTCCATCAATTAATAAGAATTTCTAATATATTTTAATATCTGATTTGACCACCTCTCACTTATTTCTCTTCTTCTGCATTGCTTTTCTTTAATAATGGTTTTAAAATTGTTTTCCTTATAACATATAGAATTAACTTATCTAGTGTTAAGAAAATATGTTAACATTGGTGTATTCACTTGAATCACATTATTTTGTAAATTAACTTAGAGAGGCTTGACATATTTAATAGAGAAATTTGCTTTTCCACAAATGCTATATCTTCTCCTTTTTAGAGACTATTTTAGTGTATTTGTTAATATGTCAAAGTGTTTCTCATATGGGCTTTGCACATTTTTTGTTAATGGAGGATATTTTCACAAATACCTAGTGATCTTCAGCTGCATGTTCATTTTAAGATAAGGATTCTGAAGTGCTGGTCCACTGAATGGTAATTGGGTGAGGACCACAAATTTGGTTGGGAATCCTAAAAAACACGTCTTTTATTTGGACATAGACAGAAATATTTTAATATCCTTCCAGGCATGTATAAGGTAGACTGCTAACATTCTGGTTGTATGTCTAATGGGTGATTTCTAGATTTTTCACTTGAAGCTTTCCTTGATCTTTCATAACATCTTTCAGTTGTCCATTCTAAGTCCAGAGATATTTGTCTTCCACTCTAGAGTAGGAAGTAATCTGGGGTCTAAGTGCTTGTTACGTGTGTTTAAACAGCCTTTCTCTATTCAGCCCTAGTCCATACCCAATCTCAGGGAATGCTGATGTTGCCAGTCTTTAGGACTTTGTAGGTCTGTGCAATATGAATCCACTTTCCCTTTAGATTATCTCCATGCTTATGTTTTAGCATTCTCTGTTCTGGTAAATCATTCACCAAGTTTCAGCTTTATCTCTTCTCCTTTACTTCACACATTGTTCATTACTTTTTACTCTCTACTCATGTTTTAATAAGGTTTCAGGTGGAATTAAATTAAATGCTCTTAAATGATTCAGATTTAACTGTTTAAAATCATCATGCTAATTAGGAGCCAGAGAAAGTTTTAAATTTGGTGTTGTTTTTAAAAATGCAAGAAATGAATAGTGTTAGAATACAAAAAGATGAATGTGAATTTAAAATGATAAGAGCCCATATATTTGTCAAGGAAACACATTGAAGGGAATTTATTAAATATATTAAAGTGAATTTTGGGGGGATGGGAAGGAAATATCTATCTCAATGAAGAGGAAAATATTATACCAAAAATTGATAATGTTCGTGTGTCAAAAAAGAAAGAAAATAAAAAGTAATTGATATGTCTTTCTTATTTTTTTGTGCACATGGTTGGCCAGTTATTGAAACATATATATAAACATTGCATTAAGCAGTAGTTCATTTTAAATAAAATTGCAGATCTATATATGCATTGTTTTATACTTAGAATACAATATTACTCTTTAAGTTATACTCTGGATTTCTGTCTTTGCCTCTTTTACCAGGGCCTTAACAGTTGTTCAAAATATTATTTTCATTTCTCTATTCCTTTTCCCTCATTCCTTAACAGTGTTGGTGATGAAATAGTGCTATGCATAACTATTAAATTATATCCTATAAATAAATATGTTATCTGGATGCAAAAGTGAATTTTATGAAAATATTTCCCTCAGTTCTTATTTTTACATGACAGTCCTATACTTCTCTAAATCTTGTATCAGTTAGGGTCTATACTCTAGGATTATAAAAACAATTTAGATAAATCTGAGATAATGCCATAAAACTGCTCAGTGAGGCCTTTTTGTATAACAGATTCTGTAGACGGTATTCTGATTCAATTATATTTTGAGATATTCATATCCAACTGTTGATTTCTTTCACATAATATTCTATAGTATGACATAATCTGTTTTCCCATTATTGTTTTATATTTCTATGATAATTTCAAAATTCTTCTATTTTCCATAGAGATCTTTTTTGCTTTACTTGTTACTCTAAGCTTTATTTAGCCACATCAAATCTGAATTAAGACTTAAAAAGTAACAGATATTTTCCCCCATTGCATTACTTTGAATCACTAATAAGAAAAAGATGACAATTGTAGGTTCTCAGATATTTGTTGGTTATGGGTATTTTTGACATTTTAGAAATAAGAAATTGTTAGATTTTATTCTCAAAGCATGTTCAATCTCTTAGGATCATTAAGCAGTGTAATATAGGAAAAAAACCTCAGAAAAACAGTATCATAAATAATTGGACAAAATTGGTTATTCCTCTGGAAAATAAACTATTAATTTCAGAGTTCAACTTAGAGAAACCAACAAATTGGTGTATTTGGTAGATATCTTGCAAGTTTTTTGGAAAAATTACATCTATTTAGTACCAGATGACATCAATTTACATGATAAAACTTGGTTAGTGATTGGGTGTCATAGGCAAACGTTGTGCTAATTAGAAACTTGTGAGATAATGATTGCAATATTTTATCATCAATGCTCGTTTAATGGAAACTGATAATATAGCTAAACTTTTGAGATGGCAAGAAATATTCCAATGGAAAGGTATCATTACACAATAGATTTGAAGTTGTTTCTCCATTTAGAATAGGTCTACTCCTAAGGAACAAATATGTGATAAGATAATAATATTATCTATACTGTTTCATGTAGAGAACATTATTTTTCAGTTACCCATTATTTCTGATAAAGATACTAAGACTGACTATCATGTTTTAGACCTAAAGTTGTATTTAGGTACAAAAGAAAGTTAAATTTTGTTTGTTAGCTCTCTATCCAGTGTACTGTTTGGAAAAGCATAAACATAAAACTATTCTTTTAAGGATAAGTTTTATTATTATAAGAGTATATTTGGCAATAACCAAGATATTATATTTTTAAAAGAAAATTTCTTTATCTTTAAAGTGCAAAGTATGCCATTATGACTTTTCCCTTCCTTCATTTTTATTCTTTTCACCTTAAATTTTTGATAATTCAAACAACTGAGATTTGCTTGTTCTTAAGAGCTGTTGGTGTGTGTGATGACTTTAACTTATTAATATTTTTCAGAATAAAAAGTAATAGTTCCTGTACATTGTTGTTATGCTGTTAATTTCCCATTGCCATTCAATGACTTAATTGTTTATTTTTATATCAATATCTGATTACCTTATGATTTATCGCCTTTCCTTTATGTAATAATTCCTCTAGGAACAGCCCAAAAGGTAGTATTAGAGTTACCTTAACTCATATGCTTTTCAGATGCCATTTTATAATTATTATATTTAAAAAATAACTCATGTAACTGATAGTTTGTACCCTTTACCAACCTCTCCCTATTTCTCCCACCCTGACAACAACTTTTCTACTCTCTGTTTCTGAGTTCAACGTTTTTCTTTTTTTTAATTTCACAGTATATACACATACCAAATCATCACACTATACACTTTAAATGTCTTACAATTTTGTCACTTTATGTGAACCAATACATTTACTTTTTTTTTTTTAATATTTATTTATTTATTTATTTTTGGCTGTGTTGGGTCTTCGTTTCTGTGCGAGGGCTTTCTCTAGTTGCGGCAAGCGGGGGCCACTCTTCATCGCGGTGCGCGGGCCTCTCACTATCGCGGCCTCTCTTGTTGCGGAGCACAGGCTCCAGACGCGCAGGCTCAGTAGTTGTGGCTCATGGGCCTAATTGCTCCGCGGCATGTGGGATCTTCCCAGACCAGGGCTCGAACCCGTGTCCCCTGCATTGGCAAGTGGATTCCCAACCACTGCGCCACCAAGGAATCCCCCCATACATTTACTTTTGATTTAGAGTAAACTGACTCATGTTTATGATTAAATAAACTTTATTTTCTCAATTTAAGCTGAATTTAAGGTGATCTTAAAATATGTGTTATATCTAAGTCACTTATGGTAGTAAAAAACAGTATCATTGGGCTTACTAAAATTTTAATTTATATTTTAGTTTAATAGAAAGAGTTTTTCCAAATACAAATAGCATGAAAGCAAAGACAGATTTCCTACAGCATCTTTTAAAAAAGAAATATATTGCATATGAAACTATTTTAGGGACGTTAAGCCAACATCTTACGTATGAAAAGAGAAACATTCAAAGGATTTGAATTGGCAGTTTACAATTGAAATGCATTTTTTGATATGTCTATATCTAAAGTATTTTAATATGTTATTAATATTAAATATAATATTTAAAATGGGTTTTAAAAGGAAATTATTTGAAAAAATCTATCCTTTAAATAATTATACTGGCATTTAATGTTAATAAATTTTACTTATATTTTTAGTAATTTTGTATATTATGTAGAGCTTGCTGATGTAATGCTAGAATTTATTCAAAAATACATTTGATGGCATATTTCTTGTCTTTGTTTTTAAAGCATCCATGAATATTATTCTAAGACAAAGCATTCTGAATCTGTAATCAGTCTGTAAAAAAAAATCACATGTATTCAAAAGCTTGATATTTCTTTTGGGGCTTAAATTATACCTTTGTTTGAAAATCATCAAATATAACTCATAAACTTTCAAATATCATTTGAAAATATTTTTTATGATTTTCAGATGATAAAGCATCAACTATTACTATTTCAACTAGTCTCATCAACTCAAACAATACACATTTCTAACATTTTGTGATGTAAAGTAGTTTAAAAAGGACTGGCATAGAGGCATTCAGAAGTGAATCATTTATATCAGCAAGAGTTGGTAAACTTTTTATGTAAAGTCCCAGATAGTAATATTTTAGCATGTCTGGGTCCTTTGGATTCTGAGGGAACTACCCAAGCATGCCATTTTAGCATGATTGTAGTCATAGATTTTATACACACACACACACACACACACACACACACACTACACATGGATAGAGAAATATTTTGTATTAATAAAACTATTTGCATGAATAGGTGTGGACCAATTTTGACTCACAGGCCATAGTTTGTGAACCAGGAAATAAGACCAATCCAAAATAAAGCTTGCAATCTACATGAAAGTCCATATTATAAAAAACATGTTAAAGAATACTATAAAAAGTAGAAACATTATAAGTATTTTAACTACTTATTAACCATTTCCTCTCTCCTAAACATTTAACATTTTTTAAACTTCTTAAAAAAGATCTTCCATTTGTGTCCAAAGCAAAATACCTAAATCCCTCCGTTTTCTTGTTCCTCAAAATATAGCTAGAGTTTATATCTCCTATACTCACTATTATATTTAACTCATTTTTTTTTCTCATTTACACTCTTAATTATTTATTTTTCCTGAGGGATGAAAAATGCCTTAATGCTTCATTTTAAAAGAAAAAAATTAAATGATGGAAGTCATAGAGATGACTCTATAACATTTATCTTTTCTTATTTCATGTCTCTTTACCTCTTTTTATATTTCTGCTTGCTTAGTGTTTCCAATAAAGCATCAAAGAAGACAGGACCTCAAACGACAGACTAAGGCACTAAAAGGATAGATTCAGAGACAACACACTTTATACTACAAGTGGCGTTGACACAGAGACCTTTTGGTCAGACCAAGATGAAATGGTACACATATATGTGTCAAAGTGACCTGGCAAATAAGACGAACTAACATAAAGCATTTCTGGCATTTCTGTCTTATAATATATGGAAGTAATTCCTTAAAAATATTGAAATCATTCATATTCTAGAAACAAAGCAATTCTCCTAATTTTTGGGGGGGTTGATATTGTTCTGCAACATGGAGTGTATAGAATAGAACTTCTTTGGTTGCGCATGATGGAAAACTGTACTTGCTCATAAGTAACTTTCTATTTTCCTTGAGAAAGGTGATTTCATTTGAGAAGGTAATTTAATTTTTGTGCCATTTAATAATTTTTGTGTTGTTATGCTATGTTATTCAATTAGTAAGCATGAAAGTAAAGAAAAAAAAATCTATTTTCTACATATGTAATAATTTTTCAAGGATCTTTCATCAGAAAAATTATGGAGGCAAGAGTAATTGAAATAGTTCCTTATGCTCTAATATGCTCAGACACACAAATGTCAACATGCTGTAACTCTGGGATATATTAATACAGCATTACACTTTAATACTAAAGAGAGCTAAGGAAAAGTCTTTAGGTAATCAGAAAATTTCTAACTAGATTAAAAAAGTGGATGTGTTCTAGTCTCCATTCTTTTACACTTTTTATTAATGTCTTGATTGAATATTTGAATGAAATAGCTGCATTTATCTTTGTCTCTTGTCATAGAGAAAATAGCAATATAAACATTTTCCTTTGTGCTGTTTCAAGAACTGTAAGAGGACTTTATTGATAATTTTTCAACTCCCTGATGATTATTTAATCAAAAGACTTCACAGTGTCACAATAAAATGTCAATCTTTTCCCTTACCCAGAAGAAACTTCTTGGACATGTGATCTTAAATGCTTAAAAAGTAACTTTCTACAGATAGTTCAGAGCAAAATTTTAATATGTTGTAATACAATTTAAAATATTATAATAAGCCAAATAAATACTTGGCCTGAAATAATTTTGTTCGTATTTCACAGAGTTTTCAAATTTATTTTTGAGGAAATCCATAGTGTTGTAAGGTATATAGGGAGGAGGATACTTTTTAATCAGTGATGTACACACATTAAGCTACAATATCATTACAGGTGTATGTCTTTATTTCCTTAATTCATACCATCAAATGTCTTCTTTTTAGGTATGTATATTAGAGGGTATGTAATCAAAATGATTATCTACCCCCTCACACACATACAGCATCACTTGGGAGGATTAGTTGAAAAATAATGTCTTTCAAATTCTCTAGATTAGAGTTTATTAACTCAAATGCCTTCAAGAGCCACACAGGAAATATAAATTGGTAAATATAAATGGGTCCGGAATGATAAATGCAAATGAATCTCTTCGACGTGGGAAGAGAGTTGTTAAATAGATGTTTCCCACTTCAAGTTATAAAAATCTGACTCAAACAACCTAACTAGTGCAATATGTTTAACATGACTGGAAGTCCATCTAGTGGGTCATTTGTAGTGTTTGTAGTGTTATCCAGGCTCTGTCCAATTTCTTCCGTTTTCGCCTCTCATCTCTGTGTTGGCACTGTGGCCTCCTTCATGCCAAAACTTACCTCCTTTCATTTCTAAAAGAAGAGAGACAGCCCTCTCAACAAGGCTTGGGTAAATGTTTATCCTTTCTCTGGCTTGGTGCACTTTAAGCCATATGGCTATTTACTGGCCAAAATAATCCCCAGGGGGAATTTCATTTGTTGATGAGTTTAAGGTGAGTTTTCTGAACCAATCACCTGCAAGAGAAGTCTGATTATCTTAATTGGCCAAAACTAATTAGGACTGGACAAATGGTCAGTTTCTTTTGAGTTGCATAAATTGCATAGGCAAAGGTTGACTGTCTAATCAAAAATGAAATTCAGCTGGAAGGAAGCAAATAAAAGATAAATGCTGGTGAGCAATGTAGAGTGCCTCCATACCATATGACCCAGCAACTCTTCTCTTTAGTGTATACCCCAGAGCATTAAAAACCAGTACTCAAATATTATACAGAAATATTTATAGCTGCGCTATGCACAATAGCCAAAAGGTGAGTGAAAATATCCAAAAATAAGCAGATAAACGAATAGTGGTATTATCTACAAAATGGTACTATTCAGCCATAAAAAAGAATGAAGACTATACATGCTACAACATGGATAAACTGTGAAAATGTTATGCTAAGTAAAAGAAGTCAGACACAGAAGGTCACATATTGTATGATTCTATTTATATGAAATGCCCAGAGTAGAGAAATCCATAGAAATAGAAAGCAGATTGGTGGTTTCCAGTAACTAGGGTGAACTGGAAATAGATAGTGGCTGCTTAATGAGCACAGGATTTTGTTTTGAGGTGATGAAAATGTTGTCAAACTTGATAGAGATGGAGGTTGAAGAACATTGTGAAGGTACAAAATGCTACTGAGTTGTGCACTTTCAAATGGTTAATTTTAGGTTATGTGCATTTTGCCTCAACAAAAATAAACAAATAAAATCTATAAAGGACATTTTAAAAAATGCCTACAAAATGGAGGATATTTGATATTTTTTTCAGGCTTCTCAGGATCACATATCCAGTGCTGTCACATCTTTTTTATATTTTGAATAAAGTTGGAATAAAAAAATAAAACCCAAACTTTAGAAAACAGTTTGGCATTCCCTTCTAATGTTAAAAGCACTCTATGAGACAGCCATTCCACTCTTAGGTTTACTCAAGATAAATGAAAATATGTATTCATAAAGTATCTTGTATAAAACATTTTAGGTAACATTATTCATAAAAATCAAAAATAGAAACAACCCAAGTATCCATCCACCTGACAGTAGATATAGGAATTGTGTTATATCCATACAATAGAGTACTACTCAGCAATTATAAAAGAATGAATATAACAGAATGGATGAATTTTTCAGATGTTATTTTGATCTATCATTTGAGATGCTATTTTGAGTTTGGTACAAAAGAACACATATCATATGGTTATTTTTTCATGAAGTTCATGAATAAACAAAACTAATGTATACTTCTCAAAATCACAACTGAAGATGCCTCTCATGTGTAAAACTTTCAGAAGGGGCACAAGGAAATTTTCTGATGTGATGGAGATGTTCTAATCTTGACTTCAGTATGGGTTATGTGGGTATATACATTTGTCAAAAGGCATCACAATGAAAGCTTAAGATCTATGTTTTTCATTTAATTTAAATTATAAAAAGATAAATTTTTTAAAAAGAAAATAATGTCCAGAAACATCTGGAAAAAGTGATTCTTGCATTTAGAAAGCCTGTTTCAGAAAGCCTTAAAGTTCCTCACATCTCATAATTAATGTGTCATATTTAATGCGTCTTATATTTAATGTCTTCTAAATATCTCTTCCTCAAAGGGGTGCAGTAAGAGAATCTTCTTTTTAAAGAGAAATATATAGACAGATAAGGGTTGGGAGGCATGCCTCAGTGAATTCCTATTAGCTCTTTCTAGTTTCATTTGATAATTTGTGCTTAATAAAGTATGTCCTAGATAGTGTGAATTATATTCATGGAATCATATCAGTTGGCTCACTTTAGTTTGAAGTAATGTTATATTTCACAAACTACAATCATTTAAATTTTATTTTCAGATCAGTTTTATGATCATCTTTAACACTTTCATGATTAATCATAAAATTTCAAGCTTTCCTTAACTCACTTCTTACATCATTAAAGCATAGAAATCTTGTAAAATTTATGTAATTTACTTTATACTAAACAGGCCTATGTATTAAAAATACCTATTATGGTGGGATATTTTTACTCTTAAAAATAAATTACTTCTGGAAGAAATATGGTGTATTTTTAACTTTATTTTTTTATTGTTTGGGACATCAAAATTTTAGTGCTTAAAATATTAAATTTTATTTCTTATGTTCTTTTACACTTATAATTTTTTCCAATTTTAATACATATGTTCAAATAATCTTAGATTTTTCCTGCATTGCATTTCTTGTGTTTGAATGCCATTGTCTAATAGTTAAGAGTCTATTCTAGTCAGGCACCCACAGATTTATACATAAAAACTCACACGAATACTTAGTTTTGAAGAAATATTTCAAGACATTTCTGTTTGCAAGCAGATACAGTCATATTTTCAGTAAAGCATAACAAAAAGGAAAAATATGGGTATTCTTGAAGAGTTGTGCTGTGTTTGTCAGCTTTCCAACAGGAAGAACACATACATTCAAACTGTCAACAATTTAATAAAGGGCTGTTTTTAACTATTTGGACAAAGTCTAAGGGAGAGTGCAGTGCAACAGGATCTCAGATGATTACCCTGGTCTGGAAAGGACAAAGAAAATATTATACTACCAGAATCAGAGAGTTTGCCTGAATGGAGAACACTGCTGACAGGACTGGTACATGGTCAACCTGAGGCAATATGGTTGGTAGAGATCCCTGGGCATATATACCCTCCTTTCCTTGTACTTCTAACCTCTGATCTCCTGCAGGTTCCAATGAGACAAACCCAACTTGAATCCAGAGTGTAAGGAGTCCTTTGATGCTGACCATAACATTTAGCCTCAAAGCCACAGAGCAAAGTGGAGAAAGATGGAGAATGCATAAGATACGATAAATAGAAGACATCTAATCATTGGGCTTTTGTCTCAATTAAGTAAATATTAGTTCAGTTTTCATCCCATATCTTTCTTCATTTCTAATTCATTTATTTTACCTAAATTCGATATGAAGATAAAAGTCTTTGAATTAATGTCTCTATTTACTTGAATTTCTACTTAATAGACAATAGAGAACCTATTTCTTCCTTTTGAAGAAGCATTTCAGTTTTAGGCAAAACAACATATATACTACCATTCTTCATATATAACAGTAGATTTTGACATTATTATGTACTTGGGGTCCAAAAAGTCAATAGCTTAAAACAAGGGATCAAATTTATGTGACTTTAATTAAAAATATTTTTTGTTTTGTCTATAGTGTCACAAAAAAGCTCAAAAAATAACAGACCTTCTACAATAGATAACTAACTGTACAATATAGTTTTACACAACGAGATCAAGAAATAGTCATCCCTAATAACTGTCAAGATAAGTAAGAACTTTTGTCCTTCTTGTTTGAGGATGGGGGATGTATAGAAGATGCAAGATAATCATCATTTACCTTATATCCATATTTGTTATTATAGATTTTTACTGTAATTTTTATTCATTCAAAAACCTTCCTTTTAACTTTTATATATTCCATTATAACTGAAATATGGTTAAAATAATGAGAAAAGCATATCTTAGACTTTTATCATTGTTTTGCTTTATTAATACCTGAGATTGGCAAAATACAAATAATATAATATTGAAAAATCATGAAATACTCAAAGAAAATTAAGAATCTTGACTTATATTATTTCCACTAGCAAGTTACATATTAACATTTAATTTGTTAAGTTGTCAACTTATTTAAATATATTCCTATAAAACAAATATTTTTTCCCATGGAAAGAAAATAAGCCGTTGTCCCTAATGAGTCTTATAAGATTTAGGTCAGGAGATACATACCATACTAAAAATTTCACAGGCTGTAAACAGAGTTTAGAAATAAGTTAAATGAATAATTAGTTAACATAGAGAAACAGAGTAAAAACATATGATTATCTATAAGAATTTAGTAAAATATGTAAAAATAAAACGTACGCAAGCAATTCAGGCATTTAATAAATGTTGACTGAAGTATATTCTTGGTACATGTTATATAAACATACCTAAGTTAAGATCTGTAAATGTTCATTAACTACATATACATATACATTCACACACACACATAGCAGGTACCAAAATATATTTATTATAACACGCAATAGTATGGTTAGATGATTACTACTTCATACTCTCAACCAATAAATGACAGTGTCACCTTGCTGTACCATACTTTCCTTAGTTTGAGGGCTGTTTGCCCATCTGTGTCCTCACTCATTGTTTCTCTTTCTGCTTTTAATTTTTATTCTGGTAAACAGCGACTAGAAAAGGTGAAAGTGCTTGAGGTGCTGCAAAAGTGCCCAGGGAGAGTATCACTAAAAAAAGTGAGAACTTTATGGTTGCTTGAAATGGGTGAGTACCTACAAGGTGAGCCAGAGTGAAGATATGAGAACTCTCAGAAATCAGCTAGGAAGGACTTGGTGACAGTATCGAGAAAAGTGATCTGTGGAAGCAAGTAGAAGAAACTGTGGTTGAAAGAATATCACCACTGCAGCGATTTTAAAAGGGACATAAGTCATTATTAGCAATTTACCATGTTAACAACACATGTCCATAGGAGCTATGCTGGGATTTCATGTGTAGCTGAATTTAATTAGCACTTATTTTAAGTAAGGTGACATCCTCACATAAGAGTGGGGACTTTATTTCATAAAATAGTTACATTCTATTCGAGGGAGATACAGTTATGCTAAACAGAACTTACCACTCATCATATTGATTGAAACATGTGGAAATATTTTTCAGAATATTTAATGTACATTAATCTTGTATCTCACTGTTCTCTGTGGTAAATGACCCTTGTAATCTTTACAAACTAAATGTTAACTTTTATATAAATATTCATTACACTTTGTATTTTTTTAGTTAATGTCAACCTCTTCTCCTTTTTGATAATCTTCTGCACAGCGACAGTCTTTAGAAACACTATCTGAATTGGTAAGCCAAATAAAACACACTTTCTTCCTGACATTGTCTTAAACTACTCCAATTATTAGTGCTTTAGATCATTAGTGACTTAAGTTCAGAAAATATATTCCTACATTTGTATAATAAAACCAAAAAAGTTATTCTTATTATAATTTCCATTCTATGTTTACCTCTTACCTTCCTTCAAGTTCCTTCTTACCTTCCTCCATGTGTTGAAAAATGTGTGTCTTATTGTGGACTCATAAGTATTTATTTATCTCAACAATACTTTAAGGTGCCTTGAAAGGGCCTAATAAAGTATTTGGAGTTGGAGATAATTGAGAGGATTTAAATGCCGGCAAAATGAAAAACTAAAAAAGAATGGGATATGGTTTGTATACTGAAAATAAAAGCTATCAGTAAGTTTTTAATCTTCAAATTCTGAAACACTGCATTCCTTTGATTCCACTTCCTTGGAGAGAAAATTGAAATTATATTAATTGAAATTTAGAGAAAAAAGCTAATACAAATGAATTTCCCAATATGCAGTCTGGCCCGGAAGAGCAATCTCTGGGAATTCAGTGAAAGTTAGAACAAGTGGCTCAAAGTAGTTGTGCCATCTGTCCTTTCTGGCCAGTCCACATTTGATGGTCCTTGTGTCTGATTGTTTTTTTGTTGTTGTTTGATTGATTCTTTGGTCAGTGATTCAATTCATCCTCAGATATAGAATTTAGGAGTAGATGTAAAAAAATTATTGCACTTTTAGATTCCCTTATTTTTGCCGATTAACATTCCATTAATTTTGTAATTCAAGAATTGTCCTCACTGCCACTTTCTCAACTTATTTGTGAAGGAAAAGGGAAGATATTTTCAAAAATGTCAGGCAAAAAAGTAAAATCAAACAAACAAAAACATACAAAATTTTACTACTCAAATATTTTTGTTAAACGTAGTACTTTAGCCAAAAAGAGATCATTCAGAAATAGGAAAGCAAGACTGACATAGTATAACAACACTGGATAAACATTGACATAAGGGCAGATATATATTGTAAATTTGAATATAAAATCGAATAAAATGTTTAAAACTACATAGAATATGATAAAATTATAGTCTAATAAAATAACAGAATTAATACACGTGGTTTATTTTTAATGAGAAATGTGAAAATTAACATGATTAATTTTTAATTTTTAGAAAGATTATTAAAAACTAATTTTCTCCATCAAATTATCAAAGATAGTTAAAAGTAAAACAGTTTTTAAATTCTGCTTTATTGGATACTCAGAGATTTGTAACACGATGACAAACCAATTATGATATTCATATGATGGAAGGATTTTTTTTTTTTTTTTTTTTTTTTTTTTAGAAAGTAAATCATCACCTTTTTTGACCAGGATTCTTTATTTATTTACTTATGGCTGTGCTGGGTCTTCGTTTCTGTGCGAGGGCTTTCTCTAGTTGCGGCAAGTGGGGGCCACTCTTCATCGCGGTGTGCGGGCCTTTCACTATCGCGGCCTCTCTTGTTGCGGAGCACAGGCTCCAGACGCGCAGGCTCAGTACTTGTGGCTCATGGGCCTAGTTGCTCCGCGGCATGTGGGATCTTCCCAGACCAGGGCTCAAACCCGTGTCCCCTGCATTGGCAGGCAGATTCTCAACCACTGTGCCACCAGGGAAGCCCGATGGAAGGATTTTTAAACATTAATATGATACTGTAGATGATATGCAAAATACATAATATATGAAAATGAAAAATCAAGACAAATATATGTATAAAACATGCATATATATTATTAGAATCAAATATATTTTAATACTTTTTAAACTTTTTTCCCAAAATGGTGAGTATTATTCTATAATTAGGAAATAAAAATTCTCAAATGATAATCTAGTCCCTATGTATATGCAGAATCAAAATATATTTGGAAGAAAATTATGTGTTGTGCAATTGTGTAGAGTTAGTTTTTATTTCTTATTTTTATAAATATTTAACCAAAACAGATTTTTGCTTAAAATTAAAAATTTAAAGATATGATCTGGACTCAGTAAATTTTGTAAATGATGTTACAGAGGACACTTTCTATAGTCTTTTTGTACCTTTCCTAAAATATTTAATTTTCATAACTTTTTATATAGTATAAAATTTCAATCTCTTTATACAAAATAGGACTCCAATGTTCTGTAATTTCTTTTTTTCAGTTAAGAAGTTATATTTGACATTTAAAAAAAATCAGCATGTATATCTCTAACTCATTTCATTGTGGTTCATGTATAGATGCATCATACTTTACTAAATCAATCCCCTTTTAGATGGAAATTTAGATAGTTTATTACATATGCATTCATGCAAAAGAAAACCCTGTAGAATAAATTGCTAGAAGTAGTAATAAAGAGTAAAATATATAAAGTAAAGTAAGAAAGAGGCTTGATTATTCAATAGATTATACTATAAGACCTGAATTTGAGAAACTTTGTCAGTCTTTGAGGTAGTGATCATTATGACTAAGGTCACATAAAAGGGACCCTTTTTTTTTTTTTTTTTTTTTTGTTCTGTGCAAAATGGATTAGGAGGGGCAAAATCAGGTTTTCTCTCCCTTCCTCCCTCCCTCCCTTCCTCCCTCTCTTCCTTTCTTCCTTCCTTCCTCACTCCCTTCCTTCCTGTGTCCCACTCTTCTCCTTTCCTCTCTCCCTCCCTCTCACATTTTTTGTTTTTTTTTGTGTATTTTTTCTTTGATATGGTGCAGTTTTTTCTTTTAATTCAGCTTTATATAATTTCAGGAAACTTTCATTTTGTTACATTTGATATAATAAATAGACGTTCATGAAATAAATATTGTATATACAATAAATATGTAAATATATATTTCCCATAACAAATGATAAATGGTAGGTCTTCCTTAAGCGACAGATGTTATTGCACCCAAATGTTGATAAAATTCAGTTGCAAATTGAAACACTGTCAAAATAAAGTAGTAAATTGGTATTTATACAAATGATTTCATGGTTTTCAGATACTATAAAAGGGAGCCAACTCATTCATTTTTAAGTAACTGCTTTAAAAATACAATTGTTGTAAAGACCAGTGGAATAATGTATAAGATTAAAAATATGGAAGAAAGTAAAATGTAAAATTATGTATATGGTAAATATTATAATAATTCATATGCATAATGATCACAAGTTGTCATAAATACATGGCATTTCGTTGTATTCATATGATATTTCATACAATTATTTTGGTGTATAAAATTCAATTAATTGACTTTTACTGTATCGAAATTTTCTACCTATGTCATTTTATATACTTTTTGTTAATTTTTGCTCTACCTTCATTCCTAATGGTATAAAATCAGAGCATTCCCAGTTTGTAATCCTGCTTATGCCATGTGTACTTAAAACTATACATTCTTTAGATTTTTGTTATATTTGGAAATTCATGGTAAATAACATTTTCTGAGAATCATCCCAAAGCAATGGCCAAATTAGATCATGATCCCATATATTAGAATGGTAGTAGAGATAATTACAGGGGAAAAAAAAAATTTTGAAAACACAATTACCCAAGAGAATTCTATTTAGTTTTTGCATGTCACACCAGTTATTTAATAATGTATAGATACAGCAATTACCACAAAATATTGGAATGAGTTATTTTATCCAAGAAAAGCTTAAAGTTGGTAATTTTTATGCAAAAACATATTCCAGGAACACAGAAGACTGCAAGCTTATAAAAATAAAGATATGTTTTCTAATATTAGTTGCTTGCTTCATGTGGTGTTTCATATTCTGTTACTAAATATCTATAATAGAGTTGCTGATTTATACTTGTGTTAGCTGACTCAACAATGAAAAATTCCAGCAAAAAATTATATAAGGAAGAGCAACTGCCCTGATAGTTAAACATTTCCTTAAAATAACCTAGATTTGGAAGCAATTATATCCAGTAGTAGTAGTACTTTCTGTACTTTCTTCTCAATCTCTAAAATATCTCCATTAAAGCATAACTCATTTAAAGACATCTTCCCATAAAAATGGAAATTAAGCAAATATAGTTTCAGTGGAGAATGAGCCATCCCAAGCAATTTTCTGCAGAGATGTGTTTGTGTTCAGTTTATTTCTTAACTTAACCTCTAGGGAGCAGTTGTAGAAAAGTTGACTCTGAAACTATTCTATAAGGGTAAATTATCTTCTTGTTTTCTACTTGGACTGAAATCCTGTCAGTTAAAAGGCCACCTCACCTTACTGACTGCTTGTACTAGCACCTTTAAATGGAGTGCTCTTTGGGATAAGTACAAGAAAGAATTTCAGGAGACAAAGAATGATTTGCTTTTTATTTCATTTTGTATGTGAATACCCTAGTGATGAACTATTGTAAAGAAAAGTGGAAAATTTAACAACCAAGAAAATATTCAAAATTTTAGCTGTTTCTGCAGATCTTTTCAATGCTTCTTCATTATTACAGCGTTTAAAACCTTTGTGTTTAGTTTATCTAAATTTTAATAGATTCAGAGCTTTGATTTATTGTATTATAATTAATAAGAGATTGCTTAATCTCAGAGTCAATATAGTTGACTTACAAATGGAAATCTCCCTTTCCAATAGAAAAGATCACCCAGAACATTAAAATCATGAGGTCTAATTCTCATAGTCTGTATTCATACTGAAAATTAATATCAAGTAATCCATAGTACCTTCTTTCTTCTATCAGCGATGATGTGACCTAGAGTCATATTACAATTACCTGCAAATAGAAGTAAAGATATTCTGTCTCTTACTCATAACAAATATAGTCTGTTATTCTGGTTTCATCAATCTCATGTCTAAATTCCCTTAATGTCTAAAAGAAGGGGCTACTTCCCTAAAATTTGTTGTATTATGCCTTGTAAGAAAAAGAATGATTTCTTTCAATTTAATAAAAGAAGTATTATAGGCAAAGCATGTGCAAGGCAATCTGTTATGTGCTGAGGATATGAAGATGAATAGAGCCAAGATCCAGTCCCCAAGAACCTTAGAGTCAAACTATAATACAGGGATATACAATACACATCAAGCATGTTGAGTGCACCACCGGTGCGAAAGCTCAATGGGCCCTTGTTGATTGTGACAGAAAAGGATGTCTGAGGTGATGTTTAACCGGGAAGGACATTTGTGCTAAACTCTTGAGAATGTGTGAGAATTCACCAGATATTGATGTAGAAAATGCATATTCTATAGAAAGGCAACAGCACCAAATATATACAGTTCTGATAGTGCATAGCTTATATTATTCATTTATGAAATATTTATTGAGTACCTATTTGTTGTCTGAAAATGGGAAACACTCATGTATTACAAATTCAGGATATCTATCCTCAAAAGCTCAAAGTTGGTTGGGGAATATATGCAGTCATCTATGACAATCCAAGACAAGAGAGTTCAATAAGGGCCTATTAAACGTGTTCACATGAGAGTTTTAGAAAGACATTTAACCACTTTGAGTTAATAATATGCAGTTTTGTAAAGGAGAGAGCACCACAAATGTATATAGAATGAATTTAAAATTAATCAACTTGTAGAAACATGCTGAAGGTAAGCACTGCAACCCCCAAACATCTCTTTAAAAATATAACTATGTGTAACAGCACAGCAACTCTGAGAAGCTGAAAAAAGAGATATCATGAAGTGCCCAGCTATTTGAGAAAATTCATTGATTATAGAATATTTATTGATCAGTTACTATATGTCAGGTTCTACAGTCACTGTTTGATATACAATGAACGATATATTTTCTCTTTCCTCATATTGGACAGACAAGTACTCAGGAAAGTGCAAATAGAGTGATAATTAAATGAGTCTTTAGGTATGAGGAAAAGTTTCGTGCAGATAAAATGTTTTATTTAATTGTATAAACCAGGTTAGTCAGCAAAGATACAGGGTGGGCTGAAGAAAAGAGCCATTCCAAAAGTCAGGAATGTTTTGTGTAAAGTAATAAGAGCAAAGAAAGTGTGGAACTTTCAAGAAACTCTAAGTTATTTAGTATGGCTAGAAAAAAATGTGAAGAGGACCAGATGAAGCTGGAACATAATGAAAGTAGATCCTGGAAAGTCCTTTTACATTTTGATAAAGAGTCTGGGCTTCATTCGGAGGGAGATGAGAAGCCATGAGTTAGGAAGATTGTTGTCCTCATATCTGGGTGCTGGAAAAGGCATTTTCCTGTAGTGTGGATAGATGCTATTAATAAGGATAGGAACCAAAACTGGGGACTATTGTAGTCATCCAGAAAAGAGAGGATGGGGGTCTGGACTAATGTAATGGGAATTAAGGTATAGATGTACCAAAAAAATTGTGTATACTGCTATTTGCTTAGTTGTTTAAAGAGAAAGATAAGCCTAAGCTGTAACCAGGTTTGGGGCAACTGTATGAAGTGGTGCCACAAAATGAATACCTGACACTTGGCAAAGAAAAAGTAAGGAGTAAAAAGTAATACCTTTAGTTTGGATGTGTTGTTTGAGAAGAATAAAGCACAAGATGAAAATATAAGGAAATAAAAATAAAATAATCTTTGGAAGTGGAGTGATATGATCATAATGACATTTTAGAATGATAATGAAAATTTAAAGAATTGAAGAAAAACAGTGATGGAAACAAGAAGTTTTATTGTTATAGATCAAGGTAACATAGATAGTAGAAGGCTGAATATATGAAGATTGATAATGAAGTTCCAATGGCACAGTTTTGTGATCAGCTGAATATGAGGCAAAGACAGGAGCAGATAGACCGACTCTCAGATTTTAATCTTGGAAGACTAGAAAGATGACAGAAACTAAGGAGATGACATGGATAAAGTGAAAGTTTGAGGGAAAAGATAGGGAGTTCTCAATCAGTCCTCATCAGCTTTAGATACCCATCGGGCAATAAGTAGTACACAATTGTGAATGTCAAGAAAATCTCAGGGCTGGAGAATTATTGTATTTAGTTACTAGAGTCGGGGAAAAATGGAGTCAGTCAAAAACATTCATAGGTTAAGGTCAGAAGACAGCTCAGACAGGATCACCAATCATCCTGGTGGTTAATGGTCAGGAAAAGAAGAGAACTAGTAGTATTGTGCCTTAGAAACCAAAGCGGCAGAGAGAGTTTCCAGAAGCAAGCCATGGAGAAAATGCACATGAAATATCTAGAAAGATTAAGACAAAATAACAGATCATTGTATTAGATAAATTGGAAGGTTTTGGCGGTTTTGGCAAAGCAATTGCACTGGAGTCGTGAGAAGAGAATTTACACTGAAGTTTAGTAATAAACGTGGATATGGAGTAGACAAGAATAAAAAGGGCAGGATCAGGTAGAAGAGAAGGGAGAGGAGAGAGATATCGCTGGATTCTAAATGACAGAAATGATTGAACATATCTATATTCTAAACAAAGAACCAATATGTAAAAGTGAGGGGTTATTTTAGCATGATATTTGAGGTTCTGTAGTGAAAAGGTTTCCATTTGTCTTATTTTCACATTCTTTCTATACCAAATTGTGTGCATGTGAGAGAATTTAACAAAGCCAAGTATTCAGATAGGAATTAAGCCATTTTAAGTCACATAATTATTACCCTTTAATTGGTGGAATCATGTAATAAAACTACTCCTTAGGCACTTCCCTGGTGGCATTTATAAAATTAGAAATCTGGATTATTTAATGAGGGCTGTAGTCTATTATGTTTTCATATTAAACCAACTCACCTGTTAACTTTTCTCAAATACAAAGTTGAAGAAAAGGCTCCTGGGACTTCCCTGGTGGCACAGTGGTTAAGAATCCGCCTGCCAATGCAAAGGACACAGGTTCGAGCCCTGGTCCGGGAAGATCCCACATGCCGTGGAGCAACTAAGCCCGTGCGCCACAACTACTGAGCCTGTGCTATAGAGCCCGTGAGCCACAGCTACTGAAGCCTGCACGCCTAGAGCCAGTGCTCCGCAACAAGGAAGCCACCGCAGTGAGGAGCCCTCGCACCGCAATGAAGCGTAGCCCCCGCTCGCCGCAACTAGAGAAAGCCAGCGCACAGCAACGAAGACCCACCGCAGCCAAAAATAAATGAAATAAATAAATTATTTTTTTAAAAATTGTTAAAAAAAAAAAAGAGAGGTTCTTCTAGGGACTTCTCAGGCAGTCCAGAGGTTAAGACTTCACCTTCCAATGCGAGGGGTGCAGATTCGATGCCTGGTAAGGAGGCTAAGATCCCACGTGCCTCTGGGCCAAAAATCAAAACATAAAACAGAAGCAATATTGTAACAAATTCCATAAAAAAAACTTATATAGAAGCTTTTTCTGTCCTACATCTTCAAACATTCTTCTTTTATTCAAGAACCTATAGAATGAGATTCTACTTTAAGAAGCACATGTTGAAAACAAGGACATGACATAGTACTTGTATTATAACAATTTCATGGTTTTTCTTCAATAGGAAAGGATGAGTCCCAATATTATAAACGCTGATTTTTATTTTGAAGTAAACTGTAGCTGAATATATTAATAAATATATATTAATAAATCTTTATATTTTCTCTAAATAAAAGACTACATCATTTGCATTTTAAAAAGGTTTGTTTTGGTAATAGTACTCATCCATGCATTTTTATTCTAAAGAAGTATTAAAAATCACTTTCTCCAGTGCTATATTCCAGATACTGAAACAAATTTATGACAAGATAAAACTTTCTTTGAAATAGAAAAGTGAATAACTATGACTAAATATTAACTTTGAAATTCAGAAAATCAAAATATGGCTTTAATACTTAAAATTCTACATGTAAAAAAATATAAACAATAAGGCTACATACTTACTGATTACATGACCCTAGAAAATTCATTGCTATCTTTATGCCTCAGATACCTCATCTGTAAAATATGGATGAAAACAGCACTGAACTCATGGAATTATTTTGGAAAATGAGTTTCTCTCTCTTAAAGATTCCCTGAAAAATGATAAGTTCTATAGAATTCTTAAATATAGGATATTTACTAGACAGGCACTTTAAGCCATAGAGCCAACTAAATACAGTATATTTATAAGTTAATTATTATTGCAACAATTTGATACTAAGCATATTTCTATTATTTGATCTGAATTATATTCAGTTTTATCAATGCTAACATTAAATTAGCCTTTCAATTTAACTGTCCTTTTTGCCCTTTTTACATATTTATAATCCCTTCAGTATTACATTTACCACATTTTATGAATTCAAAAGGAAAACAAAATCTGCATGGAGTCAATCTACTTTAAATAAAATAGGTATTTGATTTTCATGTGAAGATTAGTCTTCTTTAATTCTATTAAACGATTTTGAATGATTTTCTTTGGACTAAGCGAGCAAGAATTGAAATGTGAAAAGAAAAGTTGTAAACTTAAAATTTGTTTTGAAATGAGTAATGTTATGAGGAAATTTTGGAATTTAAAGTTGTTAAAGAGAAAAAGATATTTAAATGGAATTTAAATTTCAGTATCAACTTTAATTCTTTTTTATTTTAACATCTTTATTGGAGTATAATTGCTTTACAATAGTGTGTTAGTTTCTGCTTTATAACAAAGTGAATCAGCTATACATATACATATATCCCCATATCTCTTCCCTCTTGCGTCTTGCTCCTTCCCACTCTCCCTATCCCACCCCTCTAGGGGATCACAAAGCACTGAGCTGATCTCTCTGTGCTATGCGGCCGCTTCCAATTAGCTATCTATTTTATATTGGGTAGTGTATATATGTCCATGCTACTCTCTCACTTGGTCCCAGCTTACCCTTCTCCCTCCCCTTGTCCTCAAGTCCATTCTCTACGTCTGTGTCTTTATTCCTGTCCTGTGCCTTGGTTCTTCAAAACCATTTTTTTTTTTTTTTTAGATTCCATATATATGTGTTAGCATAGGGTATTTGTTTTGCTCTTTCTGGCTTACTTCACTCTGTATGACAGACTCTAGGTCCATCAACCTCATACAAATAACTCACTTTCATTTCTTTTTATGGCTGAGTAATATTCCATTGTATATATGTGCCACATCTTCTTTATCCATTCATCTATCAATGGACACTTAGGTTGCTTCCTTGTCCTGGCTATTGTAAATAGAGCTGCAATGAACAATGTGGTACATTACTCTTTTTGAAATATGGTTTTCTCACGGTATATGCCCAGTAGTGGGATTGCTGGGTCTTATGGTTGTTTTATTTTTAGTTTTTTAAGGAAGCTCCATCCTGTTTTCCACAGTGGCTGTATCAATTTACCTTCCCACCAACAGTGCAAGAGGGTTCCCTTTTCTCCACACCCTCTCCAGCATTTATTGTTTGTAGACTTTTTGATGATGGCCATTCTGACCAGAGTAGGGTGACACCTCATTGTACTTTTGATTTGCATTTCTCTAATGATTAGTGATGTTAAGCATCCTTTCATGTGTTTGTTGGCAATCTGTATATCTTCTTTGGAGAAATGTCTATTTATGTCTTCTGCCCATTTTTGGATTGGGTTGTTTGTTTTTTTCATACTGAGCTGCATGAGCTGCTTGAAAATTTTGTAAATTAATCCTTTTTCAGTTGCTTCATTGGCAAATATTTTCTCCCAGTCTGAGGGTTCTCTTTTCATCTTCTTTATGGTTTCCTTTGCTGTGCAAAAGCTTTTACACTTCATTAGGTCCCATTTGTTTATTTTTGTTCTTATTTCCATTTCTCTGGGAGCTGGGTCAAAAAGGATCTTTCTGAGATTTATCTCGTAGCATGTTCTGCCTGGTTTTCTTCTAAGAGTTTTATAGTGTCTGGGCTTACATTTAGGTCTTTAATCCATTTTGAGTTTATTTTTGTTTTATGTTGCTAGCGATTGTTCTAATTATATTCTTTTACAAGTAGCTATCCAGTTAACCAGCACCACTTATTGAAGAGGCTGTCTTTTCTCCATTGTATATTCTTGCCTCCTTTATCAAGGATAAGGTGACCACATGTGCATGGGTTTATCTCTGGGCTTTCAAGCTGTTCCATTGATCTATATTTCTGTTTTTGTGCCAGTACCATACTGTCTTGATTACTGTAGCTTTTTAGTATAGTCTGAAGTCTGGGAGCCTGATTCCTCAAGCTATATTTTTCTTTCTCAAGATTGCTTTGGCTTTTTGGGGTCTTTTGTATTTCCATACAAATTGTGAAATTTTTTGTTCTAGTTCTGTGAAAAATGCATTGGTAGTTTGATAGGGACTGCAGTGAATCTGTAGATTGCTTTGAGTAGTAGAGTCATTTTCACAATGTTGATTCTTCCAATCCAAGAACATGGTATATCTCTCCATCTGTTTGTATCGTCTTTAATTTCTTTCATCAGTGTCTTATAGTTTTCTGGACACAGGTCTTTTGTCTCCTTAGGTAGGTTTATTCCTAGGTATTTTATTCTTTTTGTGGCAATGGTAAATGGGAGTGTTTCCTTAATTTCTCTTTCAGATTTTTCATCATTAGTTTATAGGAATGCAAGGGATTTCTGTGCATTAATTTTGTATCTTGCTACTTTACCAAATTCATTGATTAGCTCTAGTAGTTTTCTGGTAGCATCTTTAGGATTCTCTAAGTATAGTATCATATCATATGCAAACAGTGACAGTTTTACTTCTTCTTTTCTGAATTGGATTCCTTTTATTTTTTTTTTTTCGTCTCTGATTGCTGTGGCTAAAACTTCCAAAACTATGTTGAAAAATAGTGGTGATAGTGGAAAACCTTGTCTTGTTACTGATATTAGAGGAAATGCTTTCAGTTTTTCACCATTGAGAACGATGCTGGCTGTGGGTTTGTCATATATGGCCTTTATTTTGTTGAGGTAACTTCTCTCTCTGCCTACTTTCTGGAAGGTTTTTATCATAAATGGGTGTTGAATTTTGTTGAATGCTTTTTCTGCATCTATTGAGATGATCATATGTTTTTTTTCTCCTTCAATTTTTTAATATGGTTTATCACATTGATTGATTTTCAGATTTTGAAGAATTCTAGCATTCCTGGTATAAACCCCAGTTGATCATGGTGTACGATCATTGTACTGTGCTGTTGGATTCTCTTTGCTAGTGTTTTTTTGAGGATTTTTGCATCTGTGTTCATCATTGATATTGGCCTGTAGTTTTCTATCTTTGTTACATCTTTGTCTGATTTTGATATCAGGGTGATGGTGGCCTCATAGAATGAGTTTGGGAGTGTTCCTCCCTCTGCTGTGTTTTGGAAGATTATGAGAAGGATAGGTGTTAGCTCTTCTCTAGATGTTTGATAGAATTCACCTGTGAAGCCATCTGGTCCAGGGCTTTTGTTTGTGGGAAGATTTTTAATCACAGTCTCAATTTCAGTGCTTGTGATTGGTCTGTTTATATTTTCTATTTCTTCCTGGTTCAGTCTTAGAAGGTTGTGCTTTTCTAAGAATTTGTCCATTTCTTCCAGGTTGTCCATTTTATTGATACATAGTTTCTTGTACTAATCTCTCGTGATCTGTTGTATTTCTGCAGTGTCAGTTGTTACTTCTCCTTTTTCATTTCTAATTCTTTTGGTTTGAGTCTTCTTCCTTGTTTTCTTGATGTATCTGGCTAATGGTTTTTCAATTTTGTTATCTTCTCCAAGAACCAGCTTAATTTTTATTGATATTTGCTCTTGTTTCCTTCATTTCATTTTCATTGATTTCTGATTTGATCTTTATGATTTATTTCCTTCTGCTAACATTGGGGTTTTTCTTGTTCTTCCTCTAATTGCTTTAGGTTTAAGGTTAGGTTGTTTAAGCAGTTCTTCTTAGAACTGCTTTTGCTGCATCCCATCAGTTTTGGGTCGTGGTGTTTTCATTGTCATTTTTTTCTAGGTAGTTTTTTATTTCCTCTTTGATTTCTTCAGTGATCTCTTGGTTACTTAGTAGTGTTTGTTTAGCCTCCATGTGTTTGTACTTTTTACAGATTTTCTCCTGTAATTGATATCTAGTCTCATAGCATTGTGTTCAGAAAAGATACTTGATATGATTTCAATTTTCTTAAATTTACCAAGCTTTGATTTGTGACCCAAGATATGATCTATCTTGGAAGATGTTCCACAAGCACTTGAGAAGAAAGTGTATTCTGTTGTTTTGGGATGGAATGTCCTTTCAATATCAATTAAGTCCATCATGTTTAGTATTTCATTTAAAGCTTGTGTTTCCTTATTTATTTTCATTTTGGATGATCTGTCCATTGGTGAAAGTTGGGGGTTAAAGTCCCCTACTATGATTGTGTTACTGCTGATTTCCCCTTTTATGGCTGTTAGCATTTGCCTTATGTATTGAGGTGCTCCTATATTGGGTGCATAAATATGTACAATTGTTATATCTTCTTCTTGGATTGATCCCTTGATCATTATGTAGTGTCCTTCACTTTCAGTCTGTATGTGTCCCTAGGTCTGGAGTGGGTCTCTTCTAGACAGCATATATACAGGTCTTGTTTTGTATCCATTCAGCCAGTCTATGTCTTTTGGTTGGAGCATTTAATCCATTTACATTTAAGGTAATTATTGATACGTATGTTCCTATTACCATTTTCTTAATTGTTTTGGGTTTGTTATTGTAAGTCTCTTCCTCCTCTTGTGTTTCCTGCCTAGAGAAGTTCCTTTAGCATTTGTTGTAAAGCTGGTTTGGTGGTGCTGAATTTTCTTAGTTTTGCTTCTCTGTAAAGGTTTTAATTTCTCCATCAAATCTGAATGAGATCCTTGATGGGTAGAGTAATCTAGGTTGTAGATTTTTCCCTTTCATCACTTTAAATATTTCCTGCCACTCCCTTCTGGCTTGCAGAGTTTCTGCTGAATGATCAGCTGTTAACCTTATGGGGATTCCCTTGTGTGTTATTTGTTGTTTTTCCCTTGCTGCATTTAATATTTTTTCTTTGTATTTAATTTTTGATAGTTTGATTAATATGTGTCTTGGCGTGTTTCTCCTTGGATTTATCCTGTATGGGACTCTCTGTGCTTCCTGGACTTGATTATTTCCTTTTCCATGTTAGGGAAGTTTTCAACTATAATCTCTTCAAATATTTTCTCAGTCCCTTTCTTTTTCTCTTCTTCTTCTGGGACCCCTATAATTTGAATGTTGGTGCATTTAATGTATCCCAGAGGTCTCTGAGACTGTCCTCAATTCTTTTCATTCTTTTTTCTTTATTCTGCTCTGCAGTATTTATTTCAACTATTTTATCTTCCAGGTCACTTATCTGTTCTTCTGCCTCAGTTATTCTGCTCCTGATTCCTTGTAGAGAATTTTTAATTTCATTTATTGTGTTGTTCATCATTGTTTGTTTGCTCTTTAGTTCTTCTAGGTCCTTGTTAAATATTTCTTGTATTTTCTCCATTCTATTTCCAAGATTTTGTATCATCTTTATTATCATTACTTTGAATTCTTTTTCAGGTAGACTGCCTCTTTACTCTTCATTTGTTTGGTCTGGTGGTCTTTTGCCTTGCTCCTTCATCTGCTGTGTTTCTCTGTCTTCTCATTTTGCCTAACTTACCGAGTTTGGTGTCTCCTTTTTGCAGACTGCAGGTTCGAAGTTCCCGTTGTTTTTGGTGTCTGCCCCCAGTGGCTCCTATTGGTTCAGAAGGTTGCATAGGGTTCCTGATGGAGAGGACTGGTTCCTGTGTTCTGGTTGATGAGGCTGGATCTTGTCTTTCTGTTGGGCAGGACCACGGCCGGTGGTGTGTTTTTCAGTGTCTGTGAACTTATTATGATTTTAGGCAGCCTCTCTGCTAATGGGTGGGGTTGTGTTCCTGTCTTGCTAGTTGTTTGGCATAGGGTGTTCAGCACTGTAGCTTGCTGGTCATTGAATGGAGATGGGTCTTAGCATTGAGATCGAGATCTCTTGTAGAGCTTTTGCAGTTTGATGTTACTTGGAGCCGGGAGGTCTCTGGTGGACCAATGTCTTGAACTCGGCTCTCCCACCTCAGAGGCACAGGCCTGACACCCAGCTGGAGCACCAAGACCCTGTCAGCCACATGGCTCAGAAGGTAAGGGAGAAATAAGAAAGAAAGAAAAAATAAAATAAAATAAAGTTATTAAATAAAAAATTATTAAAAATAAAAAAAAATTAAGTAATAGAAAAGAAAAGAAAGAAAGAAAGAAGAGAGCAACCAAACCGAAAACCAAATCCACCAATGTTGACAAGTGCTAAAACTATACTAAAATAAACAAATAAATAAACAAATAAAAATGGACAGACAGGACCCTAGGACAAATGGTAAAAGCAAAGCTATACAGACAAAAATCACACAAAGTCCACCACCTCAATTTTGGGATGATTTGTTGTCTATTTAGGTATTCCAGGATACATCAAGTTGTTTGTGGAGATTTAATCTGCTGCTCCTGATGCTGCTGTTAGAAATTTCCCTTTCTCTTCTTTGTTCGCACAGCTCCTGGGATTCAGCTTTTGATTTGGCCCCGCCTCTGCGTGTAGGTCGCCTGAGGGCGTCTGTTCCTGCTCAGACAGTAGGATTTAAAGGAGCAGCTGATTAGAGAGCTCTGGCTCCCTCAGGCCAGGGAGAAGGAGGGGTACAGAATGGGGGGCAAGCCTGTGGGGGCAGAGGCCAGCATGACGTTGCAAGAGCCTGAGGTATACCGTGTGTTCTCCCAGGGAAGTTGTCCCTGGATCACGGGACCCTGGTAGTGGCGGGCTGCACAGGCTCCTGGGATGGGGGGTGTGGATAGTGACCTGTGCTTGCACACAGGTTTCTCAGAGGCTGCAGCAGCAACCTTAGCATTTCATGCCCGTCTCTTGTGTCCGTGCTGATAGCCGCGGCTCGCCCGTCTCTGGAGCTCATTTAGGGGGTGCTCTGAATCCCCTCTCCTTGCACACTCTGAAATAATGGTCTCTTGCCTCGTAGGCAGGTCCAGACTTTTTCCCAGACCCCCTCCCGTCTGGCTGTGGCACACTAGCCCCCTTTTGGCTGTGTTCACGCAGCCAACCCCAGTCCTCTCCCTGGGATCTGACCTCTGAAGCCGGAGCCTCAGCACCCAGCCCCCACCCACCCAGGTGGGTGAGCAGACAAACCTCTCGGGCTGGTGAGTGCTGGTCCACACGGATCCTCTGTGCGGGAATCTCTCCGCTTTGCCCTCTGCACCCCTGTTGCTGCACTCTCCTCTGTGACTCCAAAGCTTAATCCCTGCCACGCCCCATCTCCACCAGTGAAGGGGCTCCCTAGTGTGTGGAAACTTTTCCTCCTTCACAGCTCCCTCCCAAAGGTGCAGGTCCCATCCCTATTCTTTTGTCTCTGTTTTTTCTTTTTGTTTTGCCCTACCCAGGTACATAGGGGTTTTTTTGCCTTTTGGGAAGTCTGAGGTCTTCTGTCAGTGTTCAGTAGGTGTTCTGTAGGTGTTGTTTCACATGTAGATGTATTTCTGAAGTATTTGTTGGGAGGAAGGTGATCACCACGTCTCACTCTTCTGCCATCTTGAAGGTCTCCCTCAACTTTAATTCTTAAAGTCTCCACTTACTGTATTTTAAGTTGACTATCAATGTTTGTGTAATCAAAATGGTAAAATATACTATTGTATAGAACAAAGGTATTTTAGTTTTTTATTAATTTCTGTACATTCAATGAATAATGAGAGCTCAAAAAATTGTATATAGAGAAATTAAACTCTAAAACCTAAATCTTGAAGTACCAATGTAAGTGTATACATAAACACCTTTACCAGACAAAATTATTCCCATTGCATAGACTAGAACATTGGAACTTCAACTGGATAATAATTTTTTCATTGTTATATTACTGATGTGTGGCAGAATTACACCAAGCACAGACCAAGGATAATAACTCTGCCTATTTCACTTCCATGATCATCACATACTCCTGAAGTGGATCTGTCTTCTCTCCTTCTCAATCACTATGTATTTTTATATGTCATGCTTCACACCTGATATATGTTCCCATCTTAATTTCTGGCCACAATTCTTGTAAGACCAGATATAAAAAATGAAAACCTGTGATGTGACAGAAATTTATAAAATATATGAGTAAGTGAGAAGAAACATGACACCTGTTTTCACTTCTCAAGAAAGATAAGTGATGACATTTTGGACCAAGTGAAAATCGATTAGTAAATGTGAAAATTGTTCAGCATTGCTAGGAGAAGCTATAAAAGGCAGACATCAGTGTTGACTTTTGATAAGAATTAAGCCATGGACTTCTGGCAATTGATGACTTCCAAGAAGTTCACATTTTCCATTGTTTGTTTCAGTGACTTGAAAAAAATATGAAAAATATATTGTTTCTTCAAGAAAATCACAAACAAAAACACACAAACATACTCATATGAAAGACACGTAGAAATAAAGAGATGTAAAGAATATAACAAATATTAAACAAAGAGAGCTGCTGTTGTAGTATTAAGAACCAGACAGAGGGAATTCCCTGTCAGTCCAGTGGTTAGGACTTAGCGTTTCCACTGCAGGAGGCTGGGGTTTGATCCCTGGTCGGGGAACTAAGACCCCACATGCTGCACGGCACTGCCAAAAAACAAAACAAAACAAAAATGCCAGACAAAATTTATGACATAAAGAAGTTCTGTACATAATAATAAAAGGACAAATTCAACAAAAAAGGAACTTAGCAAAGAGAATAAGAAAGACCAAGCAGAATACTTATGACAGTCAACTCCTGGAGAAATAGAAGACTTGTGAAAGGAAGATCACTCCAGTATATAAAGAAATTAAAAGTGTCAATTACAAGGAAATATTTCAAAAAAATGATTTCTGAATTATTAACTCTAATTAATGCAGATAATCATGTTGAGTAATGCATTATTAGCCTGGAATGTCTAAAGAAAAAATAGTATTCACAAGTATGTAATGCAGGATCTTAAAAAACAAAAAGCAATGAATATGAACAGAGAGGAAAGAAAATTTAAAAGAAAAGGAAAAAAACCCTTGGAGACCTCATTTGATGATAACACAAGTTCAAAAATAAATAAATAAACAGTGATGTAGAAACATTTAGTAATAAAGATAACAGTATCTATAGACATCTATAAATTGAAATCATTCACCAAGATCTAGACAGGATGGATTAAAGAAAAAAAAATTTACAGCAGAAATGTTGTATGGAAAAATATCAGTTAAAATAATAATGTGATAACATTTTCATCTATCAGATTGATAACTATTTAGATTTAAAAGATTGATAATATTTAGTGCCCTCATGGTATATGGGAAATTCATGTTCTGGTTTAATTTGTGGGACTGAATTGATGGCAATTTGTTGGAACAGAATTGCACAGAGCACAAACTATTGATTAGCAATTTCACTTTAATATTCTTTAGAATGATTTCTACCCAGTATAATTATCCTCACGCTTAAGCACAGGTTTGGACACAGGTAGACTAAGATTTCAGTAATTCTAATCTATCTGCAGGATAATCTAATTAAGAATAATACATAGTCAACTTTATGATTAGGTAAAGTGAGAAGAGATTTAGAAGAAATCTGGTAAGCTTAATAACAAGGTATAATCATTTTTTCTGTTTGGCATTACCAAAATGAATTTTTTTAAACAAAGCTATCTGCTAGGTAGTATTTCTTTTAGGTGAAAACTGGTTGATAAAACCAGGCACAATAGATAAGCATGCAAATATATTGAGATGTATTAATAAAATCTGTATTCACAGAGGAATGCATACTAGATTGGAAGGATTTTCGGTTTACTCATATCCTCAAAATAGCTTGATAACTGTTAGGAACAGTATATTTAAAAGTTCAATTTAAAGTACATGTATCCTCTTTACTTCTGCTGGCCTTCACCAAGGAGTCTCATATTTTCTATGCCTTAAAAAAAATCCCCAGTAAAGGGGCTTTGAGTGAGGCACCAATAATGTCTACAAAGTAACTTTTAAATTGGGGATATATCCAGTCTTCAAAATAAGCATCATAAAAGGTTTTACTATTTGTCAAAAATCATTCTTTTTAGGGTAAACTGTATTCAAGGAGAGTAAAGGGCTTAACATATTTGGGTTAATATTTCATCATTCATTATTTAATTTCCATCTCTTCATAAGACTCCTAATATGGTAGGACTCAAAATATTCTTTTGTGTTTAATGGTCTTAGTCAGTAGTCAGCTGAATATTATAGGAAGCATTGTAGCTGTATCACCTATCATCACTGTAATCACTATTATCAAATATTTATTGAAACTACATCGGATTTATTTCACTCAACTGTGTGTCTTTATATGATATTCCTGACTAAGTTACAGTAATTTTTTTAAAATTTATTTATTTATTTTTGGCTGCGTTGGGTCTTTGTTGCTGCGTGCAGGCTTTCTCTAGTTGCAGCGAGTGAGGGCTACTCTTTGTTGCACTGCATGGGCTTCTCCTGTTGTGGAGCACAGGCTCTAGGTGTGCGGGCTTCAGTAATTGTGGCTCACGGGCTCTAGAGCACAGGCTCAGTAGTTGTGGCGCATGGGCTTAGTTGCTCCATGGCATGTGGGATCTTCCCAGACCAGGGTTCGAACCCGTGTCCCTTGCATTGGCAGGCAGATTCTTAACCACTGTGCCACCAGGGAAGTCCCAAGTTACAGTAATTTTAATACAAGGTGCATACTCTGAAGATTTATTTCCTTTACAACACAATTATAGAGGGAAGAAAACAAACGAAATTCTACAAACTCTGTCCTTTTCTTATTTAGCATTCTTGTTGTTCCGTGTGTTGTGTTGAAGTCCCACCAGGTGGCTTACTCTTTAATTTCAGTAACAGATATTTATTGTAGATTCTAAAATGGCATTCCTATTGAAAATCAAAACTAAAGGAAAAAGAAAAAAATTTTTGGAAAGTTTTTTATATGAAAAAGAGAAAAACAATTTATTCACAAAAACTGAAGTAAGCCTGACAGGATCTTCTAGCTTTTCTTTTTCCTACTTATCTATTTTTATGTCTCTAAAAAATATACACATACAGATTTCTAACAGAATATTGATAGAGTATAACAGTTGATATTAATAGAGCTAATTAACAACATTGTATTACAGTCTTTAATATGATATATCAACATTAGTTAAAAAAACAAAACACCTATGTCAGCAAGGTGAAGAATTCAGAACAAATTTTATCAAAACATTAAAAATCACAACTGAAAAATATAACGTTTTTGTTGACTGATTACATTTCATAGATCTATCAAAATATCAGTGTTTTCAAAATATGTAAATGAAATTGCAAAATATCCAGTGTTTTATCAGTAAAAGACCAAAGTAGGGAAGTAAGTTAGGTCAGGATATTTATTTTCTCAGCTCTGCTTGCTGATTTGTAGTGGGTTGACTGTCTCCCTCTATAAAAGTCATAGTTCTATTCACAGAATCCTCCCACTTTACCATCTTTATATTTTGGAAACTGATCTTTTGTATCCTCAGGCCTTGGGTTGGGAATGTCCCCCTTCATATTCCTAGCTTCAGGGTACTTCAGTTTCTTACTGGTTTCCTTAAACCCTGACCACATTTATGCTGTAAATAGTCAATTTATTAAAGATTCCACAAATTACACAGTTTGGGAAGGCCATTTGTTGGTAGGAATCTAACTGATACAGTTAAAGATTCTAGGCTGGAATGACATGGAAATATAGCTCAAAAATAATTATAGCTAGATTTAACTTAGTTTATTTTGTTGATTTTTTTCTAATTTTTTAATGGATAATACAATGCTCTAAATAGCTATTGACCAGAGCACTATGTAGACTTTTTATCTTATAAAATGTAATCTTATAAAATTTTGTATTTTAATATTCATAGCACTGAGAATATTTTACATAATATTAAAGTCTTATAGTGATTATTAAGAAATGACAATATTAACAATAGATTACGTTCTCTTTCCATTAGATTGAGTTTTACACATAGGTAACACTTTACTCCTATGGAAAAAAAAGAGGAAACTGCTAAAGATTATCATGCAAATTTCTCTGCCTTGAGGACATGTACTTTATGAAAATTATAGTTGGAAAAAGAGTAGACATCTATGATGGCAGGAGGAGGAACAATATTTGCTGTTTTAGATTTGTTTTCTGTTCATGCTAAACTAATCTCTTAAATTGTTAAGATGTTTTTCAAAAAACTCAATCACAATCAAGCCATCATGATTTTCTCATTTGTTAAATAACTAAAACATTCTGTATGAAAAGTAAAGTTATCTAAATTTTTAGCTTGGACCTTATAGGAAAGAAAAAGGTGCAATTTTTAGAATGTTGTAAGTTTTAATAGGTAAAGCAACTATGCAGCTGTGATTAGTCATGGGCTAAATGCCTCATCAGAAGAGTTACATGATAAACCTTTTATTCCTCATGTCTGAATCATGAATATTCTGTTGAACGCCTTCATTGTGTGAGGAAATTTAGAAAGTAAGGGATAGATTCTTTCACACTATACAAACATTCCTAGTGTGGTAAGTACTGAGAACTGCATTTTGAGTTTTAACAACTTACAGAAAAGTGAATTGAATTTCTGAAGCCTGGGAAATGATAAGAGAGAGGTGAAAGAGAGATAGTGTGCTAATGACCCTAGAGAGTTTGAAAATGTTATGGTCATGTCTTGAAAGAATCTCCTAAAAGGAGATAATGGGCATGGCTGAATCTGTAAAGAAAAGATCTTGCTATCAAGTGCCTGAGAGCATGGCAGTCAAGAGCCAGGGGCAGTCAGCCAGAACCTGAGTAAGTTACTCAATTCCTTCAGAGTGAGGCTGTGCCTACACTACCAGAAATGAATTAACCAATGCCACTTTTTTCCCCCTCCACACTAACATTAACAGACTATTCTTCTTTTTTCCTTTGCTCATATTATTGTAATGTGTGTTAAAACTCACGCATCATGAAAGATATATAAAGGATATTTCATGAGGTTAACTGACATGGTATTTGGGAAATGAAACCTAAGATTTGTAATACTCCAATATTGTAAATTCATAGTTCTTTCTCCTGTTCAGTTAATAGCTTTAAATCAATGTATTTTATTTCTTCTTTATTTCAGTCATGCATTAAAATATGTACCCTGTAGGCACTGCTATCACCCAGAATTATGTCATACTTGATATCTCAAACTCTTGAATTAATCAATTATAATATTCTTATCTTTCCTGACTTTTTATGCCAAACATACTCATATTCCCCTATGTCTCCCTCCCAATTTTTAATTTTTCTCCATGTAATTGTATTCTCTCTGTATAGACCAAATTTAGACAATCAACAATACTGTTGGAGGTGCTGAACATAATCACCCCATTTCTTTCTTTTTTTTTTTTTTTGGCCGCACCGCGCAGCACTCGAGATCTTAGTTCCCAAACCAGGGATGGAACCCGTGTCCCCTGCAGTGGAAGTGCGGAGTCCTAACCACTGGACCGCCAAGGAATTCCAATCACCCCATTTCTTAATCCATGGCTTAAGCTTCCACTTGGCATTAAAACAGAGGCAATGAAATTTGAGGTTCTTGAATATTATTCTCCTCACCTAAATGACAAGGTAATTTCTTCATAGCTAATTTTCTTGTCTCTGCCTCAGGAAAAAAGTTCCATTCATTTACAAATTGTAACAGTGCCAGTGTTGAGGAGCAGAGGAGTGAAGTCCTTGTAGACTTGTAAACAACTGTGTCCCTTCAGGCTTCCATAAAATACTATTCAAAGATGGCTGCAAGCATCCTTCTCAAATTATGTTGCTGCTCCTTATAAAAATTCTGGTCCTATTGTTTTCCAAAACTAAAATCTCCACTTTGAGTTATCTATTTCGTCAGTGCTTCTTTCTCTCTCTCTTCGTTGTCTTCTACTACATGGTCTATATACACACATTCAAGTCTCTTTTTTAAGAAATGCTGAGCTGAGTTTTCCCTTCAAACTGCCAGTAACTCAACAACATAATTATTAGAAAGCTCTAACCCATAACTCTTTACCTCTTTTCATAATCTCAAACTCCTGGCATCCTAGACTCCATATCCATCATTCTTATAATACTGGTTCCTCAAAACTCACCATGCTTTCCTTTCTTATGAATTGAAATTTTTATTGAGATAATTGTAGATTCACCTGCAAGTGTAAGAAGTAATATGGGTAGATCCCTTGTGCATTTTGTCCAGTTTCTCTCAATGGTAATATTTTCCAAATTGATAGTGTAATATCACAACCTGATATTGACATTGATACAATCTAGGAGCCTTATTCAGATTTCCCAAGTTTTATTTGTACTTATTTGTGTGTATTAAGTTTTACACAATTTTATCACGTGTGTAGGTTCTGTATCCACCACCATAGTCAAGATACTGAATATTTCCAGCCCTAAAAGCTTTCTTCCTTTTAAAACCATACCTACTTGTCTCCTGCATTCTGCCTCTTTCCATAATACCTGGAAACAATAGGTTTTTCCTGGTTCTTTTCTATTTGAACAATAATCTTCCTGGGTGGAAATCATCTTGGATTTTTCTTAATGAAGACTTACACCGGACTCTGGTCAGGAAATTCTTGGCTCTTTTATGAAGCCTCTTTGATTTCCTGACTCCTTTTATGGACTCGGTTCTTCAATTCCTCAACAAGGATTGTGTGAGAAACCCCTTCGTCTTCCAGACAAGGATTGTGCATGAGACTTTCTAACAAGACTTTTTTTTTTTCCTTGCTCCCTTTTCTGCTTAATCCTTCTCCTCTGAGGGGAAACTCTCAATCTACTTGGAGTCTACCCTCCCTTACTGACTATATGCTCTTCCACTGTGGCACTAATTCTGTCCAATGTCTTTTAAAATGGCAAAATTTCACACCGGATAATTTGGAACTCTAATGATCTCTTTGAGAAATTTGAAATCTTCCCAAACTAGCTTATGTGAGACATTTCCCTTCCATTACCCCCTGTCCTCCTTCCACCTTTTTATCACCTTTGACTTTCATCTCCCTTGAATCCTTGGGCCTGTCCCCCTTCAATATCCCTAGCTCTTCCACCCCTTTTTCTTCCACCCCTCTTCTACCCCTCTACTCCTGCCAGACCTTTCCATTCCCATTCCAGCTCCTCAACACACTACAATCACTAGAATATGAGGCCTCCTGACCCACTGGTGACTCTTGAGGGGCCCAGAGATGACAAAAGTGACACCCAAAGCTGAAAGAGCTAATTGGAAACAATCATCACACAGATGACTTTGGAGATATCCAGATGGCCACATGGTGCCTCCTCCATCCCTCAACCCAAATTTGGTCCATTCCTCCACAAGATCAAACATTAGGACAAAGAAAGTTTTAAAATTTTCTCCACAGATACTGGTGGGTATGCTTTAGCCCTCAGGTTGAGCAAATCACTTCAGCTTGTTTTACCTGCCAAAACCTCAATCATGGTAAAAATACAAAACTGAGGCAAAGACAAGAGTCAACTCTGTATTAAACCAATGATACTTGTTTTTCTATGGTTATGTCTGACTTCTGGCTAAAAGTTTAGAATAAATGTGGTAAGCTCTTTATTCATGTCTGTATGTCTATGTGTTTGTATATATTTGTGTCATGTAATGTGATATTTTCTTACTTTCAGATAGTATTACCAAATTAACTTATAAAATCCTTTAAAGTAGCTCTATTCTAATCAGCTAGAGATAAATGCTTATATAAATTAAATAGGGCTAAAACTCCTAGTAATTAAAAAACATTGAATTTCTAATATTTCCAATGTGAAAAAAGAATTATTAAAAAAACCCACATTTTTAAAAAATTCGATTTTGCATTTACATAAACTTTGGCAAACAACTCTGGTTTAATACTGTTGGTTTAATAAAAAGAGCTATGTGTTCTGAGTTATCAATGTTAAGTATAAAACAATGATACATTTTTTTCTACTTGGGTATATTTTTCCTAAGCTTACACCAGCACTTGTTATATCAGTTTAAGGACAGATTCCAAGACCTTTTTGTTTACTTAAAAACCTTAAACATAGGTTAAATTAAGCAAGCAAGTTATATAGGATGTGTGTGTGTGTGTGTGTGTGTGTGTGTGTGTGTGTGTGTTTTGTTTGTTAAGAAAAAAGACCAATATCATCCTAAAGTAAAATAACTGATTGTTCCAGAAAAAAAAGGGGACATATATGACTATGAAAAAAACCTGAATGATATGAGCTATTATAATATTTTCACAAAAAAATTTATTAGTCACGGCCAAAAAACCTGAATGTGTTCATTTTTAAGATTAAAAAACATGGCTTTACTATCAAAGAGTATACTGAAGCAAAACTAGAGTTTGGCTTTCCCTCTGTTAATATGACAACATTGTTTTGGGATATTGGTCAGCTTTAAGAGGTTGTAAAAGATTTTCTTTACCTTCTGCCTATAAGGCAAAGATTCTGTGTCTGACCAGAATAATTTTCAATGTTTAGGTGGATTTTATGTCCCTAATTATTTAAGAAAAGCAAGTCTTCTCAATTAAAAAAAAAAGTTTTTGTTTGCTTTTTTACAATCAGATTACCTCATATATTTACCTTTAAAACGTTTTATTGTCTCTGTAATTAAATAGGTAGCCAAGTATTTTTTTCTCAGTGATCCTATTTAACCAAGTGTTCAAACCTCCAGGCAACTTATGATATTTTGCCTTCCCAACAACTAATCTTGGACGATATCTTTTGCACATGAAACTAACTTTAGTATTTCCCAGATGACCTCTGGAAAAATCACCCAAAAATCGTCCTTTCACTTTGTAAAAAGAGAGGTATTAAAAATAATTAGGCTTATTTAATATTATTATAGACTTACTTAGGAAGTATTGTCAAACTTTACAAATGCTTAGCCTTCCCTAGATCAAATGTGTATTGGTAATATTATTTGTAATATTATTACTATAAATATTTTAAAACATATAGTATACCTAGAGTTTGGACAATGCCCTCACTGTCCATATGTTTTAATTTATCAGAGCTCACCCCTCCTCCCTCCTTGTTGAGTCTGTGTATCCGTGTGGCAGTCGGGCTGTCTTTGCGGACCCTACCCCATGACTGGGAGGGACCTGGCAGTGTGATGGGAAGTGCCTGAACTGGGACAAAGAGCCATGTACCTGACAGGGTTGTGGTGTTCTTGCCAGGTGTCAGGCCTGAGCTCTGAGGTGGGAGAGTTGAGTTCAGGATATTGGTCAACGAGAAACCTCCTGGCCCCTCGTAATATCAATCAGCGAGAGCTCACCCAGAGATCTCGGTCTCAATGCTAAGACCCAGCTCCACTCAACGACCAGCAAGCTCCAGAGCTGGACACCCCATGCCAAACAACTAGCAGGTCAGGAACACAACCCCACCAATTAGGAGAGAGGTGGCCTAAAATCATAGTAACTTCACAGACACCCCAAAACACACCACTGGACACCGTCCTGACCACCAGAAAGACAAGATCAGCTTCATCCATCAGAACACAGGCACAGGTCCCATCCACCAGAAAGCCTACACAACTCAATGAACCAACCTTACCCACTGGGGGAGGACACCAAAAACAATGGGAACTACGAACCTACAACCTGTGAAAAAGAGACCCCAAACACAGCAAGTTAAGCAAAATGGGAAGACAGAGAAACACACAGCAGATGAAGGAACAAGGTAAAAACCCAATGGACCAAAAAAATGAAGAGGAAAGAGGCAGTCTACCTGAAAAAGAATTGAGAGTAATGATAGTAAAGATGATCCAAAATCTTGGAAATAGAATGGAGAAAATACAAGAAAGATTTAACAAGTACCTAGAAGAACTAAAGAGCAAACAATGATGAACAACACAATAAATGAACTTAAAAATTCTGTACAAGGAATCAGTAACAGAATAACTGAGGCAGAAGAATGGATAAGTGACCTGGAAGATAAAATAGGGGAAATAACTACTGCAGAGCAGAATAAAGAAAAAAAGAATGAAAAGAATTGAGGACAGTCTCAGACACGTTTGACACAACATTAAACACACCAACATTAGAATTATAGGGGTCCCAGAAGAAGAAGAGAAAAAGAAAGGGAGTGAGAAAATATTTGAAGAGATTATAGTAGAAAATTTCCCTAACATGGAAAAGGAAATAGTCAATCAAGTCCAGGTAGCACAGAGAGTCCCATACAGGATAAATCTAAGGAGAAACAGGTCAAGGCACATATTAATGAAACTATCAAAATTTAAATACAAAGAAAAAATATTAAAAGCAGAAAGGGAAAAAGCAACAAATAACATACAAAGGAATCCCCATAAGGTTAACAGCTGATCATTCAGCAGAAACTCTGCAAGCCAGAAGGGAGTGACAGGAAATATTTAAAGTGATGAAAGGGAAAAACCTACAACCAAGATTACTCAACTCAGCAAGGATCTCAATCAGATTCGACAGAGAAATTAAAACATTTACAGACAAGCAAAAGCTAAGAAAATTTAACACACCAAGACAGCTTTACAACAAATGCTAAAGGAACTTCTCTAGGCAGGAAACACAGGAGAAGGAAAGACCTACAAAAACAAACCCAAAACAAATAAGAAAATGGTAATAGAGTCAGCTCTACACACCACCAATCCCTCCCATCAGGAAACTTGCACAGGCCTCTTAGATAGCCTCACCCACCAGAGGGCAGACAGCAGAAGCAAGAAGAACTACAATCCTGCAGCCTGTGGAACAAAAACCACATTCACAGAAAGATAGACAAAATGAAAAGGCAGAGGGCTATATACCAGATGAAGGAACAAGATAAAACCCCAGAAAAACAACTAAATGAAGTAGAGATAGGCAACCTTCCAGAAAAATAATTCAGAATAATGATAATGAAGATGATCCAGGACCTCGGAAAAAGAATGGAGGCAAAGATTGGGAAGATGGAAGAAATATTTAACAAAGACCTAGAAGAGTTAAAGTACAAACAAACAGAGATGAACAATACAATAACTGAAATGAAAACTACACTAGAAGGAATCAATAGCAGAATAACTGAGGCAGAAGAACGGATAAGTGACCTGGAAGACAGAATGGTGGAATTCACTGCTGCAGAACATGATAAAGAAAAAAGAATGAAAAGAATTGAAGACAGCCTAAAAGACCTCTGGGACAACATTAAATGCAACAACATTCACATTATAGGGGTCCCGAAAGGAGAAGAGAGAGAGAAAGGACCCAAGAAAATATTTGAAGAGATTAGAGTCGAAAATTTCCCTAACATGGGAAAGGAAATAGCTACCCAAGTCCAGGAAGAGCAGAGAGTCCCATACAGGATAAACCCAAGGAGAAGCACGCCGAGACACATAGTAAGCAAACAGGCAAAAATTAAAGACAAAGGAAAATTATCAAAAGCAGCAAGGTAAAAACGACAAATAACATACAAGGGAACTCCCATAAGGTTAATAGCTGATTTCTCAGCAGAAACTCTACAGGCCAGAAGGGAGTGACATGATATACTTAAAGTGATGAAAGGGAAGAACCTACAACCAAGATTACTCTACCCAGCAAGGATCTCATTCAGATTCGATGGAGAAATCAAAAGCTTTACAGACAAGCAAAAGCTAAGAGAATTCAGCACCACCAAACCAGCTCTACAACAAGTGCTAAAGGAACTTCTCTAAGTGGGAAACACAAGAGAAGAAAAGGACCTACAAAAAAAAACCCAAAATAATTAAGAAAATGGTCATAGGAACATACATATCAATAATTACCTTAAACGTGAATGGATTAAATGGTCCAACCAAAAGACACTGGCTTGCTGAATGGATACAAAAACAAGACCCATCTATATGCTGTCTACAAGAGACCCACTTCAGACCTAGGGACACATACAGACTGAAAGTGAGGGGATGGAGAAAGATATTCCATGAAAATGGAAATCAAAAAAATTGTGGAGTACCAATTCTCATAACAGACAAAATAGACTTTAAAATAAAGAATATTACAAGAGACAAGGAAGAACACTACATAATGATCAAGGGATCAATCCAAGAAGAAGATATACCAATTATAAATATATATGCTCCCAACATAGGAGCACCTCAATACGTAAGGCAACTGCTAACACCTATAAAAGAGGAAATCGACAGTAACACAATAATAGTGGTGGACTTTAACACCTCACTTACACCAATGGACAGATCATCCAAAATGAAAATAAATAAGGAAACAGAAGCTTTAAATGGCACAAAATACCAGATAGAGTTAATTGATATTTATAGAACATTCCATCCAAAAACAGCAGATTACACTTTCTTCTCAAGTGCGCATGGAACATTCTCCAGGATAGATCACATCTTAGGTCACAAATCAGGAAATCAAAAAATACTTAGAGGCAAATGACAATGAAAACACGACGATCCAAAACCTATGGGATGCAGCAAAAGCAGTTCTAAGAGGGAATTTTAGAGCTATTCAAGCCTACCTCAAGAAACAAGAAAATTCTCAAATAAACAATCTAACCGTACACCTAAAGGAACTAGAGAAAGAACAAACAAAATCCAACGTTAGCAGAAGGAAAGAAATCAAAGATCAGAGCAGAAGTAAATGAAAGAGAAACAAAGAAAACAACAGCAAAGATCAATAAAACTAAAAGCTGGTTCTTTCAGAAGATAAACAAAATTGATTAACCATTAGCCAGACTCATCAAGAAAAAGAGGAAGAGGACTCAAATCAATAAAATTAGAAATGAAAAAGGAGAAGTTACAACAGACACCACAGAAATACAAAGCATCCTAAGATACTACTACAAGAAACTCTATGCCAATAAAATGGACAACCTGGAAGAAATGGACAAATTCTTAGAAAGGTATAACCTTCCAACAGTGGAACAGGAAGAAATAGAAAATAGGAACAGACCAATCACACATAACGAAATTGAAACTGTGATTAAAAATCTTCCAACAAACAAAAGCCCAGGACCAGATGGCTTCACAGGTGAATTCTATCAAACATTTAGAGCAGAGCTAACACCTATCCTTCTCAAACTCTTCCAAAAAATTGCAGAGGAAGGAACACTCCCAAACTCATTCTATGAGGCCACCATCACCCTGATACCAAAACCAGACAAAGATACTACAAAAAAAGAAAATTACAGACCTGATGAATATAGATGCAAAACTCCTCAACAAAATACTAGCAAACAGAATTCAACAACACATTAAAAGGATCATACACCATGAGCAAGTGGGATTTACCCCAGGGATGCAAGGATTCTTCAATATACATAAATCAATGAATGTGATAAACCATATTAACAAATTGTAGAATAAAAACCATATGATCACGTCAATAGATGCAGAAAAAGCTTTTGACAAAATTCAACACCCATTTATGATAAAAACTTTCCAGAAAATGGGCGTAGAGGGACCTACCTCAACATAATAAAGGCCATATACGACAAACCCACAGCAAACATCATTCTCAATGGTGAAATACTGAAAGCATTTCCTCTAAGATCAGGAACGAGACAAGGATGTCCACTCTCACGACTATTACTCAACATAGTTTTGGAAGTCCTAGCCATGTCAATCAGAGAAGAAAAAGAAATAAAAGGAATCCAAATTGGAAAAGAAGAAGTAAAACTGTCATTGTTTGCAGATGACATGATACTATATATAGAGAATCCTATAGATGCCACCAGAAAACTAATAGCAGTAATCAATGAATTTGGTAAATTTGCAGGTTACAAAATTAATGCACAGAAATCTCCTGCATTCCTATACACTAATGATGAAAAATCTGAAAGAGAAATTGAGGAAACACTCCCATTTACCATTGCAACAAAAAGAATAAAATACCTAGGAATAAACCTACCTAGGGAGACAAAAGAACTGTATGCAGAAAACTATAAGACACTGATGAAAGAAATTATAGATGATACCAACAGATGGAGAGATATACCATGTTCTCATATTGGAAGAATCAATATTGTGAAAATGACTATACCACCCAAAGCAATCTACAGACTAAATGCAATCCCTATCAAATTACTAATAGCATTTTTTACAGAACTAGAACAAAAAATCTTAAAATTTATATGGAGACATAAAAGATCCCGAATAGCTAAAGCAGTATTGAGGGAAATAAACGGAGCTGGAGGATTCAGACTCCCTAACTTCAGACTATACTACAAAGCTACAGTAATCAAGACTATATGGTACTGACACAAAAACAGAAATATAGGTCAGTGGAACAAGATAGAAAGCCCAGAGATAAACCCACGCACCTATGGTCAACTAATCTATGACAAAGTAGGCAAGGATATACAATGGAGAAAAGACAGTCTGTTCAATAAGTGGTTCTGGGAAAACTAGACAGCTACATGTAAAAGAATGAAAATAGAACACTGCCTAACACCATACACAAAAATAAACTCAAAATGGATTAGATACCTAAATGTAAGACCAGACACTATAAAACTCTTAGAGGAAAACATAGGAAGAACACTCTGACTTAAATCACAGCAAGATCTTTTTTGATCCACCTCTTAGAGTAATGAAAATAAGACCAAATATAAACAAGTGGGACCTAATGAAACTTCAAAGCTTTTGCACACCAAAGGAAACCATAAACAAGACGAAAAGACAACCCTCAGAATGGGAGAAAATATTTGCAAACGAATCAATGAACAAAGGATGAATCTCCAAAATATATAAACAGCTCATTCAGCTCAATATTAAAAAAACCAACAACCCAATCCAAAAATGGGCAGAACACCTAAATAGACATTTCTCCAAAGAAGACATACAGATGGCCAAGAAGCACAACAAAAGCTGCTCAGCATCACTAATTATTAGAGAAATGCAAATCAAAACTACAATGAGGTATCACCTCACACCAGTTAGAATGGGCATCATCAGAAGATCTACAAACAACAAATGCTGGAGAAGGTGTGGAGAAAAGGGAACCCTCTTGCACTGTTGGTGGGAATGTAAATTTATACAGCCACTATGGAGAACAGTATGGAGGTTCCTTAAAAAACTAAAAATAACATTACCATATGAACCAGCAATCTAACTACTGGGCATATACCCAGAGAAAACAATAATTCAAAAAGACTCATGCACCCCAATGTTCATTGCAGCACTATTTACAATAGCCAGGTCATGGAAGCAAGAAACAGAAAATATGAATATTTTCTAATAAAAATATTGCTAGGTCTGTTTGCTAAATGCCCATCAACAGATGAATGGATAAAGAAGATGTGGTACATATATACAATGGAATATTACTCAGCCATAAAAAGGAATGGACTTGGATCATTTTGTAGAGATGTGGATGGATCTAGAGACTTTCATACAGAGTGAAGTAAGTCAGAAAGAGAAAAACAAATATCGTATATTAATGCATATATATGGAACCTAGAAAAATGGTACAGATGAACTGGTTTGTAGGGCAGAAATTGACACACGTGTAGAGAACAAACGTATGGAAACCAAGAGGGGAAATAGGTGGGGTCTGGGTGTGGTGGTGGATGAATTGGGCAATTGGGATTGACATGCATACACTGAGGTGTATAAAATTGATGACTAATAAGGACCTGCTGTATAAAAAAATGTAAATAAAATAAAATTAAAAATTAAAAAAAACCAAAATGGCCTTCTACTATTAATTTTATAATTTCTTCTCCATTCCAAATTTTGATTAAAAAAATGGTAATAGGAACATACATATCAATAATTACCTTAAATATAAATGGACTAAATGCTCCAAACAAAAGACATCAACTGGCTAAATGGATATAAAAACAAGACACATACATATGCTGTCTACAAGAGACCTGCTTCAGACCTAGGGACACATATAGACTGAAAGTGAGGGGAAGGAAAAAGATATTCCATGCAAATGGAAATCAAAAGAAAGCTGGAGTACCAATTCTCATAACAGACAAAATAGACTTTAAAATAAAGACTATTACAAGAGACAAAGAAGCACACTATATAATGATCAAGGGATCAATCCAAGAAGAAGATATAACAATAGTAAATATTTATGCACCCAACATAAGAGCACCTAAATACCTAAGGCCAATGCTAACAGCCAAAAAAGGGGAAATCCACAGTAACACAATAATAGTAGGGGATTTTAACACCCCACTTTCACCAATGGACAGATCATCCAAAATGAAGTAAATAAGGAAACACAAGCTTTAAATGAAACATTAAACCAGATGGACTTCATTGATATTTATAGGACATTCCATCCAAAAACAACAGAATATACTTTCTTCTCAAGTGCTCATGGAACATTCTCCAGGACAGATCATATCTTGGGTCACAAATCAAACCTTGGTAAATTGAAGAACATTGAAATCGTATCAAGTATCTTTTCCAAACCAAATGTTGTAAGACTAGATATCAATTACAGGAACAAAAACTGTAAAAAATACAAGCACATGGAGGCTAAACAATACACTACTAAATGAGCAAGAGATCGCTGAAGAAATCAAGGAGGAAATAAAAAACTACCTAGAAAAAAATGACAATAAAAACACAACAACCCAAAACCTATGGGATGCAGCAAAGCAGTTCTAAGAGAGAAGTTTATAGCAATACAATCCTACCTCAAGAAACAAGAAACATCTCAAAGAAATAATCTAACCTTACAACTACAGCAATTAGAGAAATAAAAAAAAACAACAACAACAAAGTTAGCAAAAGGAAAGAAATCATAAATATCAGATCAGAAATAAATGAAAAAGAAATGAAGGAAACAATAGCAAAGATCAATAAAACTAAAAGCTGGTTCTTTGAGAAGATAAACAAAATTGTTAAACCATTAGCCAGACACATCAAGAAAAAAAGGGAGAAGACTCAAATCAAAAGAATTAGAAATGAAAAGAAGTAACAACTGACACTGCAGAAATACAAAGGATCATGAGACATTACAACAGTCAACTATATCTCGATAAATGGACAACCTGGAAGAAATGTACAAATTTTTAGAAAAGCACAACATTCCGAGACTGAACCAGGAAGAAATAAAAATTATAAACAGAGCAATCACAAACACTGAAATTGAAAGTGTGATTAAAAATCTTCCAGCAAACAAAAGACCAGGACCAGGTGGCTCCACAGGCAAATTCTATCAAACATTTAGAGAAGAGCTAACACCTATCCTTCTCAAACTCTTCCAAAATATAGCAGAAGGAGGAACACTCCCAAACTCATTCTATGAGGCCACCATCACTCTGATACCAGAACCAGGCAAAGATGTCACAAAAAAAGAAAACTACAGGCCAATATCACTGATGAACATAGATGCAAATATCCTAAAGAAAATACTAGCAAACAGAATCCAACAGCACATTACAATGATCATACACCATGATCAAGTGGGTTTTTTCCCAGGAATGCTAGGATTCTTCAAAATCCACAAATCAATCAATGTGATAAATCATATTAACAAATTGAAGGAGAAAAACCATATAATCATATCAGTAGATGCAGAAAAAGCTTTCGACAAAATTCAACACCCATTAATGATAAAAACCCTCCAGAAAGTGGGCATAGATGGTACTTATCTCAACATAATAAAGGTCATATATGACAAACCCACAGCCAACATCCTTCTCAATGTTGAAAAACTGAAACCATTTCCTCTAATATCTGGAATAACTCAAGTTTGTCCACTCGCACCAGTGTTCTTCAACATAGTTTTGGAAGATTTAACCACAGCAATCAGAGAAGAAAACGAAATAAAAGGAATCCAAATTGGAAAAGAAGTAAAACTGTCACTGTTTGCAGCTGACATGATAGTATACATAGAGAATCCTAAAGATGCTACCAGAAATCTACTAGAGCTAATCAGTGAATTTGGTAAGGTAGCAGCATACAAAATTAATGCATAGAAATCTCTTGCATTCCTATACACTAATGATGAAGAATCTGAACAAAAAATTAAGGAAACACTCCCATTTACCGCTGCAACAAAAAGAATAAAATACCTAAGAATAAACCTACCTAAGGAGACAAAAGACCTGTATGCAGAAAAGTATAACACACTGTTGAAAGAAATTAAAGATGATACAACCAGATGGAGAAGTATACCATGTTCTTGGATTGGAAGAATCAACATTGTGAAAATGACACTACTACCCAAAGGAATCTACAGATTCAATGCAATCCCTATCAAACTATCACTGGCATTTTTCACAGAACTGGAACAAAAAATTTCACAATTTGTATGCAGACACAAAAGGCTCTGAATAGCCAAAGGAATGTTGAGAAAGAAAAGTGGAGCTGGAGGAATCAGTGGCCCCCACTTCAGACTATACTACAAAGCTACAGTAATCAAGACAGTATGGTACTGGCACAAAAACAGAAATATAGATCAATGGAACGGATAGAAAGCCCATAGATAAACCCACGCACATATTATCACCTTATTTTGATGAAGGAGGCAAGAATATACAATGGAGAAAAGACAGTCTCTTCAATATGTGGTGCTGGGAAAATGGACAGCTACATGTAAAAGAATGAAATTAGAACACTCCATAACACTGTACACAAAAATAAACTCAAAATGGAATAGAGACCTAAATGTAAGGTCAGACACTATAAAACTCTTAGAGGAAAACATAGGCAGAACACTGTCTGACATAAATCACAGCAAGATCCTTTTTGACCCACATGCTAGAGGAATGGAAATAAAATAAACAAATGGGACCTAATGAAACTTAAAAGCTTTGCACAACAAAGGAAACAATAACAAGACATAAAGGTAACGCTCAGAATGGGAGAAAATATTTGCAAACGAAGAAACTGACAAAGGATTAATCTCCAAACTATACAAGCAGCTCGTGTAGCTCAATATCAAAAGAAACAAACAAACAAACCACAATCCACAAATGGACAGAAGACCTAAATAGACATTTCTCCAATGAAGATATACAGATTGCCAACAAACGCATGAAAGGATGCTCAGCATCACTAATCATTAGAGAAATGCAAATCAAAACTATAATGAGGTATCACTTCACACTTGTCTGAATGGCCATTATCAAAATATCTACAAACAATAAATGCTGGAGAGGGTGTGGAGAAAAGGGAACCCTCTTGCACTGTTGGTGGGAATGTAAATTGATACTGCCACTCTGGAGAACAGTATGGAGGTTCCTTAAAAATCTGAAAATAGAAGTACCATATGACCCAGCAATCCCACTACTGGGAATATACCCTGAGAAAATCATAATTCAAAAAGAGTCATGTACCTCAATGTTCATTGCAGCACTGTTTACAATAGCCAGGACATGGAAGCAACCTAAGTGACCATCGACAGATGAATGGATAAAGAAGATTTGGCCCATATATTCAATGGAATATTACTCAGCCATAAAAAGAAATGAAATTGAGTTATTTTTAGTGACATGGTTGGACCTAGACTCTGCCATACAGAGTGAAGTAAGTCCCAAAGAGAAGATCAAATTCCATATGCTAACACATATCTATGGAATCTAAAAAAGAAAAAAAAAGGTTCTGAAGAACCTAGGGGCAAGACAGGAATAAAGATGCAGACGTAGAGAATGGATCTGAGGACATGGGGATGGGGAAGAGTAAGCTGGGACGAAGTGCAAGAGTGGCATGGACATATATACACTACCAAATGTAAAATAGATATCTTGTGGGAAGCAGCTGCATAGCACAGGGAGATCAGCTCGGTGCTTTGTGACCACCTAGAAGGTGGAATAGGGAGGGTGGGCGGGAGACGTAAGAGGGAGGGGATAATGGGATATATGTATACGTATAGCTGATTTAATTTGTTATACAACAGAAACTAACACACCATTTTAAAGCAATTATTCACCAATAAAGATGTTAAAGAAAAAAGTTATCAGAGTTCTAATCCTGCTGTGTCTGATGCTAGATAATGCAATGTCATTGCTTATCATCTCAATTATTTTTTAATTATCCTGGTCTCTATTTTACACCTTTAATTTAAATCCATTGTATTCTAGACCAGTGATTTCCAACTGGGGATTCACCTATGGAGTTTTATTTATATACAGATGTTTAAGACCTTTTCTTAATTTGCAGTTAAATTTTATTCAGCTCCCTAAATCTCATGGTTATAAATATGTTCTTAGAATCACATAGATGTTCTCTCACTGCCTTAAAACTGTTCCTTGTAAGAAGACCATTATTGTGGTTAAATTTTTATCAAAACAAATGCTCCCCTCATGAAGAATTATTTTTCACTGGTACAGTAATTAAATCCAACAGTTCTCCCTTATTCCCCGAAATTACATTGCTCTTATCATTCTCAGTCATCTGAAATAATAGAGAGAGCGAATAGATCTTTAAAATTAAAACTTGCTAAACTGACAGGAAAAACTCAATCTCCTATGACCTAAAGTTTTGCCCTTTATCCTTGATTGCTTTTCAGTCCTGCCCTACTGGATTACACCATTAGCTCCCTAGAAAATAACTGGATGACCCATGAACATTTCCTATACTGCCTAGGATTTCAAAGACTCTAACCTGGCCAATTCAGATATTCTAAAATACAACAAGGGACTGATTAATTATATGCACACGTATCATAAATAGAGGCTGTTTTTCTCCAGTACTGGAGACTTTGTTCTCTGGAAACAACTCACTGGAAAACAAATCTTAACAGTCTCGTTGGAAGTGTCCTTACGTAGTCCCTTACTCTAAACATTGTGCCAAACCCTAGATGGTCCAACCTTAGATTCATGTCCCTAAACTAAAAAGATGCAAAAGCTACTCTGAATAAAAGTCCACCTCCGATTGGAGACTAGAAATAGGCTCTCTTAAGAGTCCTGAGGAAGCAGATGGCATCACGGAGTAGATAGTTTTCTGGAGAACTTTGGACAAGCAGATGACATCACAAGGTGGTTAGCTTCAATTCTAGATGTTAAAACAAGACCCCAAGGATTACCTGTCTACTTCCTATTCTCACCATTTTTATTGTCATTCTTTGCTATATCCTATTTCTTCTCTATTCCTTCCCGTATCACTTTTGCTATCCACGTAACTCTCCCCGTTACAACTACACCTTTCCATAATGATCCTTACTTTGTATTATTTTCTCCTTCTCTTCACTCAAGCTGTTCCTCCTATAATAATTTTCCTATACCTATAAGGACCCAAGAATGTATGGCATTCCTTCACTGAACTCAAAGCACAGTCTGACAATCCTAATTTTGATAGCTGACTATGTATTTGTGTTCTTTTGAAAGCCTCCAGTTTACCCCAAATTCCTATCCCTGTCTCAGATTTAAGGACATTCTTTGTGTCCTCACTTAGAGACAATTCAGCTTTTCTCTCTAGATTTCAATAAGAATCTAAGTCAATCTCATACTTTTTAAAAAGCTCATGTGAACTCCAAGATGTAAATCCATAAGTGAATTAGGTCCCTGAAACTTGGATAACCCCTATGGTACATGTTTTATTTGTGGCAGCTTGCAGACACCAATCTCTGGGTAGGGGAGGAAAGCCTTGGGCCCACAGGACAAAGAGACTTCCTGTTCTAGGTCACTGAAACTGGATCTCTTTTTCCTGTTCTGCCTGCCTATCCCAATGTGTCTACGTGGAAAAGAGTCTTGGTGCACAGAGTCTAGATGCTTCCTGGAGTGTGCCACATGCTCTAGCTCAGTTTTTCTTGTTATTCTGCTTTTCTACCTCAGTATCTCTTAGCAGAACGTGGATATCTCATGTTTGGTAGGGAAGGTTATTATTTTACCTGGACGTTTATTTTTGGTGGAGCTTCCAATTCCATCTTGCTTGTGGTGTTGGGCTCACGTAATATTGCTAGAGGGACTCACATTTCAATCCAGGGGAAGAATAAGCCTACATAGGATGCCTTCTCTTGCTAGGACAGAAATTGGGAAACACTGAGTTTGGGTGGCCTTCCTCTGTTGGATGAGGAGATGCAAGATGTTCTGTCCTCCAGTCTTTGGGTCCACAACCAGTCTGCCTTCTCCTTAACATCTTTTAGCTTTCCTTTTGTTGTTTCTTATACCATTTTCTGGATTTATAAATGTGATTAGCAGGTGAGAGCTGGGAAAATGAGTGTACATCACTGATTTGGTCTCACCATGATTTTTTTAATCTAAATAACTTCTTTTAAGTTAGATATTTTAAAAGTGCATTGTACATTGCATAGAGATGACTAATCCTATCTGAAATTCTCATTTTTCTTATTTCTGTATCACTGAAATCTACTTTTTTATATTTTCTTCAAAACAATCTTCCTTTTCCTTCTTGGACAATCTTCCTGTGCTCAATATTTAAATACAGATACTCCAAAAAGAATTATTTTGTCTATTTCCTATAATCATGCTATATTTTATCTCCTGATTTACCATATTTTGTTCACAGTTTGTGTAATAAAGTAGGGACACACAATTTGTAATAGAGTAAGGACACCATTTTTTTCTGATCCCCAACCTTATGTTCATAGTCTGTTGTTGGACACAGTTTTATGAATGTGCTGAGAATTTGGCAAAAACAAATGCTTAAAATTTCTCTCAACAGCTATCCTACTGCTGGTGTTTCCCCCTGTATTTCCTAAAGTAAATTCTCAAGACTCAAAAACTTAACAATGTTCTTTGTCTTTTGGTTGCTACTTCTAAAAATTCCCCCTTTTAAGTTTACTCACTAGAACAAGTCAGGCCATCATTACCTTGCTCACAGAGTGTTAGGACAGTATCTTCCTAACTGCTCTACTTATATCCACTCTATTCCTCTTATAAATCATTCTTTATCCTACCGCCTCAATTAAACATTGGAACATCTTCCCATGGAAAATGCATTAGTCTCAAATCCCCATACATGCTTCAGCTCTACTCAAATTATTCAATATTTACACTCTACTCAAATTATTCAATATTTATTTCTAGTCCTTTTCTAATTTCATATACATATACATATATACAAATACATATATATATAAAGTTTTGAACCCATACTCATGTCCCAATTGAAATCTTATTTCTTTATAGATATAAACCTTCCATAATACTCCAAGCTGAAGATATTATTCCTTTTCATTTATATTGTAAATAGTAATCCTTCTGTCCTGTGCATGCTTCTATTATATCGCTTACAGGAGAAATGCTTAGATTTGCATGTCTCTATCATAATATTTTCTATGTGAAAAGCATAGATATCTCATTTATGTTTGTATTCAAACCATTCTAGCAGTTTACATTAAAATACACTAAATCATTATTTTCCATAAATTGTATATGGTAGGTAGCTTTAAATATATTATGGCAGCTCAACTACATTAGATATTATAATAAATACATTACTTTCCAAAATTCCTGTCTAAATGCCAACTTTTCATGCAAGTGGTATATATACAATTTAAGAAAATTTAGATCAAGAAGGAAAGAATTAAACTAATTGTTAGTATTCAGATATGTGAATACAAAGATGATTTACCATTAAAATGTTTTATTTATTACTTCTGTATTGGTACAAGTGAACACGGCATGTAATTCAGAAGGAACAAACTGCTAATCAGTTTTCTTCCTCAAAAGAATATATTGTTCCTGACTATTTTTACTAGCTTTTAAGACACAGTCTGCCAAATAGAAGCATGCATATTTATGTATCTGTCTCTCCCTCTCTCTCTGTCTCTCTCATTTTGTTTACACAACAGTATCAAATGTTACAAAATGTTTTTGCCTTATTTTCTTCCTTAAAATATAAATCCTGGGGATTGTTCCATATCAGTAAATGTAAAACTAACTTTATTTTCAGTGACTTAATATTAAGTTTTGGTTATATATTATATATATATATTATATACATATAATTTATTTAACTTGTGCTATAAGCTGGGCATATAGGTTTCAATATAATTTGATATTGCAAACAACAATGCATTGACTATTCCATCAACACTGGGAATAAGCTGAAAATTTACCCTACTTTCAAATTTGAAATTTATCATGCCACAGTTTTGTGGATGCTGGCAAAAGATATAACACTCCTGGGTTAAAGGCAAAAGACATTACATGTTGGCAGAGTATGGTATTTGCACTGATTCCTGGTGCCCCAGTTTCTACAGGGTGATGAGATGAGGGTCAGGTGACACCTGCACACTAAATGCATGGTGTTACAAAAGAGGAAATTTGAGTTTAGAAAACCCAGGACAGTAAGTCTGCCACCCAAATTTTGCCCCAGAGGGAGACATTATCTTTATTATACTGGGCAGAAAACAAGATTGACGTTCACTCTGGATGGAACATTATCTCTATTTTCCAAAGCTATTCTGTACGCAAACTTCCTTGAAGAGATAGTCTAGACTATCAGTAACTCTGCTCACAAGACATGTGGAAATGTGAAAGATTTTTGGAGGATTGTCTCCCAATATGTCTATATTCAAATGACATGTTTGTGTTTTTAACTGGAGGTTACATTTCCAGTAACAAAACTGCTGAGTTGCATTTAAGCATTTTTAATTTGGATAGACATTTACAAACCATTCTATAGCAATGTGTAGTTTCCACTCTCTCCAGCAATATTGAAGAGTGCCTATTTTGTGAAACTCACTCCAACTCAAGGATTTATCAAACTTAAAAAATTATTTAGATATAATTAACATACATTATATTAGTTTCAGATGTACAACATAATGATTCGATATTTGTATGTATTGCGAAATGTTCAAACCATACACAATTACAACATTTTTTCCCTGTGATGAAAAGTTTTAATATTTACTCTCTTTGAAACTTTCAAATGTACAGTAGAGTATTATTAACTATAATCATCATGCTGTACATTACATCCCATTATTTATTTATTTTTATAGCTGAAAGTTTGTACCTTATGACTTCCTTCACTCATTTCACCTATCCCCGGCTTCTGGCAACCACCAGACTGTTCTCAGCATCTGTGAACTCATTTTTATTTTCTTTATTTTATTTTTTTTAGATTCCACATGTAAGTGAGATCACACAGTATTTGCCTTTCTCTGCCTGACATTTCACTGAGAATAATGCCCTCAAGGTGTGATAGTTCTCATGTGTAAAACAGATAGCTAGTGGGAACCTGCTGTGTAGGTCAGGGAGCTCAGCTCAGTGGTCTCTGGTGACCTAGATAGGTGGGATGGGGGAAAGGGAGGTCCAAGAGGGAGGGGAGTATACGTATACATATAGCTGATTCACTTTGCTGTACAGCAGAAACTAACACAACATTATAAAGCAACTATAACCCAATTATAAATAAATAAATAAATAAATAAATAATAAATAAATAAATATCATACTAGCACATACACAAAAAAAGGTGTGGTAGTTCTACTTTTTATTTTTTGAGGAACCTCCATACTGTTTTTAATAGTAGTTGCACCAATTTACATTGCCACTGACAGTGCACAAGGGTTCCCTTTTCTCTAAGTCCTCCCCAACAGTTATTTCTTGTCTTTTTCATAATAGCCATTCTAACAGCTGTGAGGTGATATGCAAATCACCTGTGAGGATTTGTGGTTTTGATTTGCATTTCCCAGATGATTAATGACATTGAGCATCTTCTTATATACCTCTCATATTTATATCTTCTATGAAAAAATTCGTATTCAGATCCCCTGCACATTTTTTACTCAGATAGTTTGTTTTTTGCTGTTGAGTTGCCTGAGTGTTTTTATATATTTTGAATATTAACCACTAATCAGATATATAATTTGCAAATATTTTCTCCCATTCAATAGGTTGCCCTTTTATTTTGTTCTTTCCTTTGCTCTGAAGAAGCTTTATAGTTTGATGTAGTCCACATGTTATTTTTGCTTAAACTTTTTAATATTTTTAAATTTCATGGATGAAATGCTGTTTTCATAATATAGCAGTTTTCATGTTTGAGAGACACATATTTCATTTGTTGTGTCTGTTCATAGCTTATGTTAATTTTCCTACAAGATTGTAAATCATTATCCACACTAATTTTAAGAGCTTTTCATATATTAAGGCAATTTTTAGCTCTTTTTTTTTTTGCTTGAGTTATAAATATTTTCCTTTTTCCGTAATGTGTATTTTGGCTCTTTTACTGTGTTTTGTTTGTTTCACAGTCTAGATGTTTGGTTTTTTATATGCAAAAGTACCCATCTATTTTTTTCAAGCTAGCTGGGTTTGTGTAATCTTTATGAAGTCCTTCTACATTCTCCTTTGCTAACATGTAATAGCTTTATTCTCTTATTTTCACTTCTAACATTTAAATCCCTTTGTAATTTAATTCTAAGGTATCAGCATAAGTTATCAGAGGCCAAAAATTTATTTTTTATTGTTTTCCTAACTTTTTTAAGGTTAAAAAATACATTCTTTATAAATAACACTTTCACTATATTTTATATTCTTGTATACAGTGAGATTATTTGTGGACATTATATTCTACATATCTGTCAACCACAGTTACAACATTTTAATTAAGATTTAAAATTCAAAGTAATGACAGAGAAGAATAATCTACCCTCTATACTCTAAATGTCACTGATATTTTAATTTATTTTTTCTTACAAATTTTACCAAACCTGGCTCATTCCCTCTATTCTCCAAAAACTTTTTGGATCTTTAAAAATCTACTTTAGGTTTTAGGTTTCTAGACTTCTTTAGAGTGAATTGACATATATATTCTTTTCACAACCATATAATGCCTTGACACTTGTTTGATTTCTTTGATATCCCTTAGTAGTGCTTAAATTTTTTCATTATATAAATCCTACATTTTTCTTGTTAATTTTTTCTAGTTATTTCATATTTTGTTGCATTTAAGTGAGTATATTTCTCCAGTTTTAAAAAAATTGTTTATTAGGGAATTGTTTTATGCATATTATTTTATAATCAAACAGATCATTGAATTATGTCATATGTTATAGATTTTCCAGAGAAACAATCATATATTCTGTAAGTAAGCATTTTTACACATGACATTCCTATACTTATTTATAGCTCTCTATGATTGTATTCACTATTACCCCTTACAGTTTAATATTGGTTTTTAATATTGGTAAATTATGGCGTCCTTATCTTTTCCCTAATTTTTTTGCCTCATTTTAATGAGAAAAACATTTTTAGTCAATTTATAAATGTAAGTAGATCATTTTTCTATTACTCTTTTATTAAGAATATTTTAGGGGCTTCCCTGGTGGCGCAGTGGTTGAGAATCTGCCTGCTAATGCAGGGGACATGGGTTCGAGCCCTGGTCTGGGAAGATCCCACATGCCACGGAGCAGCTGGGCCCGTGAGCCACAATTGCTGAGCCTGCGCGTCTGGAGCCTGTGCCCCGCAACGGGAGGGGCCGCGATAGAGAAAGGCCCGCGCACCGCGATGAAGAGCGGTCCCCGCACCACGATGAAGAGTGGCCCCCGCTTGCCGCAACTGGAGAAAGCCCTCACACGAACCGAAGACCCAACACAGCCAAAAATAAATAAATAAATAAATAAATAAATAAAAAAGAAAATCCTTAAAAAAAAAAAAAAAAAAGAATATTTTAGTATAAATATTTATTGATTCTTTTACAGATGTTTTATTAAATATATGGAGATATTCATCTTATTATCTTCTTTATATGTCAATATTTTTATTTATTTTAATGGATTTCCTTATATTTAACTTTTGTATTGCTCTAAGAAACTCTCATTAGTCATGATAGATTATGCTTTTAAATTGCTGCTAGTTGCTATTTGATTATCTTTTGTCTAAGGTTCTTTGCTTTGATGTCCATAAGTAAATTGGTCTTTGTTTTTTAAATTTATCTTCTCTTTGCTGAGATTGTTCACTTATATTTATCTAGAATGTCACTTGTTTTATCTACGTTTTCAAATTTAATTTACATAAAGTTGTAAAGTATAGTTTCTTCTTTTTGTTGATGGTTATCTCTCCATTCTTGTTTTACTTTCTGTATCTGACAATTTCCCTCTTTGTTCTTGACTAGATTGGTTGAAGGCATGTTCATTTATTTTCCAAAGAAATAGTTCATGGCTTTATATATTTATCATGATTTCTGTTTTTCTAAATTGTTATCTTATGGTTTCATCTCTTAAGTTCTTTCTTAAGCTCTTTTGTTTGGGGTGGGAGGGAGTGGTGTCCTACCTTACTGCACAAAGTACATAATCATTTTTTTTAACTCTTTTGAATTGAATTCATAATTCACCTGTTTTTTTCTATTTCATAGGGTTTTTTTTAAGGCTAAGATGTTTTTGCTTTTAGAGTTTCTGATTTGAAGAAATATTGTCATTCTGGATCAATATTCAAAAAACGTGTATTGGGTTTTTGCTTTTATCCCTTAAGAAATGTGTTTTTAATATTTGTTTCTTTGTCATAAGTTTCCAGGGATTAGATATTTTTAGTCATGAATATTCCTAAATTATTAGTATCCAGTTTTTCTGTCTTTGCCATCAAAGAATTATTTCTGTTATTTGTATTATTTGGAACTTATCCATTTTTGTGTTAATTATTATGAATTTTCCACAGAAACTTTAAAAGAGGTACATTCTCTATTTTAAGGTGTGTAATTAGTTATATTTAATTTTATTGCCTTATTTATTTATCTTCAATTCCCTTTTTATTGTTTATCCACTTGATCTATCATGAACTGAAGAGATGAATTAATACTGTCTACGAAGAATATGTTTCTAGTAATTTCTTCTCTTCTTCCTGAATGTCTTGTTTTTTGAATATTGCCTACTTTATTGGACCCACAGATAACATTTATAATCACAAGTGACTTCCTTGTTTTGTTTAATAATTTTTACTTCAAATTCTACTTAATCTGATAATAATATTGAAGTTCTACCTTTTTAAATTGTAATTTTCTAACTTACCTCTGGCCATGTTTTTATTATAAATATTTTGGGGTCCCAATTTTTGGTAGTCCTTTATATAATACATATAGTTGAATTTTGCTTGCAATTCCATCTAAACTTCTGTTTCTTTCACTGTTCAACTAAGCAGAAAACAAAACAATTGTATCCCTTGTTTGAGGCCTTTATAGAAAAATAGCTTTTAACTTACTGGTCTGTTCTTTTTTAACAAGTTTCAGCAACATTAAATTCACAATCCCAGCCTTAAAATTTTGAAGTGCTACTATGATTTACCATTTTATAGTCTCAATATACGCTAAAAATTTCTTTAAAATGGTAAATATAGAATCAAATGACTTTTTTTTAGACCACTACTGGTAATGGAGACAGAATTTCCATTTTTTGCAGATAATGGAAATCTAGGAAATTGAAGGTGACTAAATAACCTTTTGCCTTAATAAGAGATAAGCAGAAAGATACTATACCTTTTTCCAATATATTGAAATATAGTACTACCAATTAGAATTATATGAAAAAATATGTTGCATTCTTAGAACACAATATGTGAAATCTCTAGGAATAAGTCTGTGTAGAAGTTTAGGGGATTTATATGAAGTAAGTATAGAATTTTAGGGATTGGTATAAATAGATAATTGCAAATACTGTATAAGACCAACTATTTTGTGGCTATAATAGTACAATGAATATTACAAATTTAATAATTCCTGTCAACTTATGTTTAATGGTTTTTAACTCATAACAGTTCTACCAATTATCTGGATTCTAGAAAAATAAATATTGTAAAAAAGTGGATTATTGATGGGAAGAAGGAGATTTCCATTACAGATTGCGATTACATATTGAATATGCAACAATATAAATATTCTTAAAGCCCAAGAATAAGCAAATGGACCAACAGAAGAGATTTGAAATCACTAAAAATAACACTGATATATAAGGAAATGTGTATGTAAAACACATCACAATATAAAGCACACATTATTGGTTACCAATATTTTTATCTATCGGAATCCAATATGAGGAATGTATTTTTAAACTTAAATCAAAAACAACAAAACCTGAAAAATTCTGAAAACATTATTTAATGACAATAAATTTGACAACTTAAATATTAAAATTTCAATATAACTTCAAATATAGTGAACACAATTTTTAAATAACTGCACAATGAAAAAATTATTGTAATTTTTGTAAAGATTTTCTCTTTATATGTACACATTTATATATATATAGTTTGGTTACAGCAAAATTATAGGGTGTTTGTTTGTACATAACAAAAAATTACTGTAACAAAAATTTTTTAAGAAAGCTAAAGTACAAATATCCATAAAGAGCTTTATGTTTTTGTATTATTTTATTTTTGTATTATTTTTAAAATATTTTGGCAAGTTAAAACAATTTGCCATGAAGAATACTATACTCAGCAAAGCTGTTGTTCAGAAATGGAAAGATGAAGATATTCCCAGACACACAAAAGCTGAGGGAGTTCATCACCACTAGATCTGCCTTAAAGAAATGCTAAAGAGAATTTTTCAAGTTGAAATAAAAGGATTCCAAGTAAAACATGAAAATTAAAACTTGCTGGTAAAGAAAAGGGAGAAAACGATTTGCTGTGAATAACTAGTATGAACTATAAATGAATTTTAGTGTAACTATCTGAGATTTTTCTTATTTATCATCACCTATAGATGTATATATATGTGTTGGGAAGCCTTGGGCACATGAGGTAGTGTTTCAGCTATACTTATATTGATCACATTTTTATAGAAATATTAAAATCTATCTTCTCTCTTTAACTTATGGATCACAAGAATGTGATTGAAATAACGTACTATTTGAATTCTACCTTAGAATGAATATGTCTAACTTCTCACAGTGAAAAGATGGAATTGTGTCCTTCTATTTTATTATATATGTCTTTTATTTTCATTTTTTGCTTTATTGCACTGTTTAGAACTTCTAGTACAAGGCTGAATGGAAGGGATAAGAATGTATATCCTGACTTAATTGCCAATCTTAAGTGGAAAAATTCATGTGTTCATCATTAAATATGTTAGCAGTACATGTTTCATAAAAGTCCTTTATCAGTTCAAAAGATGGTTTAGTTCCTTCTTAGTTTGCCTTAAAATTTTTCATGAATATATATTGAATTTTATCAAATGGTTCTACATCTTTGGAGATAATCATATAATTTTTCTTGTTTATACTGATACTATAAACAAATGCATTGATTGATTTTCACTTGTTGGGCCAAATTGCATTTCTGGGATAAAACCCATTTGGTAATGCTGCATTATATTTTATTATTTATTTTAGGGAGATTTATTAGCTAAAATTTTGTTAAGAACGTATGTATCTATATTCATAAAGAATAATTGTATATAGCTTTCTTTATTTGTAATATCTATGTCTGACCATGATGTCAGGGTAATGCTACTCTCATATATGAACTGGGAAGTTTTCTTTTCTTTTTTTTTTCTTTTTAAACATCTTTATTGGAGTATAATTGCTTTACACTGGTGTGTTAGTTTGTGCTTTATAACAAACTGAATCAGTTATACATATACATATGTTCCCATATCTCTTCCCTCTTGCATCTCCCTCCCTCCCACCCTCCCTATCCCACCCCTCTGGGTGGTCACAAAGCACCGAGCTGATCTCCCTGTGCTATGCGGCTGCTTCCCACTAGTTATCTATTTTACATTTGGTAGTGTATATATGTCCATGACACTATCTCACCCTGTCACATCTCACCCCTCCCCCTCCCCATATCCTCAAGTCCATTCTCTAGTAGGTCTGTGTCTTTATTCCCGTCTTGCCACTAGGTTCTTCATGACCTTTTTTTTCCCCTTAGATTCCATATATATGTGTTAGCATACTGTATTTGTTTTTCTCTTTCTGACTTACTTCACTCTGTATGACAGACTCTAACTCCATCCACCTCATTACAAATACCTCCATTTCATTTCTTTTTATGGCTGAGTAATATTCCATTGTATATATGTGCCACATCTTCTTTAAACATTCATCCAATGATGGACACTTAGGTTGCTTCCATGTCCTGGCTATTGTAAATAGAGCCGAAATGAACATTTTGGTACATGACTCTTTTTGAATTATGGTTTTCTCAGGGTATATGCCCAGCAGTGGGATTGCTGGGTCATATGGTAGTCCTATTTTTAGTTTTTTAAGGAACCTCCATACTGTTCTCCATACTGGCTGTATCAATTTACATTCCCACCAACAGTGCAAGAGTGTTCCCTTTTCTCCACACCCTCTCCAGCATTTATTGTTTCCAGACTTTTTGATGATGGCCATTCTGACCGGTGTGAGATGACATCTCATTGTAGTTTTGATTTGCATTTCTCTAATGATTAATGATGTTGAGCATCCTTTCATGTGTCTGTTGGCCATCTGTATATCTTCTTTGCAGAAATGTCTATTTAGGTCTTCTGCCCATTTTTGGATTGGGTTGTTTGTTTTTTTGTTATTGAGCTGCATGAGCTGCTTGTAAATCTTGGAGATTAATCCTTTGTCAGTTGCTTCATTTGCAAATATTTTCTCCCATTCTGAGGGTTGTCTTTTGGTCTTGTTTATGGTTTCCTTTGCTGTGCAAAAGCCTTTAAGTTTCATTAGGTCCCATTTGTTTATTTGTGTTTTTATTTCCATTTCTCTAGGGGCTGGGTCAAAAAGGATCTTGCTATGATTTATGTCATAGAGTGTTCTGCCTATGTTTTCCTCTAAGAGTTTGATAGTGTCTGGCCTTACACTTAGGTCTTTAATCCATTTTGAGTTTATTTTTGTGTATGGTGCCAGGGAGTGTTCTATTTTCATACTTTTACATGTACCTGTCCAATTTCCCAGCACCACTTCTTGAAGAGGCTGTCTTTTCTCCACTGTATATGCTTGCCTCCTTATCGAAGATAAGATGACCATATGTGCGTGGGTTTCTCTCTGGGCTTTCTATCCTGTTGCATTGATCTATATTTCTGGTTTTGTGCGAGTACCAAACTGTCTTCATTACTGTAGCTTTGTAATATAGTCTGAAGTCAGGGAGCCTGATTCCTCCAGCTCCATTTTTCATTCTCCAGATTGCTTTGGCTATTCGGGGTCTTTTGTGTCTCCATACAAATTGTGAAATTTTTTGTTCTCGTTCTGTGAAAAATGCCATTGGTAGTTTGATAGGGATTGCATTGAATCTGTAGATTGCTTTGGGTAGTAGAGTCATTTTCACAATGTTGATTCTTCCAATCCAAGAACATGGTATATCTCTCCATCTATTTGTATCATCTTTAATTTCTTTCATCAGTGTCCTATAATTTTCTGCATACAGGTCTTTTGTCTCCTTAGGTAGGTTTATTCCTAGATATTTTATTCTTTTTGTTGCAATGGTAAACGGGAGTGTTTTCTTAATTTCACTTCCAGATTTTTCATCATTAGTATATAGGAATGCAAGAGATTTCTGTGCATTAATTTTGTATCCTGCTACTTTACCAAATTCATTGATTAGCTCTAGGAGTTTTCTGGTAGCATCTTTAGGATTCTCTATGTATAGTATCATGTCATCTGCAAACATTGACAGCTTTACTTCTTCTTTTCTTTTTTTTTTTTTAAACATCTTTATTGAAGTATAATTGCCTTACAATAGTGTGTTAGCTTCTGCTTTATAACAAAGTGAATCAGTTATACATATGCAATATGTTCCCATTTCTCTTCCCTCTTGCATCTCCCTCCCTCCCACCCTCCCCATCCCACCCCTCTAGGTGGTCACAAAGCACCGAGCTGATCTCCCTGTGCTATGCGGCTGCTTCCCACTAGTTATCTATTTTACATTTGGTAGTGTATATATGTCCATGACACTCTCTTACCCTGTCACATCTCACCCCACACCCTCCCCATATCCTCAAGTCCATTCTCTAGTAGGTCTGTGTCTTTATTCCCGTCTTGCCACTAGGTTCTTCATGGCCATTTTTTTTTTCCCTTAGATTCCGTATATATGTGTTAGCATACTGTATTTGTTTTTCTCTTTCTGACTTACTTCACTCTGTATGACAGACTCTAACTCCATCCACCTCATTACAAATACCTCCATTTCATTTCTTTTTATGGCTGAGTAATATTCCATTGTATATATGTGCCACATCTTCTTTATCCATTCATCTGTCGATGGACATTTAGGTTGCTTCCATGTCCTGGCTATTGTAAATAGAGCTGCAATGAACATTTTGGTACATGACTTTTTTTGACCTATGGTTTTCTCAGGGTATATGCCCAGTAGTGGGATTGCTGGGTCGTATGGTAGTTCTATTTGTAGTTTTTTAAGGAACCTCCATACTGTTCTCCATAGTGGCTGTATCAATTTACATTCCCACCAACAGTGCAAGAGTGTTCCCTTTCCTCCACACCCTCTCCAGCATTTATTGTTTCTAGATTTTTTGATGATGGCCATTCTGACTGGTGTGAGATGATATCTCATTGTAGTTTTGATTTGCATTTCTCTAATGATTAATGATGTTGAGCATTCTTTCATGTGTCTGTAGGCCATCTGTATATCTTCTTTGGAGAAATGTCTATTTAGATCTTCTGCCCATTTTTGGATTGGGTTGTTCGTTTTTTTGTTATTGAGCTGCATGAGCTGCTTGTAAATCTTGGAGATTAATCCTTTGTCAGTTGCTTCATTTGCAAATATTTTCTCCCATTCTGAGGGTTGTCTTTTGGTCTTGTTTATGGTTTCCTTTGCTGTGCAAAAGCTTTTCAGTTTCATTAGGTCCCATTTGTTTATTTGTGTTCTTATTTCCATTTCTCTGGGAGCTGGGTCAAAAAGAATCTTGCTGTGATGTATGTCATAGAGTGTTCTGCCTATGTTTTCCTCTAAGAGTCTGATAGTGTCTGCCCTTACACTTAGGTCTTTAATCCATTTTGAGTTTATTTTTGAGCATGGTGTCAGGGAGTGTTCTAATTTCATACTTTTACATGTTCCTGTCCAATTTTCCCAGCACCACTTATTGAAGAGGCTGTCTTTTCTCCACTGTATATGCTTGCCTCCTTTATCAAAGATAAGTTGACCATATGTGTGTGGGTTTATCTCTGGGCTTTCTATCCTGTTCCATTGATCTATATTTCTGTTTTTGTGCCAGTACCAAACTGTCTTGATTACTGAAGCTTTGTAATATAGTCTGAAGTCAGGGAGCCTGATTCCCCCAGCTCCATTTTTCGTTCTCAAGATTGCTTTGGCTATTCGGGGTCTTTTGTGTTTCCATACAAATTGTGAAATTTTTTGTTCTAGTTCTGTGAAAAATGCCAGTGGTAGTTTGATAGGGATTGCATTGAATCTGTAGATTGCTTTGGGAAGTAGAGTCATTTTCACAATGTTGATTCTTCCAATCCAGGAACATGGTATATCTCTCCATCTATTTGTATCATCTTTAATTTCTTTCATCAGTGTCTTATAATTTTCTGCATACAGGTCTTTTGTCTCCTTAGGTAGGTTTATTCCTAGATATTTTATTCTTTTTGTTGCAATGGTAAATGGGAGTGTTTTCTTAATTTCACTTTCAGATTTTTCGTCATTAGTGTATAGAAATGCCAGAGATTTCTGTGCATTAATTTTGTATCCTGCTACTTTACCAAATTCATTGATTAGCTCTAGGAGTTTTCTGGTAGCATCTTTAGGATTCTCTATGTATAGTATCATGTCATCTGCAAATAGTGACAGCTTTACTTCTTCTTTTCCGATTTGGATTCCTTTTATTTCTTTGTCTTCTCTGATTGCTGTGGCTAACACTTCCAAAACTATGTTGAATAATAGTGGTGAGAGTGGGCAACCTTGTCTTGTTCCTGATCTTAGTGGAAATGGTTTCAGTTTTTCACCATTGAGGACAATGTTGGCTGTGGGTTTGTCATATATGGCCTTTATTATGTTGAGGAAAGTTCCCTCTATGCCTACTTTCTGCAGGGCTTTTATCATAAATAGGTGTTGAATTTTGTCGAAAGCTTTCTCTGCATCTATTGAGATGATCATATGGTTTTTCTCCTTCAATTTGTTAATATGATGTATCACGTTGATTGATTTGCGTATATTGAAGAATCCTTGCATTCCTGGAATAAACCCCACTTGATCATGGTGTATAATCCTTTTAATGTGCTGTTGGATTCTGTTTGCTAGTATTTTGTTGAGGATTTTTGCATCTATGTTCATCAGTGATATTGGCCTGTAGTTTTCTTTCTTTGTGACATCTTTGTCCGGTTTTGGTATCAGGGTGATGGTGGCCTCGTAGAATGAGTTGGGGAGTGTTCCTCCCTCTGCCATATTTTGGAAGAATTTGAGAAGGATAGGTGTTAGCTCTTCTCTAAATGTTTGATAGAATTCGCCAGTGAAGCCATCTGCTCCTGGGCTTTTGTTTGTTGGAAGATTTTTAATCACATTTTCAATTTCAGTGCTTGTGATTGGTCTGTTCATATTTTCTATTTCTTCCTGGTTTAGTCTCAGCAGGTTGTGCATTTCTAAGAATCTGTCCATTTCTTCCAAGTTGTCCATTTTATTGGCATAGAGTTGCTAGTAGTAATCTCTCATGATCGTTTGTATTTCTGCAGTGTCAGTGGTTACTTCTCCCTTTTCATTTCTAAATCTATTGATTTGACTCTTCTCCCTTTTTATCTTGATGAGTCTGGCTAATGGTTTATCAACTGTGTTTATCTTCTCGAAGAACCAGCTTTTAGTTTCATTGATTTTTGCTATTGTTTCCTTCATTTCTTTTTCATTTGTTTCTGATCTGATCTTTATGATTTCTTGCCTTCTGCTAGCTTTGGGGTTTTTTTGATCTTCTTTCTCTAATTGCTTTAGGTGCAAGGTTAGGTGGTTTATTCGAGATGTTTCCTGTTTCTTGATGTACGCTTGTATTGCTATAAACTTCCCTCTTAAAACTGCTTTTGCTGCATTCCATAGGTTTTGGGTCGTCGTGTTTCCATTGTCATTTGTTTCTAGGTATTTTTTGATTTCCCCTTTGATTTCTTCAGTGATCACTTCGTTATTAAGTAGTGTATTCTGTAGCCTCCATGTGTTTGTGTTTTTTACAGATCTTTTCCTGTAATTGATATCTAGTCTCATAGTGTTGTGGTCGGAAAAGATACTTGATACAATTTCAATTTTCTTAAATTTACCAAGGCTTGATTTGTGACCCAAGATATGATCTATCCTGGAGAATGTTCCGTGAGCACTTGAGAAAAATGTGTATTCTGTTGTTTCTGAGTGGAATGTCCTATAAATATCAATTAAGTCCATCTTGTTTAATGTATCATTTAAAGCTTGTGTTTCCTTATTTATTTTCATTTTGGATGATCTGTCCATTGGTGAAAGTGGGGTGTTAAAGTCCCCTACTATGATTGTGTTACTGTCGATTTCCCCTTTTATGGCTGTTAGTATTTGCCTTATGTACTGAGGTGCTCCTATGTTGGATGCATAAATATTTAGAATTGTTATACCTTCCTCTTGGATCAGTCCCTTGATCATTATATAGTGTCCTTCTTTGTCTCTTGTAATAGTCTTTATTTTAGTCTTTTTTGTCTGATATGAGAACTGCTACTCCAGCTTTCTTTTGATTTCCATTTGCATGGAATATCTTTTTCCATCCCCTCACTTTCAGTCTGTATGTGTCTCTAGGTCTGAAGTGGGTCTCTTGTAGACAGTATATATATGGGTCTTGTTTTTGTATCCATTCAGCCAGCCTGTGTCTTTTGGTGGGAGCATTTAATCCTTTTACATTTAAGGTAATTATCGATATGTATGTTCCTATTCCCATTTTCTTAAATGTTTTGGATTTGTTATTGTAGGTGTTTTCCTTCTGTTGTGTTTCTTGCCTAGAGAAGTTCCTTTAGCATTTGTTGTAAAGCTGGTTTGGTGGTGCTGAACTCTCTCAGCTTTTGCTTGTCTGTAAAGGTTTTAATTTCTCCATCAAATCTGAATGAGATCCTTGCTGGGTAGAGTAACCTTGGCTGTAGCTTTTTCTCCTTCATGACTTTAAGTATATCCTGCCACTCCCTTCTGGCTTGCAGAGTTTCTGCTGAAAGATCAGCTGTTAACCTTACGGGGATTCCCTTGTGTGTTATTTGTTGTTTTTCCCTTGCTGCTTTTAATATGTTTTCTTTATATTTAATTTTTGATAGTTTGATTAATATGTGTCTTGGCATGTTTCTCCTTGGATTTATCCTTTATGGGACTCTCTGTGCTTCCAGGACTTGATTAACTATGTCCTTTCCCATATTAGGGAAGTTTTCAACTATAATCTCTTCAAATATTTTCTCAGTCCCTTTCTTTTTCTCTTCTTCTTCTGGGACCCCTATAATTCGAATGTTGGTGCGTTTAATGTTGTCCCAGAGGTCTCTGAGACTCTGTCCTCAGTTCTTTTCATTCTTTTTTCTTTATCCTGCTCTGCAGTAGTTATTTCCACTATTTTATCTTCCAGGTCACTTATCCGTTCTTCTGCCTCAGTTATTCTGCTATTGATCCTGTCTAGAGTATTTTTAATTTCATTTATTGTGTTTTTCATCATTGCTTGGTTTCTCTTTAGTTCTTCTACGTCCTTGTTAAATGTTTCTTGCATTTTGTCTATTCTATTTCCAAGATTTTGGATCATCTTTACTATCATTATTCTGAATTCTTTTTCAGGTAGACTGCCTATTTCCTCTTCATTTGTTAGGTCTGGTTTGTTTTGACCCTGCTCCTTCACCTGCTGTGTGTTTTTTTGTCTTCTCATTTTGCTTATCTTACTGTGTTTGGGGTCTCCTTTTCACAGGCTGCAGGTTCGTAGTTCCCGTTGTTTTTGGTATCTGTCCCCAGTGGCTAAGGTTGGTTCAGTGGGTTGTGTAGGCTTCCTGGTGGAGGGGACTAGTGCCTGTGTTCTGGTGGATGAGGCTGGATCTTGTCTTTCTGGAGGGCACGTCCACATCTTGTGGTGTGTTTTGGGGTGTCTGTGGCCTTATTATGATTTTAGGCAACCTCTCTGCTAATGGATGGGGTTGTGTTCCTGTCTTGCTAGTTGTTTGGTATAGGGTGTCCAGCACTGTAGCTTGCTGGTCGTTGAATGTAGTTGGGTCTTGATGTTGAGATGGAGATCTCTGAGAGATTTTCGCCGTTTGGTATTACGTGGATCTGGGAGGTCTCTTGTGGACCAGTGCCCTGAAGTTGGCTGTCCCACCTCAGAGGCACAGCCCTGATGCCTGGCTGGAGCACCAAGAGCCTTTCGTCCACACGGCTCAGAATAAAAGGGAGAAAAAAAATAGAAAGAAAGAAAGAAAGAGGATAAAATAAAATAAAATAAAGCTATTATAATAAAAAATAAAAAAAAATTATTAAGAATAAATTTATTAAGAAGAAAAAATTTTTTTAAATTTTTTAAAACTAGATTTATTAATTTTTTATAATAAAAAATAAGAAAAAAATTAAGAAAAAAATTAAGAAACAAATTTTTTAATTTTTTTTAAAAATAAAAATATAAAAAAACATTAATTTTTTTAAAATTTCTAAAAATAGAAAATAAGGAAAAAATTATTAAGAAATCATTTAGTAGGAAAAAAATTTTTTAAGTAAAAAAAGAAAAAAACAAAAACAATAAAACAAACATACAAACAAAAAAAAAAAACGGACGGCCCTAACCCTAGGACTAATGGTGAAAGCAAAGGTATACAGACAAAATCTCACCCAGAAGCATACACATATACACTCACAAAAAAAGGAAAAGGGGAAAAATTAATATATCCTGCTCCCAAAGTCCACCTCCTGAATTTGGGATGATTCGTTGTCTATTCAGGTATTCAACAGATGCAGGCACATCAAGTTGTTTGTGGAGCTTTAATTCGCTACTTTTGAGGCTGCTGGGAGTGATTTCCCTTTCTCTTTTTTGTTCATACAGCTCCCAGGGTTCAGCTTTGGATTTGGACCCGTCTCTGCATGTAGGTCACCTGAGGGCGTCTGTTCCCCGCCCAGACAGAACGGGGTTAAAGGAGCAGCTGCTTCGGGGGCTCTGGCTCACTCAGGCCGGGGGCAGGGAGCGTTTCGGATGCGGGGCGATCCTGCGGTGGCAGAGGCCGGCGTGATGTTGCAACAGCCTGAGGTGTGCCGTGCATTCTCCCGGGGAAGTTGTCCCTGGATCACAGGAGCCTGGCAGTGGCGGGCTGCACCGGCCCCCGGGAGGGGCGGTGTGGAGAGTGACCTGTGCTCGCACACAGGCTTTTTAGTGGTGGCAGCAGCAGCCTTAGCGTCTCATGCCCGTCTCTGGGGTCCACGCTGATAGCTGCGGCTCACGCCCATCTCTGGAGTTCGTTTAGGCGGCGCTCTGAATCCCCTCTCCTTGTGCGCCGCGAAACAAAGAGGCAAGAAAAAGTCTCCTGCCTCTTCGGCAGCTGCAGACTTTTTCCTGGTCTCCCTCCCGGCTAGCACCGAAGCCCGAGCCTCAGCTCCCAGCCCCCGCCCGCCCCAGTGGCTGAGCAGACAAGCCTCTTGGGCTGGTGAGTGCTGCTCGGCACCGAGCCTCTGTGCGGGAATCTCTCCGTTTTTCCCTCTGCGCCCCTGTTGCTGTGGGATCCGCGCTGATAGCCGCGGCTCGCGCCCGCCTCTGGGGTCCGCGCTGATAGCTGCGGCTCACGCCCGTCTCTGGAGCTCGTTTAGGCGGCGCTCTGAATCCTCTCTCCTTGCGTGCCGCGAAACAAAGAGGCAAGAAAAAGTCTCTTGCCTCTTCAGCAGCTGCAGACTTTTTCCCGGACTCCCTCCCAGCTAGCACCGAAGCCTGAGCCTCAGCTCCCAGGCCCCACCTGCCCTGGCTGCTGAGCAGACAAGCCTCTCAGGCTGGTGAGTGCTACTCAGCACCGATCCTCTGTGCGGAAATCTCTCCGCTTTGCCCTCCGCACCCCTGTGGCTGTGCTCTCCTCCATGGCTCCGAAGCTTTCCCCCTCTGCCACCCGCAGTCTCTGCCCGCGAAGGGGCTTCCTAGTGTCTGGAAACCTTTCTTCCTTCACGGCTCCCTCCCACTGGTGCAGGTCCCGTCCTTATTCTTTTGTCTTTGTTATTTCTTTTTTCTTTTGCCCTACCCAAGTACGTGGGGATTTTCTTGCCTTTTGGGAGGTCTGACATCTTCTGCCAGCGTTCAGTGGGTGTTCTGTAGGAGCAGTTCCACGTGTAGATGTATTTCTACTGTATCTGTGGGAAGGAAGGTGATCTCCGCGTCTTACTCTTCCGCCATCTTGCCTCCAGCCCTCAACTGGGAAGTTTTTACTCCTCTTTTATTTTCATGTAAAACTGTAATTTAATTCCACCTTAAACTTTTCATAGAATTCACCAGGAAAGACTTCTGAACCCAGATTTTCTTTTTTGTGGGAAAATGTTTAAACAAAAATTCAGTGTCTTAATAGATATAGAACTATTCTTGTTATTCTCAAAGGAGTTTCAGTATCTTTCCAAAAAATGTGTTTGTTTCATTGAAGTAGTCAAATATACTGGCATAGAGTTGTTCTTAATATATACTTAGTTTTATTTTAAAGTTTATAGGAATTTCTAATTCTGTAAGTAAGTCTTTCCACTCCAGTATGTAGCATCAAGAATTAGTCTCAGGCCTGTGTTTTTCCTAATGATTGATATGACTGATTCTTTCTGGTAGTCTCTCCATGGCCTTGGAGAGTTTTCTCACAAGTGTGCACTGATCTGTACTGAACTGAAGACCAGAGAAGAACCCTTCTCAGATATCCGAAACCCTCTCTATTTATGTGCAGCTCTCTTTTCTCCACTCACCTGCCCTGGGAATTTTACTGACCTTGGCTTCCATGAACTCTGAATACTCTCTCTTCTATGCAGAGAGACTGCTTGCTGTGTTCAAGTATTCCTTCCCTGTATTGCAGCCTGGAAATTCTCTTCATGCAGTAAACTGCGGCTATTGTAGGGTTTACCTCGTTCATTTCCCTTCTCTCAGGGATAACTATCCCTTGTTGCCTTATGCCCAATGTCCGAGGAACTGTATATATAGATAGATAGATAGATAGATAAATAGATAGATAGATAGATATAGATATAGATATATGTATGTGTGTATATATATATATATATATATATGTATGTATACACACACACACATATGACTGAAAGAGGAGATAGAGGACATCTGAATCTTACATTCTTACAGAGGAGCAAATAGAGTGAGTCAGTCTAAGATAAAAGAACATTCTTCCAGATTTGTGCTTGTGGACATTAAAAAATAGTTGTATCCCTTTCATAATTTTCTTAAGTTCCTCTTTCTATTCACATTAGTTTTTATGTTTAGTGTAGCTAATTTGTTTGTTTGTTTTGGTGAGGATATGAAACCTAATTCAAATATAAATGCTATAACATAGAGGAAAGAAAGTAGTTTAAAACATCTCACACTGGTTGAAGAAAAATGCATTTTTCAATCAAGGAAAATATAATTCTATCTTAATATACAATGTGACAACCGTATAGCAGATTTCAAAGCTTACTGTCAATACAGGAGACTAATTGGTTCACAGATTTATATTTATTTCAGTAAAGGAGAAAAGTACAGATGCTTTGGACCTTAGTTCAGAGCTCAATTAACTCTGTAAGGTTTGAAAGTAATTTCTAAGACCATACAAGTATTTAATGAATCAAGTGCCAAGGGAGGTGGAAGTGCTTGAGCAAGAGATAATAATAAACCTCCCCCTTTTTGACCCACAAATCATCGATGACTTTCTGTACCCTGGTAGGTAGGACAACAGATTTTTCATGCTCAGGATGAATTAAATCAAATAAATATAAAGAAAATAAGGGTGCTCTTTATAAAGTAAACAAACAAAACTTAAATATAATAAATACATTTTGAATAAAGTTATTATTTATCAAAGAGCTTTACCCTGGAATTCCTTTATATCTTTGTAGAATATGAAATTGTTTGCTGAAGGAGCTTCAAGGACCAGTTTTTTTTCTGTAACTCTACCTCCTCCCAGAAAGTATGGGCGTCTGTCAAAAAGTTACTTGTTTTTATTCTTTCGATGCTTTTTTTAGATGACTTGACAATATCATCCTACTGGCTTAGGGTCATTTAAACAAATGTTGTGTGTTCTCTCTCTCTTCTCTGCTTAGTTTTTACTAAAATCCTCTACAGTCTTATTTTGAAAATAACAAAAAAATGCCTTTTTCTCCATAATATGAGACCACCCCAGTATGAAAACTCATGGATCCATATATCACATTTCCCATGTTATCTAAAGTTTACCATAGTTTTGTATATTTTGATTGCTTATAACACTGATAATTTTTGCTGCTAAAAATCACTTTTACTAGAATATATAATAGAAGAATAACAGTGAATTTTTAAATTCCAGCAAAGTACATTAGTTAATATACTAATCATTAGAATTAAATAATTTGCCATCAAAAATTGCTTACATTGACATATATAATAGAAAATAAGCAGAGATTTTTTCCAGAATAATACATTAATTAATGAATTAATCAATAGTTATATGTAAGGTCAAAGAGCTCCATAGATTCTGAGTCTTATTTAGAAATAATCAAATGTATCTCTGAGAAATTAATAATGGAATCTAGTGCTTCATCTTAGAACTGAAATATTAAAGTGTTGGAAGAGCTATTCAAATCATGTTAAATATACATGTTTTTTACAGAAGATTTAACTTTGGGAATTCAGTCCTATACTGTAATTATTTCTAGTAAGTCCTCTTAATAGCGTGCTATACAAACGCATAACGTTTAATCACAAAAGAAGCATGGAAAGAATCTCCATAACTTACCAGTGTGTAATCTCAGGTAGCCAATATGCAATTTACCTTCAGAGTTCAAGTGTTCTAGATAAAAGTTATCTATTACCTTGCCTTTAAAAAAATCTAGTTTATTATATTGTATCCAAGATTGTTAAAATTACTACTTTTTTCTCAATTTACCTGAATTGGGGCTAATCTCTCCATTTTTAAAAACTCCTCGTAGATCAAGACATTCTCCTGAATATATAGTGTCAGACTAAACTTCCCTTTGAAACTCTGCCTTTCCCTCATGTTTCGCCTCACCTGCATAAATAGATTTTTTTCTTTTGTTATTTACACATCTCTCAGCTGAAATAATGGGATTGTAAAGTGTTGTTCACCTGTTTTTGTATTGCCCTTCAGTTAAACTTAGACACATTAAAAATAAACTTCTTTGTTTAATATGTAATGAATGAAAAATATTGCAAAGTGGCATCCAAAAAGCCACATGGAATTCCTGGGTGGTCTATCCATGACCCAATGAAGTGTCAACATATACAGATATCAAGTATATAATTAGAATCATCAAAAGAGTACAAATGGGAGATATTTGCAGTTTCCTTCAAAATAATGAAAATAGAGTATTGCTTTTAGAAGACATTTTATTTGAGGAAAATTAAAAATTTTTGAGAAAATAAAATCTATGTTATAAACAAGGAAAAATTGGTACTTAATTCTTATTAGATTTGTAATATCAAGCTAGAAACTTCACTGAATAAGCGATTCAATTAAAACAGGTTTGAATATAATAATTTTAGAAGGAAGCTGAAATTACATATATTTTTAATAAAACTTCCTTTTTGATGTATCTCTAAATGTGACCTCAGAGGGTTATTTCAGAAGTAGAGGCCCATTCTTTTCATTAACATTCATAAAGCATCAGTTATTAAAAATCTTAGCTTGCTATTAATACCTTGCAATTTAATTCACAAGTATGAAATTTTCTTACATTTGAAGAACTGCATGTATGGAATCTCAGCTTCTTTAAGCAATGGCTCATCCAATGATTAACCTTTAGGGATTTATTATATTAATAACATATTTGTTGGTAGATATTTACAGATAAATGTTTATATCTGTTAGTCATATATATGAATGTAACTGTAACACTAATTATCACTGTTAAATGTGCCTTTTATTGAACTTGTAAATAAATACAGTGAGAGTGAACTTGAACAAAATACCTTAACCAAATTGGTAAAAGGGGATTTGGCCGCATGATCCCAGTAGTAAATTACTCAATGTTTAATTTAGAGACCCAAACTGAATCTTTGACATGCTTGACTGCTAGTCATATTTTATGCAGATAAACCCAATAACCTTTTCCAAGACTTGGGCAGTATATAAAAGAGGCACTGATTTTATTGACACCCCATGAGAAGTGTTCCTACTTTTCTCTCAATTTCTAGAAAACCTGTTTATTAAAAATGTGTAATGTAGTATAAAGATAATCACATTGGGAAACAAAATTTGCTTAAGATTATGAAGACATATTTATTTCTGTCTGCATTGTGCAGTCACTTTTTCATCTGTGTACCTCACCTCATCAGCTACCCTATTTTATTTTTTGATGTTGCAAAATAGAATATACATCTCACAAAACATATAGTAAACCAAGTTGTTTTTTAGCTATTAAAATTGGAAACGTTTTGGGAATTCCCTGCCGGTCCACGGTTAGGACTCCGTGCTTTCACTGACGAGGACGTGGGTTCAATCCCTGGTCAGAGAGTTAAGATCCGACAAGCCGTGTGGTGCAGCCAAAAAATTTTTTTTAATTTTAAAAATCAGAAACATTTCTATAGTGAATAAACACTGTCTACTTGTCTACTTGTCTATAGTAAACAGAGGGTATCCTTATACTTAGCATATTAGACATTTAAAAACAATGAGGCAAACAAAATAATGGTATTACTGAGGTGTCTGATATGTGGGAATCAGAAATCCATACAAGCTGAATAGATAGTTATATAGGTAAACCAGTAAAAGGGAAAATAAAAGTGCCTTATTGATAGATTTGTTTAAATATTCCTGACAGAATGAAATCATAGCAAATCACTGCTTAAAATGCTTTGAATGATATTGGTAATCTGGGGAGGAAAACAAAGCAATCAAAAATTACTTTTGCAAGGTATATTTTTTTAAAAGGATCCTTATCTTGCATCAGTTCTTCACTTTGCATTTGAAAATATGGCCCACATGTGCAAAAGACTTTTTAAATATGAAGGAATGCATCAAATATCTTAGCAATTACCATCAGCACTGAACATGAGTTTCAGAATATTGTAGATGTTATTATTTAAAGGTTTCCAAAGCTCTGCAAATTACATGATAGATTATACAATAAATAAAAATAATTGATAGAAAGTAATTTTATATGGAGATAAAACTACATTTTCTAATTACTAGGTGATATATAAACTGCCTCTTGGATTTCTTCAAATTAATTTGACAATTTTTTGCCATTGTTATGGGAGATCTAAGTCTCTCTCTGTCTCTCACTCTGGATTAGCTGTTTTTTAACCAAATAAGTGGAATTGTAACTAAATCTCATGTCATATTTTATTTAATTTAACTATTACTATGATAAGAGATGAATAATGACTGTTTATTACACATAGAGATTTGAGTTTTATAAATATGCTCATTAGATTGGGTGGTAATATAAATAGTAGCTGTTAATCTCATTTTCTTCCTTGTACTGGAAATGAGATGGGAAGGCCTATATGATTATACAGATCTGTCCATTAGGGCTGCTATAACAAAATACCACAGATTGAGTAGTTTATAAACTATAGACATTTATTTCTCACAGTTCTGGAAGCTCAAAGTCTGAGATCAGGGTACCAGTTTGGTCTGGTAAGGGCCCTGTTCCAGGTTGCAGACTTCTCTTTGTACCTTCACATAGTAGAAGGGACTGTGGTGTTTTCTGGTATCTCTTTTAAAAATACACTAATCTGCCTTCATGACCTATGCATCTCTCAAAGGCCCCACCTCCTAATACCAACACCATTAGTTGCTTGTAATCACCTCCTAATACCATTAGGATTTCAATATAAATGAATTTAGGAGGGGCACATTCAGATATTCAGACCAAAGCAGCAGCTTAAACCAATGAACTTAGTAGTTATACCTCATCAACCCAAATTTAGATAGGTTTGACAGATAATTACCCCACAATGTTTCCAATAATAGGCAATCTAACTGTCCAATTTAATTGAACAATAACTTGTTAACCGTTATAACAAAGTATATAAGTATGTTGAGTAGAACAATGGTCAAACATCACAAATTATAGCTTTTCTTGCCAACGTTATCTATTGTTAATGCTGCCACTTTCACTCCTATCTGTGTTTTTTAAAAACACAAATCAGTAATACAATAAAGAAAAAAATGTAAGTTTCATGTTAGGTTGACACTTTAGGTGATGAAACCCCAACTCAAATATTCAGAATAATTGGCACTTAGAGTTTCTTGCTTAAAAGTACAACCAGGACATTTAAACTAGCTCCAGGGACTTCCCTGGTGGCGTAGTGGTTAAGAATCCGCCTGCCAATGCAGGGGACACGGGTTCAATCTCTGGTCCGGGAAGGTCCCACATGCCGCGGAGCAACTAAGCCCGTGCGCCACAACTACTGAGCCTGTGCTCTAGAGCCCATGAGCCACAATTACTGAGCCGCGTGCCACAACTGCTGAAGCCCGCGTACCTAGAGCCTGTGCTCTGCAACAAAAGAAGCCCCTGCAGTGAGAAGCCCGCGCACTGCAACGAAGAGTAGCCCTGTTCACCGCAACTAGAGAAAGCCCGCACGCAGCAAAAAAGACCCAACACAGCCAAAAATAAATAAATTAGAAAAAAAAAACTAGCTCCACATAGTTATTGGTAAGAGATACAGAAATGCCACTAATGACTATTTCAAATTTGCAGATGCAATACATTTGGTTTAAGATGAACACTTTTACGTTATAGATAGAAGTTAACTTATAAATATGAAATTATTTTTATTTTTCAAACATCAGAAGTTTAGCTTTCATATCTGGCTGAAGTTTTAAATTGAGAACTTGAGTGAAATTCACATTTATTTTATCAACAAATTTCCATGGGACTGTTTGCATTTCACACTATGTGAACCACATAATGATTCAAATATTTCATAGTGTACTTTCAGGGGTAGTAATATCATGCACCCTACAGTGTGCATTTGATTTAAACTGCAATTGAGCATATATTAAAAGCAACCTGTTTTAGAATCACATGCATATTTTCAGTGTTGAACACTTTTATTCTTAGGAAAATGTATACTTCATAGGGCCACTCCTTTATATACAGAAGGAAAATTTAAGAAACCAGATGTAAGTACTGGTAAGTACATGATGTGTCACTTACTTATTTGAAATTGTTATTTGTGTCACTAAACCTTGTTTTCTTGTTACAAAAGAAAGACAAGATAGGAAATAATGTTCTGTAACATTTAAATTCAAAGAAAATCCGTTTGAAATGATCATGAAATTGAGGCATAAGTGATATTTTGACTCTAATCTTGAAGTTTTAATTATTTCATTTTTAATAAAAATTTATGAAAGATTATTAGAAACAGGTTTATTTTGTCTCTGTGCCTTAAGGTAGTAATGAACATCAAACATCCAGATATTCACTTATTTATTTACCAACACATATTTTGTAAAGCTATTATATACAAAATATTTATTTGGTTACTAATAGGATAAAAAGCTCGATCAACAATACATATCTCTAATAGAGATTATAGTTGAGTAAAGGAGGATATAAACCTAAATAAGTGTAATACAAGGGGGAAAAAATGTGTCTTAAAGAAAGCACATTGATAGATAAAATGCTGTGGCATTTCAGAGAAAGGAGAAATATTTGTATTTGAGGGACCAGGGAAAGCTCAGTTGAGGAGTTCACACTTGAACCAGGAACTAGAGAATTCTTTGTGGGGAAATGGGAAAATAAACTTATTCAAGTCTATGAGATAATTATTAGAAAATATATAGAAATATATGTAGAAAATTGAGTAGAGTCCCCTGTGCTATACAGTATGTCCTTATTAGTTATGTATTTTATATATAGTAGTGTGTATTTGTCAATCCCAGTCTCCCAGTTTATCCCCCCGCCCTTACCCTCTGGTAACCATAATTTGTTTTCTACATCTGTAACTCTATTTCTGTTTTGTAGATAATTTCATTTTTACCCTTTTTTAAGATTCCACATATAAGCAATATCATATGATATTTGTCTTTCTCTGTCTGACTTACTTCACTCAATATGACAATCTGTAAGTCCATCCATGTTGCTGCAAGTGGCATTATTTCTTTCTTTTTATGGCTGAGTAATATTCCATTGTATATATGTACCACATTTTCTTCGTCCATTCCTCTGTTGATGGACATTTAGGTTGCTTTCATGTCCTGGCTATTGTTAATAGTGCTGCAATGAATATTGGGGTGAATGTGTCGTTTTGAATTATGGTTTTCTCCAGATATATGCCCACGAGTGAAATTACTGGATCACATGATAGCTCTATTTTTAGTTTTTTAATGAACCTCCATACTGTTATCCATAGTGGCTGTACCAATTTACATTTCCACCAACAGTGTACTTATTTACAAAATAGAAATAGAGTCACATATGTAGAAAACAAACTTATGGTTACCAGGGGGGAAAGCTGAGTGTGGGGGGAAGGATAAATTGGGAGACTGGAATTGACATATACACACTACTATATATAAAATAGATAACTAATAAGGACCTACTCTATAGCACAGTGAACTCTTCTCAATACTCTATAATCATCTATATGGGAAAAGAATCTAAAAAGGAGTGGATATATGTATATGTATAACTGATTCACTTTGCTGTACAGCAGAAACTAAAACAACATTGTAAATCAACTATACTCCAATAAAATCACTCTTATATGTGGAATGTAAAAAATACAACAAAGACAAATACTGTATAATATCACTCTTACATGTGGAATGTAAAAAGTACAACAAACTAGTGAATATAACAAAAAGAAAATGGACTCACAGATATAGAGAACAAACTAGTGGTTACCAGTGGGGAGATGGGTGGGGGGAGGGGCAAGATAGGAGTAGAGGATTAAGAGATACAAACTATCATGTATAAAATAAATAAGCTATGAAGATATATTGTACAACACAGGGAATATAGCCAATATTTTATAATAACTATAAATGGAGTATAACCTTTAACCTATAACATATAATGTACATCAACTATATCTCAATAAAAATTTTTTAAAAGAAAATATATAGCAACAAGAAAATATTTGGCCCAGAAAAAGAAATAATATATTGTATGTATTCTTTCTCCCAGGAATTATCTTTAGTTCCAGAACAAACGTATTTTGCAGTTTATATCCTAAAATCATTTTTTACAAAATAACTCATAGTTTAAAAAATTGATTATAGAGAGGTAAAATATACATTTGCCTATTGAGAATCTGAGTCCCCTAGTAAGAGTTTTGTACATTATCTCAATATGCATTAAAAATTATCAAGGAATGTCTGAACACAAATAGACAGCAGATACTTTAAAGTATTAAAAGTATGGCAATTTATTATTCCTTTAAGGGCCAAATATTTTCTTGTTGCTATATACCATGAGAGAGAGAGAGAGAGAGCGATTACAGAAAATATTTTAACAACAATTTCACACACTTTTATAAATGGAATAATAATAATTAGACATTTTCCTTGCATGTTAAGCTTTCATTAAAAGAACACTGGATATTTAGATCTAATTTGTATATTCTATACTGAAAATGCATAGATAAGTGTTTCAAATTAATTCTGTTTTTTTGCTATATGAATATGCACGTTCATATTCCTATGTATTTATAGTTCTTTATCATTTGAATCAAGTCTTGAAAGAAAAGCAAATGGCAAATTAGATCATTGCATTTCTTGAGAGACGACTCCATAATAGCTCAAATTTGTTAGTAAAACAAAATGTAGGATTTAGTTTTAAACACTATAGTCATATGAAAATCTTTTATTAAAAGAAACATGCAGAGTTGTTGCTTTGTTATATTAGCTCCTTAGAAAATCCTATCTAAAAAAATATGTTTACTAACTAGTAATTCTAAAAATAATTTCATTAAATTTGGTCTCATGAAGAATTCATAAGATCTAATTTAACAATATTCCTGTTTTTGAAATGCAAGTTTTTTCATGCTGGTTTATAATGAGTTTGCAAAATAAAAATAATAAACTAATACAAATTCACATTTGAAGTTAAAGTTTGAAACAACAATTTTGAATAGTAAAACTACAACATTTTATAACCACTTTGAAAGATTGTTGTTGGTACATTTTTTGGCTTTTTTTCTTTTGGTTTCTTGTTCTGTACTGAATCATGTACTAAATCTGAAAATACATAGATTGGTTTCCTTGGGGAGGTATCAATATATATATTGCTATTTTAAAAAAATATTTTTTATAATGACATTTTAAAAATTTTAACATGGCATGTCCTTTATAAGAAGCCATGAAAAATAAAATGGCTACTTTATAGTTTTACATTAGTTGTTCAACAAAAATTACCCCCCCAAATCAAAGATATTACTTTTATAAATTTTTTCCAAATCAAATTATTCTTAGTTTCTCCAAGTTTGTAGTCTTGAGTTCTCAAACAACTTACAAGTGTACAGAGGACACAGATGAAAAACACATCTCACTTCCTTGTTCTGGAGTCAGATATTTTTCCTACTGCTTTTCTGCCCTGATTAAAAGTTTTTTTCTTCCTACCTGATGTTCTAGCCTTTCCATCTTGATGAGTCCTTCTTATTTTGACATGCTTGGGTTTGGATTAAAAACCATAGCTTAGGACATCTTACTGACTTAGCACCTATTCAGGAAAATATTCTGGAGCCCTATACTATGCATGCACCTAGAAGATGTTGCATCATTGCCCATTGGAGGTTTTTAAGATAACTATACCACTGTTTCTCACAAAGAACACCAATACATGCTCACACCCACAGCCACACCTCCACTGCCACCACTCTCCTACATGGGAGGGGCATCATACATTTATAAGTATCATCACACATTTTACATCTTTTGTCATGCTTATATGGATACCTTTTCATAGGTCCTAGATTGGGGAAAAGAAAGAACACCCGGTAAATGAAGGAAAGAAGTCATATTATATGAAAAATTTAATATACTATCAGAAATGAGCTTGATAAGTTTTTAGGTGCAATCAGTCTTCTTGTCTGTAGTTTCCTTAGGTTCAACATTGATTTCTATAACCTTTTCTAGTAGACAATGAATTTTAAATGTGTGCCAATAGTAGTTGGTGTAGAGTTTTATGAAGTGGATGGATGCTTTCACATTTTCAACTTGAACTCTCATTGTCCCTTTCTAAAGCTCTATATTTCTTCCCTGGTTAGAAAACCAAAGGATCTAGTTCTCAAGTTTTGTTTTTATCTTTGCATTTCCTCTCTCTTGAGGCCATGGTGGTAAGAGCTCTGTCGTCTTGTAAGTGTTGAGGAAATCACAATTAAATGATCCTCTAAGATATGTTTCAGGCTGTCCCCATGTTTCTCAGAGACTCCAGGTCTAAGGTGAGGATTTGAATTCAAAATTGTTAATGTTTCATAACATTATAAAATATTAAACCTAGAAAGTATAGTAAAAATAATCCTCTCCCAATTTCCTTGTTTTATTTGAAAGAAAACAGTTTAAAAGTGACAGTGTCTAGCCCAAAGTCACAACTGAAGACAGAAACCTAGACCTTCTGATCTAACATAACCTTCTGCAGCTAATTGGATATGGAATCTTTCACATGTCAAAGTAACGATGGTGTAACAATACATCATCTACCTCGATTAATGACCATAACGAAAGGCTTGCTTAACACAATGAAAGTAAATACAGCAAGCAGGTTTATTGAATTTTAAAAGCTGAAATGTCTTTCTCTCTGTGGTGTGCTTGTGTTGCAACCATGGTCTTTTAAATCTGCATATGTTATAGTTACCAGGTCTATAATACTTTGTTATTCAGATGGCCATGAAGAAGGAAAAACAAGAACCTCAGAGATGAATAATTATGTTGGAAAATATATAGTTAGAAAAAAAGTCACTCATATGTCAGAGAAAACTGTGTCTGTGTTCTGTTTGTGTGTGTGTTTAATTTACACATGCAATAAAGGAAAATTCTCCCATATGTTCATGGGAAATATTTAAAGAATAAAACGTAAAGGGGAAATGAAAAGAAAAAATACTACTTGGCTTTTTAAAATTAAAGTAATACTAATTTTAGACATTTATGAGAGCTCATTAACATTTACAACTAATTATAACAGCACCTAATTTTTTTTTTTTTTTTTAAGGATTTTCTTATTTATTTATTTATTTATTTATTTATTTATTTATTTTTGGCTGTGTTGGGTCTTCGGTTCGTGCGAGGGCTTTCTCCAGTTGCGGCAAGCGGGGGCCACTCTTTCATCGCGGTGCGGGGACCGCTCTTCATCGCGGTGCGCGGGCCTTTCTCTATCGCGGCCCCTCCCGTCGCGGGGCACAGGCTCCAGATGCGCAGGCTCAGCAATTGTGGCTCACGGGCCCAGCTGCTCCGTGGCATGTGGGATCTTCCCAGACCAGGGCTCGAACCCGTGTCCCCTGCATTAGCAGGCAGACTCTCAACCACTGCGCCACCAGGGAAGCCCCAGCACCTAATTTTTTAATAGAACTTTTGTTTTTCAATAGCCTTTATAATCACCATCTTAATTTAGCCCCATAATAGCTGTGGGACATAGTCAAGGGAAATTGTATTTTCTTCATATTACTGGTGAGACAACAGTGTCAAAACGGTTAAATGGTTTGCCCAAGATGAATAAACTAAGTTGTTTAGATCTTTGACCAGTAATCATCTATTATATTGATATATCAAATTAACAGTTTCACGTATTTTCAATACCAAATTATTTATAAAAACACAATCATCTGTAATTCACATGGTATGAGTATCTGTTTACTGTTGTTTATTGAAAAACTTTCATAATTGGTTTACCTGTTTCATTTCTTCTCTTCCAAAGAAAGCTTCCTTAAAAAGCAACTATTACCATTAACTCTTACCAAATGCATTTCATAATAGCACACTTCTGCCTATAAAATATAGCCCAAACAACCTAAGGTCCTACATGCAGTCTGATATCCAACATGATGCATGAAAATAGAACTGATCTTAAAAGCAGGAAGTATCAGTTTATACCCAGGTCTACTAAGTGTATAGAATGTGAAACCCTTAACATATGTTAGCAATAATTCCTAATAAGATGGTTTTATTACATAGGCTAATCCCTGCCACATTCCCAAATTGGTTCTTATTCAGACATAGAGTCCATGATGGACCTGGGGTAAGTCACGCGGCATTAATTTCAGTTTACAGTGTGAGTGCAGAGTCATTGTTCTCACTAAGATGTGAACATGTTGCTATGTTCAATCATTCTGCAACTGAATGAGTGATGGTCTCAATTAAGGATATGGGGGAGGATCAGGTAATTGGTAATAAAACAAAAATTGTTTCTGTTTTGGACAGTTTAGATTTAAAATTTCTTAAAGAAACCAAGTAGAATATTGCAAATGCAGTTCTATATTGAAGTGTAAAATATAGGAGAGAAATTTGGCTGGAGATGAAAGTTTTGTAGTTATCTCTTTAGAGTCAGTATATAAAATGTGGATGAGATTACTAAGGGACTGAATATAGAGAAAAATAAGAAGTGACACTGAACCCTGGACAATTCACAATTCAATATTTTGTGAGTGGGAAAACCTAGTAAAAGAGAATGAGAAATAGGGGGAAGAAAACCAGGAGAGTGTGATGTAATTTCTAATTTAATGCTATACTTCTGGAACTTTCATTGATGTGCATGATGAAACCAAGTAATTTCTGTCTCTCTCTCTCTTTCTCCATATGTGTCTATGTACATGAGTGTGTTTATGTGTGCTGAATAACAGTATAAATGTTAATGTGTCAGTCAAAACTGTTTTATAATTACTCTGCAGCTTTATAATTACTCTACAGTGCTTATTTCCTAAATCTTACATATTTTTCCTTCAGCATGAAAACTTCTATAGCAGTCTCTAATGAACTAAATGCATTCTTTTTAAAATATTTTATGCTGTTTTCCTCTTACTAGATCCTAGAGTAAATGAACATTGTTGGATAATTTTGATGCAGTGTGTCTCTCTTATTTTCATTTAATAAATGGGCATAAACCTAATTAAAGGTCTATTTTTTTGGTTTCCTTCTTCATTTGTTTATGCCACAGGCCAAATGTCCTTCAAAGTACACTTTTCCTTTTCCTTTTGTGTATCATAGAGTAAATGTCAAATGGTATATATTCTTGCCACCTTTGTGTCTAAGCTGATTACATTTTCCAGAAAAGACTATTTAAGTATGAAAGTAGTTTTAATGTTTTTATACATAATATATGCTACTGCATCTTTGGGAGCAACAAACTATACTCATATGACATATATATATAAATATATCACAGACTCTTCTTCAACACTGATCATTTGGACATAGTTTATAATATAAAAAAATTCTAGATTGCTTAAAAATAATGTAAGAGCCTTCACAGATAATACCATGCTCATATACATGCCAACAAATATTCTCACATTATCAGTATTTCTCAAAAGACATCATAAAATTCATTTTAGTAAAATCAACAGCAGAAAATGTATGTCTCAAGTAAAAAAGTGTCTTGTGACAATTTCTTTTCAGCAGTTTATAGCTCTTGCTCCAAAGAAAATATAACTTACATAATCTTACTAATTTTATATGAGTAATCTATGGGTATATTAGTTATAATTAACATTGAAGTAAATTTTTTTCTGAATATTTTTGTTTATAAGCATAATTTTGTTTTTCATGGTGATTTTTATAACTATGGGTATCTCCTTTATACATTTAATACTAAAATATTTTATATAGATGGTAGGGTTAGTATCAAATTGAAATATAAAGATAAATTATCACTAAGATCAGCAATCACCAGTTCCTAATTTTTTTGGAGTCACAAATACTTCTAACTATATGCCTATATATATACATATATATTATTTCATACAATTCCAGATATCATTTTTTGGAGTGGGGCAGGAAAACAGTTTAATTAAAATGAATCACAAACATATGGATACTTTATTATTTTTTTAAATAAAATTGTCATTCAAGCAATTGTTGAATATATATTACATGTAAGCCACAGTATATCTTGCTAAGAATACATATATGAGTAAAATATGTTCCCTGATCTCAAGGGCATCAAAATTTGTGTAACAATGAATTTATGTAACTAACTGTATCTCATAATTATTAGAGCTGTGCCAGTGATATGGACAAAGTGTTACGGGAATACAGAGGGCAAAAATAATTAGTTCTTTCTTTGACATTGGAAATGCCTTCCAAGAAAAAGCAGATCATGAAAAATGAGTATCATTTCACTAGTGTGAGAGAGAAGAGAAATATGGAAGATCAGGAGTCAAGCAGATACACAAATAGGGATTGTGCCTTATTTGAGATATTTGCATCATCATGGACTGGTATAGTTTGGGGTAAAAAACAAATATTAAATAAAAACTCAGTATATTAAGGTTGAAGATTCCCTAAAATAGACGTAGAGGAAAGACATTGGGAGCAGAGCTGGTAGAGAGAATGTTGAAGTGACTGACACAAGGCCTAAGAAATTAATTAGGGTGAGGATTTTGTTGTCATTAAACTCTGTATTAAGGAAAATAGACTTTTTTCTGTAGGTTAAGTGAAGTTCTGGAACGTTCTTAAACTGTCCTTTAAAATGTCTAAATCTATGAAAGATTTAGGAACAGAAAGTGGCAACATGATTTGTGTACTACCAAAGGAAGAACTTGAGGCTTGAAGGAAGCTATTATTATTATTTCCAGTATAAGTGTAGGAAAGAGTAGATGAGAGGAAGATGAGGAAAGTAGAGTCAACATTTTGAAAGAAAAGCAATACCTTTTTTCCAAGGCACTGAATTCATTGATTTAACAAACATTTTGTAAGTCTTTATAAATAATATGCAAGAAATTATACTGTCCAGTGGTCATACAGGATTCAACCACTATCCTCAAAGAACTAACAATCTATTACAAATTTATAAACCAAGGAACCTCAAATTATACACTAAGTTGACTACAATCAGCTGTATTTTGAACTTCTAACACTAGGCATTTCCATTTTTAGGCCTTTTAGAATGTAGATGCTTCTTTGTATTATATTTCTTTTATGTACCTGATTTTTAAATGATATCTGCAATCCTTTACAAATGCAGAAGCATAAGAATAAATATTCCCTTATCCTCGTAGCATATAAAGTAGTATATAATAATATGCCAAGTGCATCCACAAAATAATGGAAAATACATAATCAACTCAGTAGTCACAAGGAAATAAATCATGTGATGACTTTTGAGAGTTTCTTTCTTCACGCACAGTTAAAATGGTTAACTTTAGTGAGTGCCTTTGCTATTTTTGAAACAGCATATAAGATTAGCATCACCTATATGCAAGAGGTTAGAACATTTAAAAAATATTTTTGTGTGTATATATGTGTATATACGTGTTGCTTATATGTGTATATATTTTTGTATGTGTGTATACATATTCAACCAAAATATTATAAGATGCTAGTTTTTCTTTCAGTAGTATTTTTAGTTCTCTCTGACCAAGTAAATGTGGACTTACAAATATGGAAGTTGGAGAATTTCTAGTTCTGCTTGCTTGATAACCTATATCTAGATAATTTTCTGTATAAACCACTGCTTTGTATAGTGAATAACGTGTTGGAATTTCTACCTTTTTAACATGTTAGTTATTTATTGGTTCTAGTATAGACTTCTTAAATGGATTTCTCGGGACCTGTTGTTTAACATGTGAAGAAAATTTGATTACATGGACATTTGATTTTTATATTTTTATTGTATATCAGTTAAATCTAAATAAAAATAGTGTACTTTTTAATATTCTCTTCTACACAAAACTGTCAGTAATTTTTGTCTTTCTTTGTAAGGATTTGCATTGCAATGAATCTATAAATCTTTCTTAACTCCTGCAAGGATGGTTGATCTTTAGAATGCCATTGAAAATGAACTTGTGGGACAGGTAATTCCTATGTGGCAAACCTATTTGCACACTGCTATCAGCATTCAATGACAAGATATAAAAACTGTCAGAGCAATTCATGTGAAGAACATCACATCAAATAACATCATAGAGGACCCGTGTAACCAATGATAACACATTTTTTTCCCCTGATCTTGTTAATGCTATACATGTAGTAAATTATTCATCTGATTGCATACTATAATATCTACATTTTATTCATACTACGTTGCATGTTCCTATAAACAATAAACACACATACACACCAGTTTCCAGTGCATTAAGTTCCAGTGAGAAGAAATATGAGACACAGGCAGAACTGGAGAGTGTCTGATAGAAGCAAACCTTTAATAACCCATGGCACCACTGTAGTAGTTCTAGCCAGCAATTCCACAGACTCTTAAATCTAAATTAGTTAATGGTCCTTGTCAGCAGCCTGTAAGTTCTAGGGAGGCTTCTTTCTTCCAGTCACAGAGAGCCTTGACTAGAGTGAAGGATATTGAGGAAGTAAGGCATGTGTCATCAATGAAATATATTGGATCTCTAATGTATGTCTCCTAGAAACTGTTATTAATCCCAAGTTTCTCAACCAGAAGTAGTCTAGCAGCTGCCAAAGGAAATAGTGGTAGTGGCAATTAGAGCAACTGAGGCTTAAAAGGTAAATGTCTTCCAGGCATGGATAATTGATTGCTAGAGCTCAAACAAAAACTTCTACTTCTGAATATAAACCTCCTTTAAAACAAAACTAAATTTCCAAATATGCAATGACTTTATTACATGGCAGAATCTAGTTATATATGTCCATCTATTGAAAAGAAAGTATTCATATGCTCTGTGATCTTGAGCAAGTTACTGAAAGTTTTTGGCCCCAGTTTCCTCTTCTCTGAAACAAAGATGACAATGCATAACTTGTAGAATTGTTATGAGTAAATATGTTTTATACTTTTAAAGCCCTTAGGACAGCACCTGGCACATAGAGGGTATGACATAAGTGCATGGTAAATAAATCCAAGAGAGAGTTGAGAAAACTAATCACGAAAAGCTCAGATCAAATGAATGACTGTTTAACTAAGGAGATGGCATGAGGCAGATCCCAGCCTTGCCATTTACAAGCTCAAGGTTCTTGAACAAATTTCTTAACCTTGCTAAACCTCATCTGTGAAATGGAAATACCACTTGCTTCTTAACAATAACTCAGAATTAAAGGAGCAAGTGCCTGTAACCTAGTAGATTGAACAAAATAGATGTTCAGCACCAAAGAGGTAATATTATCCAGCCTTTCTTGTCACTAATTAGTGCTGGGCTTATCTCTGGGTTACTTTCCATTTGTTATCCTTGTGACCTATGCTGAACCTGAATCAAGCTTCTGTCAACACTTTGATAGCAAAAATGTTTCTAGGCACTGCTTCTGTAGTGCAGGCCTAGTGGAAATGAAATTGTTAAAAAGAGAAACTTCGGAGTGTTATAGCCAGAGGCATGTCTGAAAGTATAACCTAGGATGTTACTTGGAATCAATGACTTTTAAAAAGTGGAGAAGACTTGCTCTGGTCGAATTCAACTTAGAAGTTTGTTTTGTTTTGTTTTGTTTTGTTTTGTTTTCTATCAAAATCAGAAGGCAAAGAAGATTTGGTTTACTCATTAGAATGAACAAGGCTCAGCTCTACATAGCACAGAGGTACAGTTGATAAAGTCTCTACGTTTGAGTTTAAAGAGAGAGCAAGTGCAAACAGAGAGACTGAAGTTAGTATCCCAGCAGCAACATAAGATAATGACCATTTTGATCCAGATTCGTTTGCAATAGAGAAAAAGATCAGTTGATGACAGAGAACATGGATGAAAAATAAGATATTCTGCAGAAGACTAGGTAAAAACATGGATCTTAACAACATCTAACTGAGGGGTATCACCTTTTTTTTTTTTTTTTTTTTTTTTTAATGTAAAGAGCTGCATGCTAACATGAAAGCCATGCTGGATATTATGTGGTGTTTTTTTAGTGAAAATATTTATGCTGCATAAATATGTATAGTAGGCATGTGAACTTCAAGAAATTAACAGAGAGGCAAGAGAAGATGATGTAATACATAAATAGAAATATTCTTGAAGTGTTAATGAGGAAAAGAAAACAGATCAACTAATTGAAGGGATTGTTCCAGGGATCTCACAGGAAAAGGAAAAATGGAAGAAAGTATGACAACAACTACAGGAAATTTAATTAATTTTCCTGTTGCCCGTTCAGTGGACTACAGAATATAAGTTTGGAAATAAGCAAAATAAAATCTGTATAAATAGAAGTGGTACCATATATCCACACACAATTATAATAGCTACCATAACTGAGTATAGCATAATCCTGCAGAGTCCTACTTAGGAACACAATTTGCTATTGGAAAAATATCAGTCTTGGCATTAGTAGATTAGCCATGGGGAGCTCATATGATCCCAGAGTAGCCCTCGGAGATATAAACACCTATACTGATCTTCAACTTCAAATATAAGATTATTTGTCTAAATACACAAACTTGAGATAATCTTAGGTTACCAATAAAATAAGAGATGCATAATTTCAAATACCCTAGAGTAATAATCCAAAGACCTTATAACAGTAAAAAAAAAAAAAAAGAAAAAATGAAAAGAAAGGTGGCATTAGAATCTGACGCAACTGAATTTAAAACATGACAATGCATTTCGTTTTTTCTTACCTTGAGGATTTTAACAGTGTAAGCCTCGTTACTTCATTTATTTATGAAAAAATATATTCAGTGTTTATCATATGTTAAGATATATGATAAAGACGTAAAACCCACAGTTCTGTTCTTGAAGAAATCTCTGTTTAGTGAGGTAGAAGAACAGTGAGCAGATACTTATACTAGAGTATTATACATGCTAGGTGGGGATGCATAGAAAGGGCTATGTTCAAGGCAGGGATCTAGGGGACTGAGGATGTGGTTAGGTGTTTAGGAGGAAGTAAAATTTTAGCTAGACTAGGAAAGCTGATATGAAAATGGAGCCATTTGTTCAAAAATGGTACAAATACATGTAGAAGATAGCATTTTAAAAGTTATAAAGAGATCTATATGGATAAGATGTAAATATGGATAAACTGAAAGGGAGCAAAAGCATGCAATGTTATGTAATTTGGAGTTAATATTGAAGCCTGTAGGAAGCCACTGAAAGATTGTCAACAGGGGAGTGGAACGTTTTAGTAAATCACTTGGATGGTGTAATGGATGTGGTTTGTGCTCTGTCTAGACAGCGTTTTCTGAGCCTATTTCTTCCCCAGACTGCTGCTGCTGCTGCTGTGGCTCATAGTTATCCCCTTTAGAGAATTGCCCTCATCCGTGGTGACCTGCTATACCCAGTATGTTATGCTTCTCTCTGTCTGGAGGGCTCCACAGGCAAAACAACGGATTGACATGGAGGTATACAAGCACACCTCATAGATATGGAAGTTCAGTTCCAGACAACTGCAATAAAGCAATTATCACAATAAAGTGAGTCACACAAATTTTTTGGTTTCCCAGTGCATATAAAAGTTATGTTTACACTATACAGTTGTCTATTAAGTGTGTGATGGCATTATGTCTGGAAAATAATGTACATATCTTAATTTAAAAATACTTTATTGACAAAAATGCTAACCATCATCTGAGACTTCAGCAAGTAGTAATCTTTTTGCTTGTAGAGTGTCTTGCCTCAAAGTTGATGGCTGCTGACTGATCAGGGTGATGGTTGGGATGGCTCTGGTAATTTCTTAAAATAAGACAACAATGAAGACTGTTGAATTGACTGACTCTTCCTTTCACAAACAATTTCTCTGTAGCAGGCAACGTTATTTGATGGCATCTTACCCACAGTAGAACTTCTTTCAAAATTGGAGTCAATCCTCTCAAACCCTGCCACTGCTTTACCAACTAAGTTTATGTGGTATTCTAAATCCTTTATTGTCATTTCAACAATCTTCGAAGCATCCTCACCGAGTAGTTTCCATCTCAAGAAACCACTTTCTTTGCTTATCCATAAGAAGCAACTCCTCATCCACTTGTTTTATCATGAGATAGTAGCAATTCAGTCACATCTTCAGGCTTCACTTCTAGTTCTAGTTCTCTTGCTATTTCCACCACATCTTCAGTTGCTTCCTCCACAAAAGTCTTGAACCCCTCAAAGTCATCCATAAGGGTTAGGAATCAGATTCTTCCAAACTCCTGTGAATGTTGATTTTTTTTTTTACCTCTTCCCATTAAGAATGTGAATGTTTTTAGTGACATCTAGAACAGTGAATCCTTTCCAGAAGATTTTCAATTTACTTTGCCCTGGTCCGTCAGAGTAATCACTAACTATGGTAGCTGTATCCTTAATAAATGTATTTCTTAAACAATAAGACTTGAAAGTCAAAATTACTCCTTGATCCATGGGCTGCAGAATGGATGTAGTGTTAGCAGGCATGAAAACAACATGAACCTCATAGTACATCTCCATCAGAGCTCTTTGGTGACCAGGTGCATTGTCAATGAGCAGTAATATTTTGAAAGGAATTTTTTTTCTGAGTCATAGGTTTTAACAGTGGGTTTAAAGTATTCAGTAAACCATGTTGTAAACAGATGTGCCATCATCTAGGCTCTGTTGTTCCATTTGTAGAGCACAGGATGAATTGATTTAGCATAACTCTTAAGGGCTTTAGGATTTCAGAATGGCAAATAAGCATTGGCTTCAACTTAAAGTCACCATGGATGCCTTAGCCCCTAACAAGAGAGTCAGCCTATCCTTTGAATCTTTGAAACCAGGCATTGACTTCTCCTCTCTAACTATGAAAGTCCTTGATGGCATCTTCTTTCAATATAAGGCTGTTTCGACTACACTGAAAATCTATTGTTTAGTGTAGCCACCTTTATTAATTATCTTAGCTTGATCTTCTGGATAACTTGATGCAGCTTCTACATCAGCACTTGCTGCTTCACCCTGCACTTTTATGTTATGGAGATAGTTTCTTTCCATAAACCTCATGAAAGTTTGGCTTCAAACTTTTCTTCTGTAACTTCCTCAACTCCCCAGCCTTCACAGAATGGAAGAGAGTTAGGGTCTTTCTCTGGATTAGTCTTAAGGGAATATTGTGGCTGGTTTGATCTTCTATCCAGACCACTAAAACTTTATCTATATCAGCAATAAGGCTATTTCACTGTCTTATCATTTGTGTGTTCACTGGAGTAGCACTTTTAATTTCCTTCGACAACTTTTCCTCTGCATTCACAACTTCCATTCACTTGAACACTTAGAGGCCATTGTAAAGTTATTAACTGGCCTAATTTCAACACTGCTGTGTCCCAGGGAATAGAGGGGGCAGAGGAGAGGGAGAGAGATGAGGGAGTCTAGCAGTCAGAACACACACAATATTAATCTATTGTTTGCCATCTTATATGGGCACAGTTCATGGTGCCTCAAAACAATTACAATAATAACATCAAAGATCAGTGATTACAGATCACCATAGCAAATATAATAATAATGAAAAAAGTTAAAATATTTCAAGAATAAACAAAATGTGACACAGAGACACAAAGTGAGCAAAGGTTGTTGGAAAATGGTGCTGATAGTCCGGTTTGGTGCAGAGTTAGTACAAAACTTCTATTTGTAAAAAAATGCAATGTTTGTGAAGAACAGTAAAGCAAAGTGCAATAAAATGAGGTATACCCATACAAGGTAGGCAAAAACAAGCACTAACCCTATAGAGTAGTTCCTGCTCCAGCACACACTGAGGGATCAGTTTGAGTGTAGATATGCATAGAAACCACCACATTCTGGCCTATCTTTTCTCTCCATCTCTATCCTGTATCCATCATTTCCTTTCTGTGGAGAGCATTCCCTCAGTGAATTGTTTGTGGAGCAATTTCCAAGTATGGATTTGCTTTTAGAAACTCCAAATAAGTCATGTATGTAGAGGATGGGCCTGAATGGGAGACAGAAGTTTGGAGAGAAGAGTTAATTTCAAAATCAGAATAATTACAGAATTCTTACTAAAATTCAGATAAGAAGGTAAATGAGGACCAGAACTAAAGCATAGCACTTAGACTACAGAAGATGGTACAATTGCCAGAGATATTAAATGCAGAGTTGACGGGACTGAGAGGTATGGGATAAGGGAGAAGGTAGTGTCCATCTTTGACATCAGGCTCTAGTTATTGGTATTAACATTTACTGAAAAAAAATAATGCATTTAAACAATTTATATAAACATTCAAACACACAGAAAACAGAACTGAATTTTTAAAATATACATTCACTTTTAAAGACATCAAAAACAATAGAATAGGTGTCTGGATTGGGAACAGGAATTGAGGATGAGGATAAAGGAGAAAAATATAAAATCAAATGAGAGAGTCTTGTACTAACAAATAATAATAAAAGGCTATAACTTGAAGGATGTAATTAATTCAGCTTTCCATTTTCATACAATTGAAGTAGGAAAAACAATTTAAGAGAAGAGAACAGAGTGAGTGAAGGAAATTTGATGAGAAAAGAGCTTATTCATTCATTACATAGATGTGTCTACTAGAATGTTGAAAATTCTAGACTCAACTTGAGAAAATTTTTATTCCAACATATTCATCTGCAATGGGAAAACACTTACTGCACATGGTGAGAAATTACTCTACACTATATGCAAAAATACCAAGCCCTGCCTCTAACACATGCACTCAATAAATGTCAATTTTCTCTTATCTTTCCTACCCTATTGTTCTTGTGATTGCATTTGATTGTACATTGACAAGTTGAAAATGCTGCTGTCAGTTTGCACAATTTCCCTTATTCCCTAATATTAGTGTTTTTGAATTTGCTGTTTGGTTCTGCTCAACTTTTCTTTTTACCTGATCCACTTTTAAACTAAGGACTCCATTTGTTGCAGTCACTCTGCTTTGCTCCTACCTGATCATTTCAGCCAATTCATACAACTTCCTTTGCATCTTATTCATTTACCAAAAATCTTGACTACCAAGTATAATCACTTTGTCAATCAATGCATCCTAAATTCTTTGTGTGGGTGGGGTGGAGTGGGAGAGAAATCTGCTATTCTTGATGCAATTCCCTAGTTTTAGACACTGAAATTTTACTTCCTGATATCTGCTTGTTAGCTGAGAAACAGTAGCAAGCTATGATAAATATATTTAAGATAGTATTAAGTCCCTTAATATAAAGAAGAGGAAACCAGGCCCCTAATGATTAATTGATACCTATATCTATCTATCCATACTCAGATGGAAAATAGGGGTGGACCATTATCATCATATTTGGATTGCCACAGTCTCCTGTTTGATTGTTTTGATGTCACATAAATGTATCTCATAGGAGAAGATCCACAGCATCTCAGAGGAGAAGATCCAATTCCAATAGCAGCATTTGAGGCCCAAATGGCTTGCAGACTATGTGGAGACAGCAAACTGAAGAAAGATACCAAACATGAGAGCTAGAAAGAGATTGCACAATTAATCACACCATAGCCAGAGCTAACTTAAGAGGTCCCACACAGCCAGAACATGAAACCATGCTCCTTCTTATAATCTAGACCAGATGGCATGCACTTCAAGCCAAAGAGTTAAGGACAGAGAGTAACACTAGAACCTGAGAGAGAACAGGGAAAACACTAGGATTGAATATTGAGATGTTGACTGATAAATGCATCCTTGTGGTTTTAAGTAAGGATGCTCAAAAGCCATGCCCATTCACCATGTGTTCACATGAGCATACACACACACACACACACACACACACACACACACACACACACACACACAATGCAAGACCTACCAGGAAAGAAAATCTTTCTGTATTAATGAAAATTTGCCATGCCTACTTAAATTATATCATTCAGAAAGAGAGGGCTAGTGTTAGTGCAGTGGTTTCCAAAGGTTTAATTTTTTTTAAATTTTTTGATATTAATAAATATATTTATAACATTACACAACATGAGTGTATAAACATTTAAATGAAAATAAATATGTGACTGAAATGAAAATAAAATTACTTATTCTACAATTTCTGTTATTCTCCCTTTCCTTATTTTTTCTTTTTTACTATTCTTTCATTTTCCTTCTTTCTTTCTTCCTTCCTCCCTCCCTCCCTTCCTTCCTTCCTTTCTTTCTTTCTTTCTTTCTTTCTTTCTTTCTTTCTTTCTTTCTTTCTTTCTTCTCTGGACATTGGACCACCAGAGACTTCCTGGCCTCATGTAATATTAATCGGCATGAGCTTTCCCAGAGATCTCCGTCTCAATGCTTAAACCCAGCTCCACTCAACGACCAGCAAGCTCCAGTGCTGGACACCCCATGCCAAACAACTAGCAAGACAGGAACACAAACCCAACAATTAGCAGAGAGGCTGCCTAAAATCATAATAAGTTCACAGACACCCCAAAACACACCATCGGACTTGGTTCTGACCACTATAAAGACAAGATCCAGCATGATCCACCAGAACACAGGCACAAGTTCCCTCCACCAGGAAGCCTACACAATCCACTGAACCAACTTTACCCATTGGGGGCAGACACCAAAAACAATTGGAACTACGAACCTGCAGCCTGCGAAAAGGAGACCCCAAACACAGTAAATTAAACAAAATGAGAAGACAGAGAAATACACAGCAGATGAAGGAGCAAGGGAAAAAACCACCAGGCAAAAAAAATGAAGAGGAAATAGTCTATCTGAGAAAAGAATTCAGAGTAATGATAATAAAGATGATCCAAAATCTTGGAAATAGGATGGAGAAAATACAAGAAACACTTAACAAGGACCTAGAAGAACTAAAGAGCAAACAAACAATGATGAACAAAACAATAAATGAAATTAAAAATTCTCTAGAAGGAATCAATAGCAGAATAAGTGAGGCAGAAGAACGAATAAGTGACCTGGAAGATAAAATAGTTGAAATAACTACTACAATGCAGAATAAAGAAAAAAGAATGAAAAGAATTGAGGACAGTCTCAGAAACCTCTGGGACAACATTAAATGCACCAACATTCTAATTATAGGGGTCCTAGAAGAAAAAGAGAAAAAGAAAGGGACAGAGAAAATATTGGAAGAAATTATAGTTGAAAATTTCCCTAGTATGGGAAAGGAAAGAGTCAATCAAGTCCAGGAAGTGCAGAGTGTCCTACACAGGATAAATCCAAGGAGAAACATGCCAAGACACATATTAGTCAAAGAATCAAAATTTAAATACAAAGAAAAAATATTATAAGTAGTGAGGGAAAAGCAAAATAACATATAAGGGAATCCCCATAAAGTTAACAGCTGATCTTACAGCAGAAACTCTGCAAGCCAGAAGGGAGTGGTAGGACATATTTAAAGTGATGAAAGGGAAAAGCCTACAACCAAGATTACTCTACGCAGCAATGATCTCATTCAGATTTGACGGGGGAGTTAAAAGCTATACAGCCAAGCAAAAGCTAAAAGAATTCAGCAACACCAAACCAGCTTCACAACAAGTGCTAAAGGAATTTCTCTAAGTAGGAAACACAAGAGAAGGAAAGACCTACAATAACAAACCCAAAACAATTAAGAAAATGGTAATAGGAACATACATATCGATAATTACCTTAAATGTAAATGGATTAAATGCTCCACCAAAAAGACATAGAGTGGCTGAATGGATACAAAAACAGGACCCATATATATGCTGTCTACAAGAGACCCATTTCAGACCTAAGGATACATACAGCCTGAAATTGAGGGGATGGAAAAAGATATTCCATGCAAAAGGAAATCAAAAGAAAGCTGGAGTAGGAATACTCATATCAGATAAAATAGACTTTAAAATGAAGACTATTACAAGAGAAAAAGAAGGACACTACATAATGATTGAGGGATCAATCCAAGAAGAAAGTACAACAATTGTAAATATTTATGCACCCAACATAGGAGCACCTCAGTACATAAGGCAAATACTAACAACCATAATAAGGGAAATCAACAGTAACACAATCATAGTAGGGGACTTTAACACCCTACTTTCACCAATGGACAGATCATTCAAAATGAAAATAAATAAGGAAAACCAAGCTTTAAATGACAAATTAAACAAGATGGGCTTAATTGATTTTTATAGGATATTCCATCCAAAAACAATGGAATACACTTTCTTCTCAAGTGCTCATGGAAGTTTCTCCAGGATAGACCATACCTTGGGTCACATATCAAGCCTTGGTAAGTTTAAGGAAATTGAAATCATATCAAGTATCTTTTCTGACCACAACACTATGAGACTATATATATCAATTACAAGAAAAATACTGTAAAAAAATACAAACACATAGAGGTTAAACATTATGCTACTAAATAACCAAGAGATCACTGAAGAAATCAAAGAGGAAATCAAAAAATACCTAGAAACAAATGACAATGAAAACACGATGACCCAAAACCTATGGGATGGAGCAAAAGCAGTTCTAAAAGGGAAGAATATAGCAATACAATCCTACCTCAAGAAACAGGAAAAATCTCAAATAAACAACCTAATCTTACACCTAAAGCAATTAGAGAAAGAAGAAGGAAAAATACCCAAAGTTAGCAAGAGGAAAGAAATCATAAAGTTCAGAACAGAAATAAATGAAAAAGAAATGAAGGAAATGATTGCAAAGTTCAATAAAACTAAAAGCTGGTTCTTTGAGAAGATAAAGAAAATTGATAAACCATTAGCCCGACACATCAAGAAAAAAAGCAAGAAGATTCAAATCAATAGAATTAGAAAAGAAAAAGGAGAAGTAACTACTGACACTGCAGAAATATAAAGGATCATGAGAGATTACTACAAGCAACTATATGCCAATAAAATGGACGACCTGGAAAAAAATGGACAAATTCTTAGAAATGCACAACCTTCTGAGACTGAACCAGGAAGAAATAGAAAATATAAATAGAGCAATCACAAGTACTGATATTGAAACTGTGATTTAAAATCTTCCAACAAACAAAAGCCCAGGACCAGCTGGCTTCACAGGCGAATTCTATCAAACATTTAGAGAAGACCTAACACCTATCCTTCTCAAATTCTTCTAAAATATAGCAGAGGAAGGAAAACTCCCAAACTCATCCTATGAGGCCACGATCACCCTGATACCAAAACTGGACAAAGATGTCACAAAAAAAGAAAACCACAGTTCAATATCACTGATAAATATAGATGCAAATATCCTCAAAAAAATACTAGCAGACAGAATCCAGCAACATATTAAAAGGGTTATACAGCATGATCAAGTGAGGTTTATCCCAGGAATCCAAGGATTCTTCCATATACACAAATCAAACAATGTGATACACCATATTAACAAAATGAATGATAAAAATCATATGATCATCTCAAAAGGTGCAGAAAAAGCTTTCGACAAAATTCAACAACAATTTATGATAAAAAAAACACTCCAGAGAGTAGAAATGGAGGGAACTTTTCTCAACATAATAAAGGTCATATATGACAAACCCACAGCCAGCATCATTCTCAATGGTGAAAAAATGAAACCGTTTCCACTAATATCAGGAACAACACAAGGTTGCTCACTCTTACCACTTTTATTCAACATAGTTTTGGAAGTTTTAGCCACAACAATCAGAGGAGAAAAAGAAATAAAAGGAATCCAAATCAGAAAAGAAGAAGTAAAACTGTCACTGTTTGCAGATGACATGATACTATACATAAAGAATCCTAAAGAGGCTACCAGTAATCTCCTAGATCTAATCAATGAATTTGGTAAAATAGCAAGATACAAAATTAATTCACAGAAATCTTCTGCATTCCTATGCACTAATGATGAAAAATCTGAAAGAGAAATTAAGGAAACACTCCCATTTACCATTGCAACAAAAAGGATAAAACACCTAGGAATAAACCTACCTAAGGAGACAAATGACCTGTTGCAGAAAACTCTAAGACACTGCTGAAAGAAATTAGAGATGATACAAACAGATGAAGAGATATACAATGTTCTTGGACTGGAAGAATCAACATGGTGAAAATGACTATACTACCCAAAGCAATCTACAGATTCAATGCAATCCCTATCAAACTACCAATGGCATTTTTCACAGAACTAGAACAAAAAATTGCACAATGTATATGGAAACACAAAAGACCCTGAATAGCCAAAGCAATCTTGAGAAAGAAAAATGGAGCTGGAGAAATCAGGCTCCCTGACTTCAGATTATACTACAAAGCCACAGTAATCAGGGCAGTATGTTACTGGCACAAAAATAGAAATATAGATCAAAGGAACAGGATGGAAAGCACAGAGATAAACCCTAGCACATATGGTCACCTTATCTTTGATAAAGGAGGCAAAGATATACAATGGAGAAAAGACAGCAACCTCTTCAATAAGTAGTGCTGGGAAAACTGGACAGCTACAAGTTAAAGAATGAAATTACAACACTCCCTAACACCATACACAAAAATAAACTCAAAATGGTTTAAAGACCTAAATGTAAGGTCAGACACTAGAAAACTCTTAGAGGAAAACATATGCAGATCACTCTATGATATAAATCACAGCAAAATCCTTTTTGACCAACCTCCTAGAGAAATGGAAGTAAAAAAAAAATAAACAGATGGCACCTAATGAAACTTAAAAGATTTTGCACTGCAAAGGAATCCATAAACAAGACAAAAAGACAACCCTCAGAATGGGAGAAAATATTTACAAATGAAGCAACTGACAAAGGATTAATCTCCAAAATATACAAGCAGCTCATGCAGATCAATATCCAAAGGACAACCCAATCCAAAAATGGGCAGAAGACCTAAATAGACATTTCTCCAAAGAAGATATACAGATTGCCAACAAACATATGAAAAGATGCTCAACATCACTAATCATTAGATAAATGCAAATCAAAACTACAATGAGATATCACCTCACACTGATCTGAATGGCCATCATCAAAAAGTCTACAAACAATAAATGCTGGAGAGGGCATAGAGAAAAGTGAACCCTCTTGCACTCTTGTTGGGAATGTAAGTTGATACAGTCACTATGGAGGACAGTATGGCGGTTCCTTAAAAAAACTAAAAATAGAACTACCATATGACCCAACAATCCCACTACTGGGCATATACCCTGAGAAAACCATAATTCAAAAAGAGTGATGGACCACAATATTCATTGCAGCACTATTTACAATAGCCAGGACATGGAAGCAACCTAAGTGTCCATCAACAGATGAATGGATAAAGAAGATGTGGCACATATATACAATGGAATATTACTCAGCCATAAAAAGAAATGAAACTGGGTTATTTGTAGTGAGGTGGATGGACCTAGAATCTGTCATACCGAGTGAAGTATGTCAGAAAGAGAAAAACAAATACTGTATTGTAACGCATATATATGGAATCTAAAAAAAAAAAAAAAAAAAAGGTTCTGAAGAACCTAGGGGCAGGACAGGAATAAACATGCAGATGTAGTGAGTGGACTTGAGGACACGGGGAGGGGGAATGGTAAGTTGGGAAGAAGTGAGAGAGTGACATGTATTTATACATACTACCAAATGCAAAATAGATAGCTAGTGGGAAGGAGATGCATAACACAGGGAGTTCAGCTCATTGCTTTTGACCACCTAGAGAGATGGATTAGGGAGGATTGGAGGGAGATGCAAGAGGGAGGGTATATGGGGCTATATGTATATATATAGCTGGTTTACTTTGTTATACAGCAGAAACTAACACAACAATGTAAAGCAATTATACTCCAATAAAGGTGTTAAAAAAAAAAAAACACGTGGAGTGAATTCAAGAGAATGTAGATAACACAGCAGAGATAAGAAGTAATGAAGTTGTATAAGAAGGCATTGAAGATGGAGTTTCATAATCCTTAAATTGTATCTGGCCTAGGTAACTCAGAAGCTGAGTTTAGGGTCAGAAATTCTTATTTAAATTTTGTAAAAATAGATATTCTCAACCAAGAATATGGATGAAGAATATTATAATATTCCAATTGGAACTGAAGAAAGGGCATGCCTTCCAAAGAGCCGCCAACATTCTCTATCAAGCTCAGGAAAATCAATTAACAGTAGTCCCAGAAACCAAACAATTATACCAGAAGAAATTCCTAAGAAGACCACTCACCTCTCAAAGGCAATGAAACCATCTACACCGAAGGTCCAGAATGAGGACTTAGGTTCCACTATCTCCAACATCAAAAGATTATAAAAGAGCCTTCTACATTCCCTCAGACGCCAGTTTGTAGAAGAGCAGGAACAAATATTCTCCAAAGTCTAAAGGTTATAAATAGCAACAATTTAAATTATTAGGGCTGACAAAATTATATATTTGTCAGGGCTAAATTTTACCCTAACCCAAACATGAGGCTCATGAATTTCCAGTCAATTATAGTCAAGATAAAGGACCAGCAATTTCTCTGTACAAGTTGTGGTATGATAAATTTTGATATGTCACAGATAGTAACAGGGTTAACTTTTCTAAATCATATATAATACTGAAGCCCATATAATGAAATAAAGTTAATATTCCAGAAAAAACATTGAGACCCATTGTCATTTTCAATTTCCTTTTGTTAACAAATCTTAATACCAAAAATATATAAATTCTCCATTTAGCATGTTCTCCTCCCGAATAAAGAGGATTGCCTTCAAGACTGCTCAGATGGCTAATCCACTTATGCTAGGTTTTGCTGCTAATCTTTTGCTTATTTTCTTGCATGTTCTAAAAACAATGGTACTTTATAGAATTAAATTGATGAAAAAGACTGTAATAAGTCATAGATTGATGTCCTTTGCCTTCAGTCAAGACTGAAAACATATTCTAAGACATAATTATTTGTAAAAATTATTAAAATATACAGATTATATGTATGAGAATTTATAATTCATTAATTATGCTAGTAACTATGCTTACAATCTAAACATAAGACTATATGAAAGATGAATGTCACCTCATAGCACCTTTATATCTTTCAATATTTTTACCAATTTATTAAAATAATAAATTTTCTAAGTAAATTTTGTGCTAAGCTTCTAATATTTTATCTTTTTTTAACATGATTTTTAACCTAAAACTATGAGTAGACAATGAACAGGTTTTATTCTTTACATTGCATCACAGGGGATAAATTCATGCCTTGTAACATCCTCCTAAAATAAAAAGCTTGCAAGTGCACACATGCAGACACATCCTTGAGAATCCATCCACAGAATTCCAAAAGTTCACATCTAAATGAGTTGTGAGATCAAGATTTCATTATTAGATTGTGTGGCAAGGAAAGGCCATACTGAGAAGGTCACAATTTGAATAATGAATCGATGTTAATGAAGAAACAAAACAGCAGACATTTGGGGCATTCCAGACAAGAGAAAAAGCAACTGCCAATGGTCTGAGATGGGAAGGTGACTGATGTGTTTGAAGACTGGCAAGGAGGCCAAGGTTGCTGGAGTGGAATGAGAGAGAAAGACGTGAGAACAGAGAGGTAACTAAGGGCCAGTGTGTGATCTTTGGCTTTTACTCTGAGATGGAAAATCACTGGAGGATTTTGAACAAAGTAACATGAATTGACTTATGTTTTATTATGATCAGTGTGACTATTTTATTAAGAAAATATTGAAATTCAGAAGACAGGATACCAGTGGGATCCCATTGAGGCCCTTAAATCATTGAAAAGAGTCTACGGGAAAGTTAGGGTCTTAGTTCTATAATTTTCAGCTTTTCTTTTTTTTTTTTAATTTAAAATTTATTCATTCATTAAATTAGATTTTTTAAAAATAATCATTTATATTTTGTTATGCACACTTCTGAGTAGAATGAACAGGGTCACTGACCTCGGTGACATTAGAGGTTAGAAAAAAGAAAGACTTGAATAAATATATTCATATTATGTAACAGGAAGGGAAGAAATTATATTTTCAGGAGATCCTCTTTGTGCAAGTAACTTGAATTAAAGATGACTAAGGGATGTCAGGGTAACAACAGTGGAGACAAAAAAAAAAAAAAAAAAAAAATCAGAAAGTCCAACGAGTAACTGTAAGGATTCAGAGAGGGGAAGATATTAGTATACTCCAGAAATTTATAGAAGTCAAAGTGACTGTGAGCAAAAGTAGAATTACTAAAAGGCTGAAGTTGAAGGCAGGAATCAGACAATGAAGGACTTTTTGACTACTGTGTTAATTTAATATTTCATCCTCAAAGAAAGGGGACACATAGAAAGATTTTAGCTAAGGAAGTTGTCTCTCAGGAATGGAACTGAGGTGGAAAGACAATAGTAGAAAAGAGAAAATGAATAAAAAGATCACTGCAGAGGACTGATGCTACCTGACTTCAAGACTTACTATAAAGCTACAGTAATCAAGGGAGTGTGGTATTGGTGAAGAGACAAATAGATCAATGGAAAAGAGTAGAGCTAGACCTGCATAAATAGGGTCAACTGATCTTGACAAAGGAGCTGAGGCAATACAATGGAGAAAAGATAGTCTTTTCAACAATTGGTGCTGGAAAACTGGACACCCACATGCAATAACAATAATAATATGGACACAGATCTTACACCCTTCACAAAAATTAATTTAAAATGGATCATGGAATCAATGTAAAATATGAAACACTAAAACACCTAGAAAATAACATAGGGGAAAATCTAGGTGACCTTTGGTATGACAATGACTTTTTAGATACAACACCGAAGTTATGATGCATGAAATAAATAATTGGTAAACTAGATTTCATTAAAATTAAAAAAAATAAAAACTTTTGCTCTCAAAAACAAACAAAAAAAAGCACTGTCAAGAGAATGAGAAGATAACCCAGCAACTGAGAGAAAATATTTGCAAAATACACATCTGATAAAGGATACTGCAGCCCTAGGAAATTAGTATACCAAGTGTTAACCTTGTATCATCTAAGTTATTCCTACAGTAAAAAATCTTATAATGGAATGATAAATTGGTTATGATAATGGGTGATACTTTAATAGAAGAATATTTAAATATTTAAATATTATGCAAAATGTCACAAATACAATTTTAGTAATTTTTGGTAAGGTCTGTATGCTTAAACTTTTCAGGATATAAAAGAAAAAAATCATAAGGTTTACATTTTTAAGTCTATTTTTATTATCCATGTAAGAATCCCTAAGTCACAGAATTAACACAAAAATATGCTTTTATGTGAAACCCAAAACACAAACTCAAGTTCAAAATAGTGCCAAAGTAGTGAAGTTTCACAATTCTGAGTTTAATAAAGCGCATAGGAAAAACAAAATAAGTTAAAAAAATAATAATTAACAGAAAAGAGAAAAATGTCAGAATAAAAAATTATTTTTAAAAATTACTTAACATGAGGGACACAAAATACATTAGAGAGGAAAATTAGCTCCACAAGAAGTTAGATTCTATTAAATTCTGAAAAGGTTTTAAAATAATTTTTTTAAGTTTGAAGTGATTAAAATGATTGTGAAAGTTAGGAAGGTTAAGAAAATAAATATACAAAAATTGAATTGAATTAACTTAAATGAGATACAATATATTGAAAGACAATTTAAAAAGATTGCACTTATAGTAAAACTAATATATATCTTAATAAATCTAAAAAGTAGTTGTAAAAGACATCAGGAGATTATAAAATACTAAAGGATACTAAAAAAATATACAGAAAAAGAAATAGAAATTCTATTCATATTTTGGGAGGCTCTTCAATTTGATCTATAGATTTAATCCATATCCAATTTAAATCCCATCAGTTTTATTTGTTTGTTTTTTAAGGGAACTTGACATGTTGCATTTAAAAGATGCAGAAAAGCAAAGCCAAGAATAGCTAGGAGTTTCTAAAGAAGATGTCAAGAGAATGTACCTATCCAAATACAGAGAATAATTATAAAGCTATAATTGCTAAGATAATGTGTTATTTACCAATTATAGGAAAACAGAGTACCGTAAAATAGAGCCACTTGACCTCTAGACACTTGTTTTATGAAAAAGACAGCATTAGAAATTAATGGGATATCTTCTAACAAAGATACAAAAATCAAATGATTTGAAGAGGCACTTCATAAACAGGGGCATTCATGGAAAATAAGTATTTGAAATATGTTTAATTTTACTTACTAGAAAACATGAATTAAAACAATAATTCCATACCCCTTCATGAACACACACTTGTTCACAGATTGTAAAAGTATGATAATACCAAGGATGATTAAGGAGATGGAAGAGCAACACATGTATACATTTTTGGTGATGTTCTACATTTTTCAAACTACTCTTACACTGTCTGGTAAAAATGACAACAAACATATCCTCAGACCCAGAAATTCCATTAATCCTTATATACCCTAGTAAGCCTTTTGCAGATCTGCATCTGATGACCATAAATATTGTTCATAGTAGCATTATTTGTGCCTTCAAGTCCATCCATGTTGCTGTAAACGGCAAAATTTTGTTCATTTTTATGGCTGACTGGTATTCCATTGTATGTATATACCACTTATTCTTTATCCATTCTTCTATTGATGGACACTTAGGTTGCTTTCCTACCTTGGCAATTGTAAATAATGCTGCTATGAACATTGGGATGCATGTATCTTTTTGAAATAGTGGTTTTGGTTTTTTTGAATATATACCCAGGAGTGGAATTGCTGGGTCATATGGTAGTTCTATTTTTAGCTTTTTGAGAAACTTCCGTATTATTTTCCACAGTGGCTGTACCAATTTACATTCCCCCTAGCAGTGTACAAGGGTTTTTTTTCTCCACATCCTCGCCAACATTTGTTATTCATGTTCTTTTTGATGATAGCCATTCTGACAGGTGTGAGGTGATACCTCATTGTGGTTCGATTTGCATTTCACTGATGACTAGTGACGTTAGATTTTCATGTCCCTGTTGGCAATCTGCATTTCCTCTTTGGAAAAATGTCTACTCAGTTCGTCTGCCCATTTTTTAATCTGGTTTTTTTTTTTTGACATTGAGTTCTATGAGCTGTTTTTATATGTTGGATATGAATCCCTTATCAGTCATATCATTTGCAAATATTTTTCTCCCATTCAGTAAGTTGTCTTTCCACTTTACTGATGTTTCCTTTGCTGTGCAAAGGCTTTTAAGTTTAAGTAGGTACCATTTGTTTAACTTTGCTTTTATTTCCTTTACTTTAGGAGATGGATCCAAAAAAGTATTCTACAATTATGTCAGAGAGTATTCTGCCTATTTTTTCCTCTAGGAATTTTATAGTGTCCAGTTTTACATTTAGGTCTTTAATCCATTTTGAGTTAATTTTTGTAAATGGTATTGGAGAATGTTCTAATTTCATTCTTTCACATGTAGCTGTCCAGTTTTCCCAACACGACTTATTGAAGAGACTGTCTTTTCTCCATTGTATATTCTTGCCCCCTTTGTCATAGATTAATTGCATGGGTTTATTTCTGGAATCTTTATCCTGTTCCATTGATCTATGCAACTGTTTTAGTGCCAGTATCACACTGTTTTGATGACTGTAGCTTTGTTGTATAGTGTGACGTCAGGGAGCTTGATTCCTCAAGCTCTATCTTTATTCTCAAGATTGTTTTGGCTATTCATGGTCTTTTATGTTTCCATAAAAATTTTTAATTTTTTTATTCCACTCCTGTGAAAATGCCGTTGGTATTTTGATAGGGATTGCATTGAATCTGTACACTGCCTTGGGTAATATGGTCATTTTAACAACATTGATTATTCCAATTCAAGAACACAGTATATCTTTCCACCTCTTTGTGTCATCTTCAATTTCTTTCATCAGTGCAGTGTCTTATAATATTCAGAGTGCAGGTCTTTCTCCTCCATAGGTAGGTTTATTCCTAGGTTTGTTTTTGGTTTTTTTTGATGGTAAGTGGGATCATTTCCTTAATTTCTCATTCTGATACGTTGTTGTTTGTGTATAGAAAGGCGAAGATTTTATTATATTAATCTTGTATCCTGCAACTTTACTGAATCCATTGATGAGCTCTAGTAGTTTTCTGGTGTGGCCTTTAGGATTTTCTATGTATAGTATCATGTCATCTGGAAACAATGACAGTTTAACTTCTTCCTTTCCAATTTGGATTCCTTTTATTTATTTTTTTCTCTTCTCTGATTGATGTGGCTAGGACTTCCAAAACAATGTTAAATAAATGTTTTTAAGCATGAAAAATTTTGTATTAAAACTATAAAGAAAAGTAAGCAAATGACAAACATAAAATTTTAATAATGATTACATCTCTTTTGACATATAATTTATATATCACGAACTCCCTTGATTTTAATGTATAATTTATGAGTTTGTTAAATTTATACAATCATGCAATCATTACCTCAAACCAGTTTTAAAACTCATACATCAGTCCAAAAAGTTCCCTTGTGACTTCTACTGTTCCCAACCACAGTCCCAGGAAACCAATGATCTTTTTTCTATCTCTATAGTTTTGTATTTTCTACAAATTACATATAAATTACAATAATTTGAGCATATGATACATTGAACTTTGTGTCTGGCTTCTGCCCCTTAGAATGGTGTTTTAGAGATCCATACATGTTATTGTGTTTATCAGTTGTCCATTATTTTTATTGCTCTGTTGTATTGTATTTTAATAGTGGTTGTGTTGACTCTATAAATCAATTTTGAGATAATTGCCTTCTTAAAAATACTGAAGGTTCCTATTCATAAATATGGTATATCTCTACATTTGTTTGTCTTTTTTTTCCCCTCAGTAAAGTTTTATAAACTTTATTGTAGAGGTCTTACATGTTACTTGTTAAATTTATTCTTACATATATCTTTGTGAAGCTCTTCTCATGTTAATTATTTTAATTTTATTTTTGGTAGTATGGTACTAATATTTTTAAATACAATTTACTTTATTTATATATTTATTTATTTATTTTGTATCCTGTGACCTTGCTTAACTCTCATATTAGTTATAATATATTTTATTATAGATTCTTTAGGACTTTCCACATAAAAGATAGTGTCATTTGGAAATAAAAAAATGTTTTACTTCTTCATTTCCAATCTTTATGCTTTTAATTTATTTTTTTGCCATACTTTACTAACTTAGGTCGTTTAGTAAAATGTTGAATAGAAGTGGTGAGAGCAGATACTTTAGATTTGTTCTTAATATTTTGGAAAAAGTATTCAGTCTTTCACCATTAAGTATGGTGTTAGCTTTAGCCTTTTTGTTCGGGTTCGAGCCCTGGTCTGGAAAGATCCCACATGCCGTGGAGCAACTAGGTCCGTGAGCCACAACTACTGAGCCTGCGTGTCTGGAGCCTGTGCTCTGCAACAAGAGAGGCCACGATAATGAGAGGCCCGCGCACTGCGATGAAGAGTGGCCCCCGCTTGCCGCAACTGGAGAAAGCCCTCACACAGAAACGAAGACCCAGCACAGCCAAAAATATATATATATATACAGTGAATACTATATATTAGAATATATTTTATATGATATGATATATATGATATATTATATTTGCTATTTCTATATTCTTTAGAGTTCTATTCACTTTCTACTAGCCAATCTCTTTTAATTTTAATTCCCTGTTATAATTGCTTACATTAAACTTTTCCTAATCAAATTACCCTGTTTTCTCTCTTCAGATTGTAACCAAACTTGTATAAAACTAAAAAAACAAAAAAACAAAAAAACAAAATAAAGGAATATGTAACTTCTAAAAAATAAAAGGGGAAGTAGAAATGCAGAAATATTATCTTTAGCATATTAAATGGAGGCAGCAATGCACAGAAAAAAAGAAACAACCAATAGGGTGTGTTTAAGATGCCAGAAATAAACTCAAGGAAGTCAGTAATGGCAGTAGATGTAAATATTAATATCACCTAAAAATATATACATACATATTATATTAGAAATGAAAAAGAGAAACAATCAAATCAATACCAAACTGGTATTTACTTTCTATAGCAAACACCTCAAAAAAATTCAAAGTAATAGTGTAAGAAAATATTTCTCAGGAAAAAGTTTCTTAAAAAAATGGTGTAATAAATTTAATCTTTTTATTACCAAGATAAAATAATAGTTATATCATATGTATGAAACATGGTATAACCTAAAAGATATATAATTCATATCCTATAAGCAAAGGAAAAAATTGACAAGTCCATGAACAGAGTAGTACTCTACTCTCATGAACTGACACATCAAGTAAGACAGAATTTGTTAAGGATGTATTTTATTAAAAGATAATTTATACCCCAAAAGCTTTAATTTGTATAAGAGAGCAGCTCAATAAACTTTCACAAATTGAACACACTTTGTAAACACCAGCTGGATCAAGGAGTTGAATATTTTGAACACATCTGAAGGGTTCTTCTTGTGTCATAATCCTCCCCACTCCCCAAGAGTGACCATGACTCTGATTGATAAGCATGGATAAGTTTTTTTATTCCCATATACAAATGGAATCATATATAGTCTTTTAATCTTTTGTTGCTGTCTTCTTTGGCTCAACATTGACTTGCCAGATCCATCTATATTTTTGCAAGTATTTGTAGCTCATTTATTTTTGTTGCTCCAATATTCCATTGCATAAATATATCATGCTTATATATCCATTCTAATCTTGAAGAACATTTGTGTAGTTTCCACGGTTGTGCTCTTACAATACAATGTACTGAAAATTTTATTGTGTGTCTTTAGGGGAACACATGTGAGCATTCTGTTGACTCTATACCTAGTAATGAATTGCTAGGTCATTGGGTAGGCAGATGCTCAACTTTAGGAGATAACACCAGGGAGTTCTGAGAGCTGTGATTGATCTATATGTTTACCAACATTGGTATAGTCTTGTTTAATTTAGTCCTGAATTTATAGTGGTTTCTAGTTGTGATTTTATTTTTATTCCTGTGATCACTAATGAAGTAGAGCATATATATATATATATAGTCAATTTGGATATCCCATTTTGTGAAGTGTCTGTTCAAGTCTTTTCCTATTTTTCTACTAATTCTTCTAATTTTTTCTTAAATTATATGGGTTCTTTAGAAATTCTTCATACAAGACCTTTTCTTCTGAATTATTTACTTAATAATGTGTCTTTTGATGAATAGAAGTTGTTAATTTTAATATAGTTCACCTTATCTTTATTTTACTTTTATGTTTAACTCTAGTTTCCTATTGAGAACAACTTTGACTACTTCAAGATCACTATAATGTATTTTTCTGGGCCTTCTAAAAGTCTTAACGTTTATAATTTTGCGATTGCACACCTAGATCTATAGTCAATGTGTAACTTATTTATTTTTGTTGTGAATTAGCAGTCAATATATATGTATGTATAAATATATCCATATGACTATCAAGTTGGCACTTTCATTTATTGACAATACCCCACAATCCCTCTTAATGGTAGTGTTACCATTTTCACAATCAGTCTCCCTTGGGTCAATTTCTATAGTCTTTTTATTTCCATTGGTCAGACTTTATACCCTTGCACCAATGCCAAGCTACCCTGCCTTCATTCCTATAGCTTTATAGTCAGTCTTGATGCTTGGTACTTTGGATACAGAAGATTTGACCCACACATTCAATAAGCTTGATCAAATGGACATATACTCATCCCTATGACTGAAAATTAAAGAATTTTTGTTAACTTTAAGTTCACATGGAAAACTATTTTTTCAATCATCAAGTAATGGTCTAAAGACAATTTACCAGGAATTCCAACAAATTGTATTATACAAAACATTTCCCTGAACACAGTTCAATTAAATTAATAACAAAAAAAAAAAACAGATTTTATTTTGGAGACTACCAACCAAGAGTATAAATAATTTATGATGTAAAATATCTATGAAGGGGAATAGCAAAATGTGTGGAGCTGAAAAACAAAGAAAAGAATAAATATACCATGTGCAGCATGCATCTAAAACAGTAGTGGTACTGAGAGATAAACATAAATATTACATAAATAAAATGTAAAAAAGAGATGAATTTAATTTAGATGAGCTAAGAATTGAAATAAGTGAGTTAGAAAACCAAAAAAAATGTAAACCCCAAGACAGTAAAAAGAACAAAATAAAGCCCAAAGTAGCTATAACACTGTGAAAACCAAGAGTCGTTAGGGAAGTTAAAAGGAATGAGAAACAGATTTATTGATTCAAGGATTTTTCACAAATCCCTGTGCAGTGTGTGCTATTAGCTCCACTTTACAGAATAAAAATCTGACCATCAGAAAATGTATTAAAACCACTTCATGCAAAGAGCAAGTGTAGGAGCTGGAGTAAATACCCAGCTCTGGAACAAAAACTCTTATCACTAGGTAGAAATTCTAAAAAATATCAATCAAAAAAGCAAATGAAACCAAAAAAGCAAATATATAAAAATAAGCACATAGATACAAAGTAGTCAAGTTCTGTTTATCGGAGAGATGCAAAGGTGATTTAATATCATCTTTAATATTAATGAAATTGACCTACCCTTAGTTTATAATATGCTATTAAATCTATTATTTAATCATTACTATAACCTTGTAAAATAGACTAAATGATACTTTTCTAAAGTCAACTATATTTTTATCACAAGTCACAAAAAAATTCAAGTAGCTATATTAATGAAGAAAATTTATTATCAAACATAAATGAAAGTGTTCACGAATACATATGTTAAGACGAAGGCTGATCTAACCTTTTACCTGATGTCTCTAACAGCTAGATTTCTCCCTTTGTCTCTGCTCTGCCTTTGACTCTTGTTTTTGCTCCACTAACTGGCTCCAAAATATTTGTTCCCCTGACAATACCAGGCTTTCTTTTCTGAAAAGGAAAGTGCCCACAACTGCTTCAGACCTCAAATTCTCTGACCAGGCTATTGAGATGGAGACAGAGAAAGAGGGAGAGAGAGAGGCATGTGATAAATACATGAGATTTCATTTATCAGGGTGAACCTCATGGGCCAGAGGACATCTCTGAGCAGTGATTGGGTTAAATTTTCTTTCCTCTTTGCTCCAAAAGTTGAGTCTATTCTTTTGATGGCATTATTAGGATTATGTATGCTTGGAAGCACCCAACAAAATTAATTGCATAAAATACATTTTACTGATTGGGAATTACATATTACTATTTTGTTCTAAATAGCTTAACAAATTTCTGTCATACAGAACTGGATTGGAGCATTTTTGGAGATAGAAAGTCTTATTTCAAAATTTGGTGGATTAATATACATTTACTGAAGTATTATTTATTTTTATAACTACTAACTTAATGTGGTCTTCTCTATAACATAAGTAGTTGTTTTTAGATATTTTCATGTTTTGTATGTATGTTTATGCATATATAAAATCCTACTAGTAGCAAATATCTTTAAATTTATATAAAATGATAAGCTTTAAAACCAAAATAAATTAACAATAAAAAATTAAAAAGTTAAAAACATGTTATCATACTAAGTGAAGTAAGTCAGACAGAAAGACAAATATCATATGATATCACTTATATGTGGAATCTAAAAAATAATGATACAAATGAACTTATTTACAAAACAGAAACAGACTCACAAACTTAGAGAATGAAATTATGGTTACCAGCGGGGAAGGGTTTGGGGGGAGGGATAGATTGAGAGTTTGGGATTGACATGTACACACTGCTATATTTAAAATAAAATGCCTTTCCATGAAAAAAAATGAAAAGTTATGACTATATGTTAGTAATCTTCAACACTTACCCAATTCAATATTATTCATTGCATTAACAGTTTTAACACCTAACAATGTAACAAGATCTTTCACAAGTCACCTAAAAAATTTAGGGAAAACCCTTTATAAATGTGCTGTATATAAAGTCTATCACTGATTAAATGAAACACATTGATTGTGATTGAATATGGTTTTAAAAACCTAACTGACCACTTTGCTTACATTTGTGAATTATGAATCTTATTTCAATTTTATTTTAAATTATAAAGTAGTTTATAGAGGTTATATGTGTATATATATACAATATCATTATTAGCTAACAAGCAGACATCACAACTATTTAACAAGTCTTATTTTGAGCAATAAGTGTTAGAAAGGAAAAAGAATACTAAGATTCCTTAGAATAAAAGTTGTAAATGATGATTGTTCTCTTTTGGGAGAATTCCTCCTTCAGCAGAACAATAGCTGGAAAAATATCACAGCAGTGCACACAGAAGCAGACATGCTTTTGGGTGAACACGTGTAAAATCATCTCCCTGACTGGACTTCTCTGAACATAATATCTTCTGATATGGGTGATGATATTTAGCTAAACATATAAGCATTAATAATCAATTTCAAATAGAATACTATCATAAAATAAATAGCTAAAATATTGTGTGAAGGTCCTTTTGCAAAAACAGAGCAAATTTGTAAATGTTTCACTTAAAAGTTAGACTGAAATTGAGTGCCTACCATTTAAATATCTACAGTAGTCAATACATAGATGGTAGGCAGCTACTAACAAACAGGATAAACCAGAACTTTGTGGATTGGAGGGAATAGAATAGAAATTCAAACAAAACAATTTCTTGTGGGTTGATTTGATTATGACCAGATCCTGTAGAAGTTGAGTAGTATGTAAGTCTGAATTTAGGCATAAATCACTGAAAATTAAACACTCTAAGTAATACTGAGGGGGAAAATAAATCTCTCTCTGACACACACATACATACACACTTCTTTGAAAATCCAAATATTTCAAAGAATTTAATGTGCCTATTCAAATGTTCTCTAAAATGTAGTCAGTCAAGTAAAAACAAATCATATATTTTAAAAGATATGAATTCTATTTCTGGATCTATTTTCCAAAATGGAATGAACTGTTTTATTTATTCAGCTTTTAAGGATCTATTCTTAAACTAAATGAAGAAGAACAGTCACATTAGAAGACAATTATAAGTTATTTGTTCAGAATCTCATGTCTAGAAATTCAAAGTATTTAGATGATTTTAATAAATAAAATGTAAATTAATTACATTTAGAGATTAGAGAGTGATTTATTGCCTCTCAAAATTCTCCTCAAAGTGATTCTCCTTCTCTTCGTTTTCATATTGATTTTGACTTTGAGTTTTTTCTACTCTAGGTCATTAGTTTATATTTGTTAGAGATTTGCTTAAATGTTTCTTCTGAAATTTTATGATGAGAAATTAAAATTAAAAGTGTAAAATAATAATCCAAATATACCTTAGGTAATGACATAATGTAGTACAATTGAAAATTCTGGTCACTAAAAAGACTATAAAAATAGAACTACCCACCATCCCTGTTCTGATGTAGACTTGCAAATTTATTCTATTAAGGGAAAAAAATTAATTCCTCTCCATTATTTGAGACCATACAAGTATAAGTTTTTAAAGTAATTATACAGATGACTAAATGAATTTGTAATGCTAATTCAAGCAAACATCAACAGAAACAGTAAATAATATTAACAGGCTAAAAGGTAAAATTATCAAGGGCAATGTTAGAATTAAGTCAGATCAGCTTTAAATTATTGATTACAAGAAAACAATGATAGTGGAGTAAAGGAATACTTCATGAGTTTTTACTCAGAAAAGTAGATACAACAACAGAAAAGGCTAAAAAGCTATACTTTTTAGGTACACAGAATGATAAAGCAACTAGGGATACATATTAAGGTATGCTTAGGAAAAGATAAGAATTAGAATGCATTGAGGCAAAAAGGCTATTCCTGTGTGCTAAGAAGAAGGGAGGGACACTGACCTAATAATGATGCAACTGAAAATAAGATAGCACCATACAGAAACTCATCGTGCTATAGAGAAAAATTTCTGAAACTTTTTCTGCAAGAGCCATATAATATGTCCTTAGGAAACCTGTCCATTATGATTATCCTCACTTTTCATTTTTAAAACCTGAATTATTCTCATATAGTTCTTCACTTTTTGCTTAAGTAGGATTAGCAAAGTCATGACATATAGGTCCTTCTCCTCCTCTTTACCCATGTGAACATTCCTAATTGGGTTGCTCTTAGTATTCTTTAATAATGTACATGATGATGATCCCAGAATCCCCAATACAGAGCTCCAGCCAACTAGCACATATGAGTTGACTGGCAAGGCCACAGAAGCACTTAACATAAGTTGCTTTGTGTTGCTGCTCACTCAATCTGTCTCTCCAACTATATCATAAGCTTTGAGAGCTAAGTTCATATCACAACTTTGTAGTGCAAAGTTTCTCTTTTAATGAGTGTGCAATAAAAATTATTTATAGTAAAGCTCATAGAAGGAGTGGGCTAGGGCCCAACCACCACTATATTTTCCTCATATTTTTATTTTTTGTGTATTCACTAATGCTGGCCACCAGATATTTCTGATTCTCTTCAGAGCACTGGTAAGACTGCACACCCCCACTCCTTTGAAGTTAGATTTAGACAAGGTTTGTCTAATTCAGTGGTTTTCAACCTTCATCGTGCATCAGAATCTGATGAAGGGCTTGTGAAAACATAGATTGCTAGGCTTCAATACAGTATACAGATGACTGAATGAATCTATGATCTTCATCACCTAAGCATTTGTTAGAAATACCTAGAGTATTTCTAACCGAACATTTAACTATCCAAAGTATTTAAACTCAATGTTTCACTCTGCGGATAGGGCCAGAAACCTTGCATTTTTAACAAGCTCCTAAGAGATAGTGATATTTCTGGGCCAAGGAACACACGTTTAAAACCACCAGTTTAATGAAATGTAAGTGCAAAAGGCAGAAATTTTAAGAGCCAGTGAGTGATTTGTAAATATCTTTTCTTTTTTTTTTTTTTTTTCCATCCACCATAGAAACCTGCAATATCCACATACTGGTTTCTCCATTAGCCTGGGTCCCAGATTAAGGAGACAAAGAGGAGACGCCTGGGCATGGAATACACATAGTACACATGTAAAAGAAGTAAGAACTACACGTTGTTGCTTCAAGTAACTAAGCTTTTCGTGTTTTTGGTTTCCACAACATGCATAACCTAACTCAATGTCACTGGAAAATATGCTTTGCAATTTTTAAAACATCAACAAGTTTTCTTTTAAATAAATGTCTGATTATAAGTAGGAGAAAATACTTTCTTGATTAAGTGTCCCAGAATTAAATTTTCACTCATTTCTTTATATTAGCCAGATTAAACCACTTTCTACCCTAATTTCAAAGTACATAAGAAATATTTGAGTAGGTAATTATGGAAATTAAAATGAAGTATACATCTTTACAGATCAAGTTTCATAAAATTGTCTTTAGTAGTATTTGGTGAAAATCTGATTTTGAATAACTAAAGAAGTTTGTTGACTAGTTGTTTGCATTAGTTAAGATAATAACTGATTAACAGAAAAAGTAATGCAAAGCAGAACTATAGTATATCAAATACAAGACCTACAGAATCTAGGAAATAATAACATTGTAGTGTTCAATCAAGTGAATTTCAAATGATGAGTAAAATTCAATATTGAGGTTAGAGAAAGTTACTAGCTGTTTTCTCAAAGTCATCAGCTTCAAGGTAGGGAGAATATGTCTTATAAATAGAATATATACCCAAAAAGAGGTAGCATTTTAAAATGACTCCAGACAACTGGTTATCATTTTTTCTCAAGCCTCAGGTCTTTTTATTTCTGAAATTGAAGAATTCATCATATCTCATATTCCATATATTGGCATTCAGATGGTAGTACTGGAAACATTTGAACTACTGTATAGAAAACAACCTTTAAACCAATTTCATTTGACATATCTTGAAAAATCAAATTACACATATGAATCAGATTAATGTGTCTTAAATATCCTCCAATTTCTTATAAGATTATATCAACACTATGAGATCATTCAATACTAAAAGACTAAAGTATGAAGACCTACAAATTGAAAATATACAACAATTTTTCATTGTTTTATCTATCTGATTAAAGTACAACAACAAACTGTATATCAAATGGCTGTTGAAGGAAAGAATACTTTAGCTTTTCCTCTCAGCAATTTATTCATTTGCTTTATGTTTATTAAATCACTACTTAAGATAATTTCTGTATATAAATTTTTTCCTTGGGAATTTCAATAAAAAATCTGGTGTTAAGATAGTATTGCTTAACTTATGTCATATAATATTTGGCCAGTGAGATAGGAAGGGTAGGAGGGAGACGCAAGAGGGAGGGGATATGGGAGTATATGTATACGTATAGCTGATTCACTTTGTTATACAGCAGCAACTAACACAACAATGTAAACAATTATACTCCAAAAAAGATGTTAAAAAAAAAAAATTGGCCATACCACATGCGTAGTGTGCACTATGTGATATAATATTTATCACTTATCTAATAATTTTATCAGGATAAAAATTATTCCATTATGAAATATCTTCCTTGAAATTAGGTAGGATCTTCAAATAATTGAGAAGGATTCAAGTACCTTTGAAAATCTTGGAGTCTCCTAGAGACTCTTATTCACACCATTTAATTTTAGAGAAAGGTAAAGTGTACAACCTGTATAATTTTTAAGAATTTTTAAGATATTTCTATAAAATTTAGAGGTTGAGAAAATACTCATGAGATTTTATGTGCCATTTTCTTTTGTGAACTTTCTATAAATCAATTAATTATTTGTTATAAAGTACTATCCTAAAATAAAAATTAACTTTTAAAACTAATTGTGACCTATGTTACATTCACAATTCTCAACAGGACTATTTGTGAGTATAGTTTGTGTATATTTACATACACATAAACACATACATATTAATATATAAATAATATAATGAATGTATATGTGTGTACATATACACATATATGAATATACATACATGAATGTATATATATATATTTGAAATATATACACACAGATATATGACTTTACTTGGCCTTTATATGGCCTTTGAAATACATAAATTCTAACTTTTATACACTTTGTATAAAACAGTAGAAAGGAGGACTAAATAGTGAGTTTACTCTGCATCATGTTGAATTATTTCCAGAGATTCTGGCAACCTAAAATGCCATGATTTCATTGGAAGAAACAATGTGGTATTCTTTTAATCCTAGGTCAGTTAATAAACTGCATATGTGAAGGGAAACAAAATGGAAATGAAAGAGAAATGAAAAGGAAATTTCCCATTGAAAGGGAAAATGAACATCAAGCAAAAATACCTTAAACTCATTAACTCATTTACTTTAACAAATCAGATATTTTATTATGCTTTCTTTGAGATTTGTCATAGTTTATTACTGCTAATTCTGCCTAACTAGTCAATGGTTAAGAGTAGACCTTGGGAAGTACTAAGCAATTGGGATCTCTCTCTCTCTCTCTCTCTCACACTTTCTCTCCTGATCTTTCTCTTCTTTTTATCATCTATCTATCATTTATCTATCTAACTATCTATCTATCATCTATCTATCTATCACTGAATTCATGCAATTAACAATACAAAACCCAACTTGATTAATATAACACACTTTTTGTCATAAATCAATATTTCATACTCAATTATTTATAAAACTATTTTTAAACCATGTATTTCATCCCCTTAAAGGTCAAATTTCTTGTAAAATATTCTTATTATGGTTTTCAATATTTGTTATTTTATAAATTTCTTCGAGGTTTCAAGAAAATGATTTATGTTTGAATCAGGTTAAAATACTTATGTAGTTGATTGCTTTGATATTTAATAGTGTTTTCAATTAAAGAGCGAGTTTTATTTTGAAATAAATTGCAATATATACATTACTTGACCCCAAAAACATCAGTATTTTTGACAATTTTACCTTATAAATGGCAGTAAATATTTTCTGTGATGAATCTGTTACTAGTATTACTGTTTCATTAGTGTATGTATGCAGTCTATGAAAATAAGATAAGCTTAATTTTCTAGTAGCAATTATATAAGCTCAGAATTGTAAACCTACATGCCTATAGGGACAATGTAGGTAACACAAATTAATGAAGTTGTGTGATTTGCATATTAAACAGGTAAGAAAATTATTTTCACAAAATATTTAACTGCATAGGATCACAGATTATCTTTCATTTCCCCATTAATATTAAAAATATATGGCTTCCTTGGTGGCGCAGTGGTTGAGAATCTGCCTGCCAATGCAGGGGGCACAGGTTCAACCCCTGGTCCGGGAAGATCCCACATGCCCACATGATCCCATGGAGCAACTAAGCCTGTGAGCCACAACTACTGAGCCTGTGCTCTAGAGCCCGTGAGCCACAACTACTGAGCCCACGTGCCACAACTACTGAAGCCTGCGCACCTAGAGCCCATGCTCTGCAACAAGAGAAGCCACCACAATGAGAAGCCCGTGCACCACAACGAAGAGTAGCCCCCGCTCGCTGCAACTAGAGAAAGCCCGTGCACAGCAAGGAAGACCCAACACAGCCAAAAATAAATAATTAAATAAAATGAATAAATTTATTAAGAAAAAGAAAAAAAGTATAAATAAATACTAGAAATATTTAACTTTCTCTTTGAGTCATATTATTTTAAAGCACCATCAAAAGGGCAATAACAATGGCAAATGACACTTATGTAACCGACCCTCTGGAACCTGTTCCCAAAAAGTGTCTTTCTTCCCTGTGCCCCATCAGCCAACAGAAAGAGACTGAGTTCGGTTCAGAAGCAAAGGAAAGCTTTATTCTCTGATCAGAAAATGGAGAGTTGGGAGCTCCAGCTCTAGAGCACAGGCTTTCCCTGAAAGGCCATGGGCGGGGCTGCTTTGTAGGATCTCTTCACTGAGAAGTGTGGAATTCTTGTGGGGCAGGTGCAGCTGTGCTGCTCACAGCTCCAGATCACAGTGCTGGGCTCAGCAATTCTGCTCACAGCCCGCCGCCACCATCTTGAGTTGCTATTCTGCACACAGTCCCCAAGCTGAGGTGTTGGCACAGCCCTTTTACTCGAGGAACTCTGGTCTGAAGGTCTGGGAGCAAGGTCACTGCATACAGCACCCTATGGGCAAGTGAAACTAGACTAAGCACAAAGGAAAAGAAAAAGGTTAGATTTTATTTTATTATTCAGATTCCTGAGAAATTGTTAATGTGCTTTGTCGGGGACACTTAAACATACCTCTGGGAGAAAAATAAGAAATGGTGGGGACACAGTCCTACTTATTTCTAGCTGTTTGCTTTCTTTGGGTACATATGCCCAGTTTTTCCATATCTTCCATTACTAAAGAGAATCCGGCAATCAGGATTGTTTTCATGGTGGTAGTATTGTTAAAATTCTTGATTTTTACGTAGCTGTAACTTGTTTAATGTATATCATTATTAATACCATGTGAGTCAACATTGTAGATCACCTCAATACCTCCATAAGCAGAATACTGCAGTATGAGGAGTTGGAGATCTCCTAATGAACACTCCTAGGTATATTGAGAAACGTGAGCATTGTTTTTGTCATAATACCTCATAAACTGGGTATTGGTGTCTTTCCAGTTAATTCTTTATAATGCTAAATTATACCTGTTAAAGAGAACAGGTTGTATATCAGTTTTCTTTTTACTGACCTAATGATTTCAATAGTCATAAACATGATTTTAGAATTCTGGGTTTCTAACATTTAAATTCCCCAACCATTTTAAGCATTGTACTCCTACTGTATAGAGCCAAAAGATAACTGAAATAATTATAATTTCTGCTGATACATCTCATTACGAACACCTTTATAACACTCCTCCAAGTTATTATTCTGCCTTTGGCACTGAAAGAGTTTATCTTATAGCAAGGTTTCAATGATTGGAGGTTCCTCAGTCTACTGTAATTGGATAAAGTGATCAACTACACATAATATTTTACCTCGAAGCAACAAATGCCATACTACAGATGTGTTCAAATTGGGATTAAAGAATATTATAAATTGAATTAAATATGAAATTTTCTAAATTATAACATTTATTTATTCTGGGCTTGTCTACAAACTTTATAAGTAACCTTCAGATTTTTCAGTACAATATATACTCTTTTTAAAAGTTAGTTTACTCATTACTGTCTTGGCCTTTTGAATCAGACTTCTGAGTAAGGTAATATTATTATTTTAAATTATAGTTTTTATGTGTATATCTTTTCATCCTAAATTATTTTATTAATCAAATTGCACATCTATTATCTGTTTTGGCAAAAATACAAATATTTACTGAGTTGGCAGACCATGCTATTAACAAATGAAAATATTTATAAATGTGAACATTATTTTTTTGAGAACTACAAAATCAATATATGTTAAATTTCAGTTGAATATGTTAACTTCCTCATTATTATACAGTTTCTGAATGATAAATTACATTTGATACTCTATAAAATTATTATCCTTGGTCTCCTTAATACCACATTGGGCTTTAGAAGTTTTAGTTCATTTGGTACCAGTTTCTGCTTTACTCTGTGACCTTATCTATGCCTCATGACTCTATATTATATGAAGCATGTCCAGGGAATATTTTGCAGTGTACTAAGTGGAACATTCAAATCATTAGCAAACCTGTTTGATATTTCAACAGTGGAACATTCAAATCATTAGCAAACCTGTTTGATATTTCAACATCCTAAAGGCAATAAATCACTCTTACTTATTTTTGGTTCACATTGCATATTTTTTTTTTTGAATTTTTTCACTTAGTACCATTATTTCAGACACCACTCAGTGCACCTGTACCCACTATATTTGATGTAATGAACAATTGGAAGCAAATGATATTGACAGAGACTTTATGTAATTACTCAACAAGAACCATCCTGAGTCAGTTAATCAGAGTTGAACTCAAATTTAATTTTCTGATACTCCAGGAAAGTAACCATTCATAAATTTTCAGAGAAAAATGTGCACCCATGTTTGTTTACAATTTTGAGGAGTTTTTTTTTCCAATTATATTGACAAGTACCTTATCTCTTTTTGTTTTGTAATACAATAAAAATTAAAATTATATAAATGCTAAATATGTTCATATATGTAAAAGAAAAAACAGTAATACCTCAATTTAATCATATATGTCTCATGATTTACTTTGTCCTTCAATGTCTTGAAGAAAACTTAATTTTTTAATAAAGTTTAACACAAGGTTTTTTACTATTAGAAAGACTAGATTTTTAAAATGAAACTGTGGGGATATTATCACAAATTTAATACAGATAGTCATTCTTTTGTGAGTGTATCATTGTAAAACATGTAATTTTATTACAAACATATATTAGGATATCATAGTATGATGATTAATATAAATTTAGTAACAGTATATGCAAATCTAAGATTTTTCTTAACTCCATAGCAGAATGGGTAAAAAAAAATCAGTTTTCTAACACCATGATAGTAAATAACCATTCATATTAGATCTACATATTAGTGTGTTTAGTATGATAAAAATATTATAACTTTTTGCACTTTGATTTTTCATGTTCATAAACCAAATATGTAATATTTAACCTAAACTTTTTTTAAAAAGTGTTCTGAAACTATCTGCACAGAATGAGACACCATCTCTTACACAAAAACAAAATAAAAATACAAAAGCAATGATAACAACAAAAACTTTTTTTTTCTCTGTGAGACCAAGGTATTTACCTGAGTTTGATAAATAAATTGAAAACTGAAGATTTTTTTTTGCTTCTAAATTAGAGTCAAAATCATGAATATAATTAGACTTTATAAATATTATCCATATTGTTAAAAATGAAAAGGTTAACTACTTTTTTTATGACTAACTTCATCTAATGGTTTCAAGTCAGATATTTTCTGAAATTTATAAGTAAAAAATCATATATGCATGTGTATAAACATATGGAAAAACATCTGTAAGAAATAATTATAATTTTAACACTAAACTTCTATTTAAAATATATAGTGCCTCCAAATTAACTGAAAAGTAAAAGCAGGAGAAGTAGAGAGGTTTTGTGGTTATTTCTAGTAGTTGTAATTTCTGCTGGATGTTTGAATCCTTATACATCTAGAGGTGAATTCAAGGAGAGTTACTTTCACTTATCCTATCTATTTAAACTTCTAAGATCTAAAATATTAGGTTTAGAATTGGAAAATAAAAACTCTTATGTTACCTTTCATTAAATGAGGAATTTCTGTTTGGGTGACCTGCCTAGTCTATAAAGTTTGTCTGTGTGTGTATGTGTGTGTGTGTGTACTTTAACCTTGATAAGCTTAAACATTAAACATTAAATTACAGTGTTCCCAGTATATCCAATATGATTAATCCTTCCAATAAACCTATGAATTATCTTTAGGTGTATTTTTAAAATTTTATAGTTAAAATTATTATGTAAAATATACCCTTTAATTATTCTCTCATAATATATTTATTTATTTACCATTAGGTATTCCATATATTATGCACTTACTATATGATAAGCAGCATGCTAATTACTTTCTATAAACTATTTCCTATAATACTTACAGTAACCCCATAAGATAGATATTCTCATCCTCAAATGGCATCTGGTGAATCTGAAAGTCAAGAGTTGGGTGACTTGCCACAAATTGCACAGCTATTATGTATCATAATCAAGGATCAAAACCTGGTGTCTTAATGCTAAAGCTCATTTTTTTCATCTTTATAGAATGCACTGTCAAGTTTCTTGAGAGTGTTGTCAACATTTGCTGCCTCTACTTCCTCACTTCCTATTCCCTCTTCAGTTCTTTAAATTTGGTATCTATTTTCAACTGTCTATGGCTAACATTCCCTGTATTGCTGTCGATGACATTACCTTTGAAAAATGACCTCTCTAGTGCCATATTCATTAAATCTTATCTGTTCATTTTTGACTTAGTTGGCCACTCTCAAGAGCACTTTTTAAAAAAAATTTAGTACTCTCTCATTTTTGTAATACATTACTATATCAGTTATCAATAGCAAAAATGACAAAAATGTTCAGTGTCCAGTAGGAAATGCTTTCAAGCTTTGTAATGTGATTAATTTTATTTCCCACAAGTGGTTCTTCATGTAATTGATACGAGAGTTGACTGGAAACCAGAAGTTCCAGAGTCTAATTTGGGTTCATTAGGAGTGAATGGCTTAATAAAGGGGAAAATAACCTTTCATTTTGAATCTCAGTTTATAACCAGGAAAATGATATCCAAGGAAACTTCCAACATTATATCATGTGTAGAGTAGTAGATACATGCATGTATACATATCTACATACATAAGTGAGCCATAGTATAGTGGTCTATTTGAATCTATCATAGAGTCTTAAATTTGAGATTTTAGACAGCTTTCAAGTATATAATTTTAGGTCCACTTGATCACCCACATATTTTTTTCACTTAAAATATGTAATAAAAACTAATATGCTGAAAATAAATGTTATTTTATCTTAAAGTAGTAAATCATCTATATCCAAAATAAATAGTTAAAAGATACACAAAATGACAACATGTAAAAGCTTGATAAAGCACATTTGGACTTAAGAGATAAGCAACTTAAAATAATCACGTGTACAGAGAATGTTATCTATAAACCCCACCATAACCACAAACCAAAAATCTATAATAGGTACACACATAAAAAAGAGAAAGGAATACAAACCTAATACTAAATATAATCATCAAATCAAAAGAAAATAGAGCAAAAGAAGAAAGGGGGGGAAAAAAGAACTACTTAACAACCCCAAAATAATTAATAAAATAACAAGTACATACCTTTCCATAATTACTTTAAATGTAAATGGAAAAAAAATTATCAAACCAGAAGACATAGAGTGGTTGAATGGATACAAAACAAGACCTATATATATGCTGTCTAAAATATACACCCTTCAGATCTAAAGACACACACAGACTGAAAGTGAGGGGATGGAAAAAGGTATTGCATACAAAAGAAAAGAAAGTTGGAGGTTGTAATACTTTTATCAGACAAAATAGACTTAAAGACTGTGTACCAAGAGACAAAGAAGGGCAATACACAATGATAAAGGGATCAATCCAAGAATAAGATAACAAATGTAAATATATATGCACCCAACATAGGAGCACCTAAATACGTAAAGCAAACATTAACAGACATAAAGGGAGAAATTGACAGTAAAACAGTAATAGTAGGAGATTTTAACAACTCACATCAATGGACAGATCATGTAGGCAGAAAATCAATAAGGAAATATCGGCCTTAAATGACACATTAGACCAAATGAATTTAACAGATATATATAGAACATTCCATTCAAAAGCAACATAATACGCATACACATTCTTTTCAAGTGCGCATGGAAAGTTCTCAAGGATAGATCACATGCTAGGTAACAAAACAAGTCTCCATAAACAAGAAAACTGAAATCATATCAAGCATCATTTCTGACCATACTGTTATGAGACTAGAAATCAACTACAAGAAAAAAAACTACAAAAAAACCACAAACACGTGGAGGCTAAACAGTATGCTAATAAACAACCAATGGGCTCATTGAAGAAATAAAAAAATACCTGGAGACAAAAGAAAATTAAAACACAATGATCCAAAATCTATGGGACACAGCAAAAACAATTCTAAGAGGGAAGTTTGTAGAAAGATACAAGCCTACCTCAGGAAAGAAGAAAAATCTCAAATAAACAACCTAACTTTATACCTAAAAGAACTAGAAAAAGAAGAACAAAACTCAAAGTTAGTACTAGGGAATAAAGCATGAAGATTAGAGAAGAAAAAAAAAAATAGAGTCTAAACAAACAAAAAAAAAAGATTAATGAAACAAGCAGCTTGTTCTTTGAAAAAAATAATCAAAATTGATAAACCTTTAGCAAGACTGATAAAGAAAAAAATAGGGCACAAATAAATAAAGCCAGAGATGAAAAAGAATTTATAACTTACACCACAGAAATATGAAGGATCATAAGAGATTACTACAAACAATTATACACCAACAATATGGACAATGTACAAGAAATGGATAAATTCTTAGAAATGTACCATCTCCCAAGCCTGAATCAGGAAGATATAGAAAATAAGAAGATGAATTACCAGTAACAAAAGTGAATCAGTAAAAACAAAAACAAAAACAAAGACAAAAAACTTCCAACAAACAAAAGTCCAGGACCAGACAACTTCACAGGTGAATTCTACCAAACATTTAGAGGACAGTCAACATCTATCCTTCTCAAAAAGTTCCAAAAGATTGAAGAAGAAGGAATGCTTCCAAACTCATTCTATGAGGTCAATCTTACCCTGATACCAAATCCAGACAGAGATATGACAAAAAAGAAAATTACAGGCCAATATCACTCATGAACATAGTTGCAAAAGTCATCAACAAAATATTAGCAACCCGAATTCAACAATACATTAGAAGGAGTATACATATGATCAAGTGAGATTTACCTCATGTATGCAAGGTTGGTTCAATGTCTGCAAATTAATCATTGTGATACACTACATTAACAAATTAAAGAGTTGAAATAATATTATCATCTCAATAGATGCAGGAAAAACTTTTGACAATATTCAACATCCATGTATGCTAAAAACTCTCTACAAAGTGTGTTTAGACAGAATATACCTTAACATAATAAAGGCAATAATGGCACGTCCACAACTAACATAATACTCACAGGTGAAAAGCTAAATGCATTTTCTGTAAAATCAAGAGAAGGATGCCAACTCTAGCTATTTATATTCAACATAGTTTTGGAAGTCCTAGCCACAGCAATCAAACAAGAAAGAGAAATTAAAAGAATCCAAATTGGAAAGGAAGAAGTAAAACTGTCACTGTTTCCAGATGACATGATACCATACATAGAAAATCCTAAAGATGCCACCAAAAAACTACTAGAACTCGTCAATAAATTCAGTAAAATAGCAGGATACAAAATTAGTATAATAAAATCTGTTGCATTTCTGTACACTAACAACAAACTATCAGAAAGAGAAATTAAGAAAAAAAAATTAAGGTCACATCAAAAAGAATAAAATACCTAGGAATAAATGCAACTAAGGAGGTAAAAGACCTGTACTTGGAAAACTCTAAGGCACCGATGAAAGAAACTTAAGAAGACACAAACAGATGGAAAGACATACCATGTTCATGGATTGGAAGAATTGATATTGGAAGAATTAATGTTAAAAGGACAATACTACCCAAGGCAATCTACAGATTCAACACAATCCCTATCAAAACACCAATGGTGTTTTACATAGAACTAGAGCAAACAATTCTGAAATTTGTATGGAAACACAAAAGACCCGAATATCCAAAACAATCTCAAGAAAGAACAAAGCTGGAGGTATCATGATCCCTAATTTCAAACGACTACAAACCTACAGTCATCAAAAAATATGGTACTGGCACAAAAACAGACATATAGATGGAAGGAACAGAATAGAGAGCCCAGAAATAAACCCATACTCATATGGGAAATTAGTCTACAACATTAATCTACACGGCCAGAATATACAATGGAGAAAAGACAGCCTTCGGAATAAATGATATTGTGAAAGCTGGACACTTACATGCAAAAGAATTGAAGTGAACTATTTTCTTACTCCATATATTAAAAAAATCAAAATGGATTAGAAATGAATGTAAAACCTGAAACCATAAAGCTTCTAGAAGAAAACATAGACAATATGCTCTTTGACATTGGTCTTAGAAATATTTTTTGGATGTCTCCTCAGGCAAGGGAAAGAAAAGCAAAAATAAACACATGGGACTACATCAAACTAAAAAGCTTTTCCACAGTGAAGAAAACTGTCTATCCACACAACAAAATGGTTGCCTACTGAATGGGAGAAGATATTTGCAAACAACATATCTGATAAGGGGTTACTATCCAAAATATGCAAAGAACTCATAAAAATCAACATCAAAAAACAAACAATTAAAAATGGGTAGAAAACCCATTAAATGGTAAACAACCCATTAAAAATGGGTAAAAAAATGAATAAACATTTTTCCAAAGAAGAAAAATAGATGGCTATCAGGCTTATGAGAAGATGCTAAACACCACTAATCATCAGAGAAATGCAAATCAAAACCACAGTGAGATATCACCTCACACCTTATTATCAAAAAGACAATGAATAACAAGTGCTGCCTAGGACATGGAGAAAAGGGAATTCTTTTGCACTATTGGTGGGCATGTAAATTTGTCCAGCCACTATTGAAAACAGCATAAATTTTCCTCAAAAAATTAAAAGTAGAACTACCATATGATCCAGCAATTCCACTTCTGGGTATTTGTCCAAAGAAAATGAAAGCAGTAACTTAAAAAGATATATGCACCCTTATGTTCATTGCAGTATTATTTACAGCAGCCAAGCTATGAAAGCAATGTAAATGCCCATCAATAGATGAATGGAAAAGGATTTTTGTGTACAGTGTGTACATGTGTGTGTGCATGTACATGTGTATATATATATACACATATCTATGTATGTATATATAATGGAATATTATTCAGCCATAAAAAGGATGAAATCTTGCTATTTTTGACAACATGTATGGACCTAGGGTGTATCATGCTAAGTGAAGTAAGTCAGACAGATAAAGAAAAATACTTTATAATTTTACTTATACATGGAATCTAAAAAACAAGACAAATAAACATAACTAAACAGAAACAGTGTTATAGATACAGATAATAAAATGTGGCTGCCAGAGGTGAGGTGGCTAGGTGGAGGAGAGAAATAAGAGAGAGATGAATAAGTACAAACTTTCAGTTACAAAATAAATGAGTCTTGAGTATGAAGTGTACAATGTAGGGAATGTACTCAATTATATAATATCTTCGTATGGTAACAAATTCTAATTAAGCTTATCATGATGATCATTTTGAAATGTGTAAAAATACCAAATCACTATGTTGTATACCAGAAACCAACATAGTCAATTATATTTCAAAAACAAAGAAACCAAAAAACAAACTAATAGAAAAATATTGGGATGGCCAAAAAATTCCATAAGATATTATGGGAAACCTCAAACAAACCTTTTCGGCAAAGCATAGACAAGATTTGTTGTTACCAGAGGTGGGGTGTGGGTGAAGGGAGAATTGGATGAAGGTAGTCAAAAGATACAAACTTCCAGTTATAAGATTAGTAAGTACTACAGATATAATGTACAACATGATAAATATAATTAACACTCACTGCTGTACATTTTATATAAAGTGTTAATAAATAAATCCTACGAGTTCTCATCACAAGGAAAAATTTTTTTTTTTCTAAATTGTGTATCTCATATATGAGATGATAGATGTTCACTAAACTTATTGTTGTAATCATTCATGTTGTATGCATGCCAGATCATTATGCTGCACATCTTAAATTTCTACAGTGCTGTTTGTCAATTATATGTCAATAAAACTTGAAGAAAAATAATTGGAGTTGGGAACACCTGAATGGGGAGCTCTCAGGTAATATCACTGCCTGCCATTTGCAGACCCCAGCACAAAGAGGTGTACATTGCATTACTGAACAGGAAGAAGCTTATTTTACACACCCCAACAGTAGGAAGAAAGATTTTCTTTTCCTAGCAATATCCCAGTTAATGAGAAACCACCATACCCAATCAATGAGAAGCTGACAGTAGCTTGAACTCTCATTTTCCTCCAATGAACTTTCATTCGAAACAGCCCCTTCCAAATCCCTCTTTTCTTCTATAAAATAATGTTCCTTTCTGGACATGCCTATGATTCAGCTATAGTTGACATGTTCTGAATTGCAATTGCTCTGCTATTCCCAAATAATCTTGATTTTGCTGGCAAAACAAACAAACAAAAAAAAATGTGTCATTTGTCTTTAAACCACTATCAGTTTGTTGACCGTCATTGACAGTCATTTAGCCTGACCACAGAGCCCTCACCTATAAAATGGAAATGGCTTTGAGCTTTTGTCTCCTCCAATAAAATTGTTTGAAAAAGCATATACTTTTTCATATTTTTTCACTTTACTTCTAACATTTTAGATACATTTACATATAAACTATGTCATTTTAATATAGTTTAAATATAAATATTTAAAAATAAAATATTACCCTTTTAACATAACAATTTGGAACCTACCAATAAATATTCTGGAGACATATCCAAAAGCTCATCTTTAGTTGTGGGAAATTTTACTTTATTCAAAAACACACATGTTTATTTTTATTCAACTATAACCAAAGAATTTTATCATGATATAGTTTTACATTTCCTATCTTGTTTTGATTTTTTTCATGCTTTTCTGTAAATATGTGAATTAAAAATTAAATGTTATTAAAAATTTGTTGGCCTATAAGGTTCAAAGGATTAAAGTTTTAGTCACAAATGAGTTATAATTAAAATTATTAGCAAATAATTTATCAAAAGCATAAATATATTATAAATTAAAAATAAAAATAAACTTTAACTTGGAGTGCATTTCTTGCCAAACAAATATTTTTACTAGTTATTTTAATTAGTTATTATCTGTGGGTGGGTGTTATTTAATGCTAAACGAGACAGTGTACATTCTTTAAGCCCATTTTCACTTTATTTCTGTTTTTCACCATATACTGTTAATAAAAGAGAAACTCTTTTTCACTTAAATAAGTGTTCAGAAATTAAATTTTCATTCAGTTCTTTTAATTACTTCTCTTAAAAAAAGCCAAAAATAACATAGTGATCTATCATTAAAATGTAATTTAGATATTCCTTTAATTTTGCTGAAAGCAAAGAATTGGAAATTATCAGATTTTCAAAATACCATTACTCAATAAATAGACATTCACTTTTCTAATTACTCCATCTCACTTGCTATAAGAAACACGTGTTAATACCTGCCATTGACAACATAAGGCATGGAGGAAAGCATTTGAGAACCTGTGATTTCTGTAGTCAGGCAAAATCTAGAGAGCCCGGGCTATGTATAGAGACCTGGTTTCTTCTTCTACACTTAGAGTTATGAAAAACCGTTACTAAAAGGAGGATGAATGATTGAGTGGAGAGAAATCAGGGGTGTTACATTATTGGAAGTAAAATTAGAGTGGGAAGTGACAACAGTTTCTCAATATTAACTTTACATTACATTAACAGTTTCATAACTTAACCTTGTCATTATGGAAATTATCACTGTATAGTGGAGCTTATTTATCTGAACCCATAACCGTGTCTATAAGGATCACATAAATATGTATGTGTCTATAAAAACATGCACGCACATATGTATCTACATATTTTTGTACCTTTTACATAAAACATCCATTGTATTAAAGGATAATACTAGCTACTTACTTTTCTTTGCTTAATATTGATACTATATTATGGAAAGCTTTCTATATCAATATACTCTTTTCCTATGTATACTTTTCCATTTAATGTTATACTTTCCTCATAACTTTCTTACAGGTCTTAGAATTGAAGAAATTTTAATTTAAAGCAAATTTGATATTACAATTCACTAAATTTAATTTGTTTTTGTTTTTTGTTTTTTCTGTAATGTAATTTGTTACCAGGGTAACTTTTCCTTCCATTTCTTTTCTGAAATTCTCTAAATCACCTATCATTACATTTTTACATTCTTATCATCGTGTTATTCAAGGTTCTCCAGAGAAATAGGACCAAAAGGAAATGATAGATAGATAATAGATGGTAGACAGATAGAAAAGGAGATTTAATATGGAATTTGTTCATGTGATTATGGAGATCAAAAAAATCCCATGATCTGTCTTCTGCAAGCTGGAGAACCAGGAAAGTCAGTGGTGTAATTCAGTTTGAGTTTAAAGGCCTGAGAATCTGGGGGCCAATGGTGTAAATCTCAGTCCAAGGGAAGTCCAGTGGCAGGAGGAGATGGATGTCCCAGCTCAAGTAGAGAGAGCAAATTAGCCGTTTCTCCCCTTTTTGTTCTGTTCAGACCCTCAATGGATGTATCATGTCCACCCACATTGGGTCTTCATTTACTAAGTCTATAGACTCAAACACTTTCTTCCAGATACATCTCACAGACATTACCAGAAATAGTATTTTAGCAACTATTTGGGCATCCCTTAGCCCAGTCAAGTTGACACATAAAATTAACCATCATATCGTCCATTATTGTTATCTTGCATCTCTTCTTTGAATATTTTTATTGCCTTTTTCTCTTTTATATTTTTTAACATTAAGAAGAATTTTTTTTCTGAAGATTTACTCAGCTTCTTAGAGCAAATTGTTTTCCAATAAGTATTCTTCATGTGATTTATTTTTAGAATCTTTTCCCCTGTTTTTCTTATTCTCCTCATGTACAGGAAAGCAGCAAAATAATTTTCAGCTATTTTTTCTCATTTATTTGTTTCAATATTTACTATAAACCTATGTAAGCATTACAAAAATACATTTAATACTCCAGTTCTCCCTTATTATCCTTTCATGTTTCCTTTTTAAGAAAGTGATAAAAGTTCATTGTATTGCACTTAACTAGGACAAAAATAATATTTTTTAGCAATAAATATTTCTTAGACGTTGGGGATATTATCAAATTATCCAGATGCTTAATTGTGTTGCAATGTATACAGTGGATTTCAAATATAATAACATCAGCAGTTTTTGGTACTTTATATATGATACTATTATGAAGTTTTAACATATTCCTAGGAATTAACTAAACAAGTGATTTTTTTTTTAAAGTTATACAATTTTTATTTATTTATTTATTTATTTATTTATTTATTTATTTATGGCCGTGTTGGGTCTTCGTTTCTGTGCGAGGGCTTTCTCCAGTTGCAGCAAGTGGGGGCCACTCTTCATCGCGGTGCACAGGCCTCTCATTATCGCGGCCTCTCTTGTTGCGGAGCACAGGCTCCAGACGCGCAGGCTCAGTAATTGTGGCTCACGGGCCTAGTTGCTCCGCAGCATGTGGGATCTTCCCAGACCAGGGCTCGAACCCGTGTCCCCTGCATTGGCAGGCAGATTCTCAACCACTGCGCCACCAGGGAAGCCCACAAGTGATGTTTTATTCCTTAGTTGGCTCACTATAAATTTAATAATTGAAATTTTAATCATTTTATTTGTTAGTTTGTGTCATCTATGTTTTGTATTTACTCAGTGAAATTGATTTCTGAACGTTTTATTATGAAATATAGAAGAACAAGAAGGATATGAGCTATCTGCTGTAATCTTATAACATGATTTACTTTCTGGGTAGACATAAAACATAATATTGTACAAATATTATAGCCCCTTCTTATAATTAATATTTTTCCTTATATACCATCTTGTTAGTTTATCCTAATATATGCTATACTTGTAGTAATAAGAATACTTGGTGTATATTAATATCAGATATGTTGCCAAAATTTAATGTGGATAATGTGGAAGAATAAAAGGCATAGACTCGGAATTGTTGAGATTATGCATTTCCTGTTAATGGTGAAAAAAGATGTATTTTTCCCAATTAAATGAAAGTTTACCCAAAGATATTTTCATTGGCTATTAACATAAGGTTAGTGTGTCTTATTCACTGAGGAAATTATGTCATATTAAATTCTATATTCTTCATTCTAAACAAGCACATATGTTAGTTCTATTAAGGAGATCAAAAGGTTCATGAACTTTTTTGGCAATTGTGGGTTTTAAAGGTTCTCAAAGAATAAATGAGGCTACTAAGTATCACTTTAAATTCCTATATTAAATAAAAAATCAATTCTAATTTAGCAAGTGCATAACCAGACTACCATTTTAGTATGTTTACATTTAATCTTTTTCTTATTAATGCTGTGTATTATTACTAAGAAAAGTGTAGTTATTCTCTATTTTATGTGCATCTTCATTATCAGAATTTATACACTCAATACTATTTTTCTGTTAAATAATGTCTTAGAATATTTTTTAAAACAGTATTACATATTTTACTCTGCAAATGTTGCTGTTTTATGAGAACTTTTATAGCATCTAATTCTGCTGCTCTTTTATTTTAATGGTTTTTCTGTTATGCTAAATTTGTAATGTGTGGTGAGACAAACAGAAATAAACATATATGTTAATTCTGTAAAATTAATTTAAAATCCTTTAGCGACACTATCACAACCTTGTCATTTAGTTTATAGTTCATGACCCATCAGAAAGAAGGGGTTTTCTTAACACTGTAACAAATCAGTTAATTAGGGCTCAGGTAAATGTCTGAACAAAATAGGACTTTTTCAATACGGCATTCTATAATGCTCTATTAGACCATAAAAAGAAATAATTGAGGGAAGGAGAAACTGGCACTAGGAAAGAAAAGGGTAGATTTTTACACACTATATAAAGATGTGCGATTAGATCAGCTTGTCTTAAATTATTGTGATTATTTACCTTAAATAATTTTGCAGGTGAGATACTTTGGTCACCTACTTGTTCCCTTTAGATATGTGGGAGTGAAAAAGGGAGAGAGGAAGAGAGAGAGAGGAAGAGAGAGAAAAGCCTTTCTACAAATCTTTCAGTGATTTGTTGCACCATTCACTTTTTAGTCACCGAAGGATTTATCCTTTTTTTCTGGATAAATGATTATTTAAATTAATATTCTTAGAGGTTCTAAATAATATTCATCACATATTTTATAAATGATTGATCAGAATAAATATGTTTATGAGAATAGACATCTATATCTTGGTTTGAAATGTATTCCTTCGTATAAAAGTGTCATCAGGTACATTTGCTGGCACTGTAAAATCAATTTGAAAAACAGTTTCTTCTTTAAAAAACATTTTCTTAAAAATGAATTTCTCATATAATGAAAATACACTCATTCTATAACCCACAATTCCACTTCTAGCTATTTACCCAAGAGTAATGCAAATATATTTAATGAAAAGTATTATATAAAATATTCATAACAGCTCTTTACCTAATAGCCTAAAACTGGAAATAACTAAGTTGCCCATCCAGTTTTGAATATATAAATATGTATTCATATATTTATTATAATATGTTCTTAATATATTCATATAATTTATTATAACTCATAAAAATAAAGAATGAAATGATACATACAACATGATGAATCAAAATAATTTTGTTTGGAACAGAACAAAACAAACACAAAGAAATACATACTCTGTGAAACCAAAATTAATTTCCACAACAGATAAAACTTAGCTATCCTGATAGACAGTAGAGCAATGATTGAACTGGAGTGAAAAGTTAACTGAAAAGGGACATGATAGAACTTATTGGTATGGGAGAATTGTTCTATACCTTAACTGGGATGAAGTTTACACAAATAGATTTGTCAAACTTATTAAACTCCTTTCTTCCCTTCCCTCTTTCCATCCTTCCTTCCTTCAAAATTAGTCAAAAAGTCATTAAGCAGAAATAGGTGGGGCAGCATCCCAGTAAGGTACAGAGATTGCTTAAATACAGGGGATTAAGTGAATACATAAATAAATACAATGGAGATCATTGGAGCCATGTTTCACACTTGGAAAAAGATTTTCAAATATGAATGCTAGAATGAATCCTAAAGTATTATATTGAACTTTGAAGTATAGTTGTGAATTTATTGATATAGAAATAACTGTAGGAGTAAAACTCTGTGTGTGTGTATCCACATATATAAATATACATGCATATATTTCCTGACTTCCTCCACCAACAGGGCCTGGGATCAAAAAATCCCCAGAGAAATGAGAACACCTAGAACTTAGACCTTGGTCTATAAATATTCTCCAATAAAAGGAACCGACATTCTTTGGATAAATGATTGATTCCAGGGCTAGGACGGGAAAAGAAAATGACTCTGGAAGATTTTGTTAGACAAGAAAGAAAGGAAGTGCTCTAATAATTAAGAAGACATATCAAAAGGACATAGAAGCCAGTTCTAAAGAGGCTATCACTGTCACTGGCCAAATTGAACAATTTAAGTTCCAAATTAAATAATAACAATATGTATGTTTACACACACACACACATTTTTTATCAAATTGAATAAAATAGGAATCTATAAGTCTATACTGATATAAATAAATAAATAGGAAAATAAAAATGTTTTCTTTGTAGTGGAATGCCAAATAACAAACATAGAAGAAATGATAAAACTAGAAAATCACCCTTGGGAACCATCATCATAACAATTAAATTCAAGCAAGTAAGAGCAATTGATGCTGAAAGAGTGACTGGAACCAGGATGAGAAATATGATAGCTGCATAGTCTCTATGTGTCTGCCCCCAAACTACTTGTTTACTGAAGAAAAGAAAAGGAGCAACTTCTGCAGTAAAGAATCCTTTTGTGGGGAGACTTTCAAGATGGTGGAGGAGTAAGAAGTGGAGATCACCTTCCTCCCAACAAATACATCAAAAATACATCTACATGTGGAACACTCCTACAGAACACCTACTGAACACTGACAGAAGACCTCAGACTTCCCAAAAGGCAAGAAACTCCCTATGTACCTAGGTAGGGCAAAAGAAAAAAGAAAAAACAGAGACAAAAGAATAGGGATGGGACCTGCACTTCTGGGAGGGAGCTGTGAAGGAGGAAAAGTTTCCACACACTAGGAAGCCTCTTCACTGGAGGAGACAGGGAATGAGCAGGGGTAAGCTTCAGAGCTACAGAGGAGAGTGCAGCAACAGGGGTGCAGAGGGCAAAGCAGAGAGATTCATGAACAGAGGATCAGTGCTGACCAGCACCCACCAGCCTGAGACGCTTGTCTGCTCACCTGCTGAGGCAGGTGGGGGCTGGGAGCTGAGACTCAGGCTTTGGAGTTCAGATCCCAGGGAGAGGACTTGGGTTGGCTGTGTGAACACAGCCTGATGGGGGCTAGTGTGCCACAGCTAGCCTGGAGGGAGTCTGGGGAAAAGCCTGGAACTGCCAGAGAGACAAGAGACCATTGTTTTGGGGTGTGTGAGGAGAGGGGATTCCTGCTCCATGTACCCATAGATGGCAGAGCACTGCCTAAGCGACCTGCAGAGATGGGTGTGAGCCATGACTATCAGCTCAGGCCACAGAGGTGGGCATGGACCACTAACGCTGCCACCGCTGCCACCAAGAATCCTGTGGGCAAGTGCAGGTCACTACCGACACACCCCTGGAAGCCTGTGGAGCCTGCCACTGCCAGGTTCCCGTGATCCAGGGACAACTTCCCCAGGAGAACACACGGCACGCCTCACTGTTGCAATGTCATGTTGGACTTTGGCACCACAGGCTTGCCCCGCATCCCAATTATGACTACCGTACCCCTCCCTCTCCCTGGCCTGAGTGAGAAAGAGAGTCCTAATCAGCCGCTACATTAACCACCTCCTGTCTGGGCAGGGAACAGATGCCTGAGGGTGGCCAAAACCAAAGCTGAGCCCCAGGACTGTGCAAACAAAGAAGAGAAAGGGAAATTTCTCTGTGCAGCCTCAGGAGCAGTGGATTAAATGCCCACAATCAACTTGATAAACCCTGCATCTGTGGAATACCAGAATAGACAGCAAATGTTCCCAAAATTGAGGTGGTGGACCTTGGGAGCAACTTGGGGTTTGCTTTCTGTGTCTGATTTGCTTTTGGTTTTATTTTTATCTTAGTTTAATTTTTAGTGCTTGTTATCATTGGTGGATATGTTTATTGGTTTGGTTGCTCTCTTCCTTTTTTTTAAATTATTTTTTCCTTTTTTCTCTTTTTGTGAATGTGTGTGTGTATGTTTCTTTGTGTGATTTTGTCTGTTGAGGTTTGCTTTTACCATTTGTACTAGGGTTCTGTCTGTTCTTTTTTGTTTTAGTTTTCTTTGGGTTTTTGTTGTCGTGTTTTTTTATTTTTGCTTCTTTGTTTGTTTTATCTTTTTTCTTTTTATGAGTGTGTGTATGTCTCTTTGTGAGATTTTTTCTGTTAGTTTTGCTTTTACCTTCTGGTTTGAGATTTTATCTGTTCGTTTTTTGGCTTTTGGTTTTTTTTCTTCCAAACCGTGTGGCTGGTGGAGTCTTGGTGCTCCAGCCTGAGCCTCCAAGGTGGGAGAGCTGAACCCAGGATATTGGACCACAAGAGATCACCCAGCCCCACGTAATATCAATCAACGAGAGCTCTCCTGAAGCTCTCTGTCTCAACACTAAGACCCAGCTCCACCCCATAGCCAGCAAGCTCCAGTGCTGGACATCACATGCCAAACAACTAGCAAGACAGGAACACAACCCCACCCATTAACAGAGAGACAGCCTAAAGTCATACTAAGTGCACAGACACCCCAAAACACACCACCAGATGCGGCCACCAGAAGGACAAGATACAGCCCCACCCACCAGAACACAGGCACCAGTCCCCTCCACCAGGAAGCCACTAAACCAACCTCACCCACTGGGGGCAGACACCAAAAATAACGGAAACTACGAACCTGCAGCCTGTGAAAAGGAGACCACAAACGCAGTAAGTTAAACAAATTGAGAAGACAGAGAAATATGCAGCAGATGGAGAGCAAGGTAAAACCCACCAGACAAAACAACTGAAGAGGAACAAGGCAATCTACCTGAAAAAGAATTCAGAGTAATGATAGTAAAGATGATGCAAAATCTCAGAAATAGAATGGAGAAAACAAAGAAACGTTAACAAGGACCTAGAAGAACTAAAGAGCAAACAAACAATGATGAACAACGCAATAAATGAAATTAAAAGTACTCAGGAAGGAATCAATAGCAGACTAAATGAGGCAGAAGAACAGAAAAGTGACCTGGAAGATAGAATAGTGGAAATATCTGCCACAGAGCAGAATAAAGAAAAAAAAAGAAAATGAAAAGGACTGAGGACAGTCTCAGAGGCCTCTGGGATAACATTAAATGCACTAATATTCAGCTTATAGGGGTCCCAGAAGAAGAAGAGAAAATGAAAGGGTCTGAGAAAATATTTGTAGAGATTATAGTTGAAAACTTCCCTAACATGGGGAAGGAAATAATCAAGTCCAGGAAACACAGAGTCCCATATAGGATAAATCCAAGGAGAAACACGCCAAGATGCACATTGATCAAACTATAAAAAATTAAATACAAAGAAAAAAATATTAAAAGCAACAAATAACATACAATGGAATCCCAATAAGGTTAACAGCTGATCTTTCAGCAGAAACTCTGCAAGCCATAAGGGAGTGGCAGGACATA